>NW_024081039.1:244089-284227 GCF_003009895.1 Hyaena hyaena
CCTCCCTCCCTCCTTCCCTCTCTCCCTCCCTCCCTCTCTCTCTCTCTCTCTCTCTTTCTTTCTTTCAATTCTATCAAGGCATCCACTGCTTTACTGAGTTGTCTAATCACAAATCAACCTGTCCTCAGGTTCCGGGTGAGCAGGACTTACAAGTTAGGTGTATCTCTGCCCCGTTCATTCCTAGAAGGACTTACAGCAAGATCAAAGGTGACCCATAGGATGGAAATAAGGTGTTTTCCTCTCAGTTCTTTGTGGTGCCAACCACCCTCCCCTCGTTGAGTCCATGGCCCATCCAAGGGGTCCTGGCACAGCTCAGAAGAAAGAAGTCAGTTCTCATTCTGGAGCGCCCACACCAACTTTTATGAGGCCAGATGGGAGACAATGACTTGAAGAGAAAAGACCAACTGAGTTTAATTTAAACAAAGATTTGGAAAGATATATACTGGCCATTTTTTTTTCCACCACAGAAGGAAGAGTTGAGAATTGTGTGTGGGCTGAGCAAGACTGGAGCAGCGGAGGGCTCCTCCGACCCCTGCTTGGTGGGGCCTCGGTGAGGGAAATATGCTGCCCTCCGTGGCTTCTGAGGGAACCTAAGTTCAGAGAGGACTGGGGCCTCACTTCTTGGGTCAAGTCTAAGGAGACAGCATAAGGAAGTAGGGCTAAGGAGTCTGCGAACCGGCATAAACGTGGTCAGTGGAAATCACAGCAGGTGAGTAAAAGCAGAGGTAGAGAGAACCCACCCCCCTCACTCCAAGGCCCCAGATGGGCAGGAAGGAGCCACTGGAAGTGCCCTGTGCCCGGGGTCAGGGGAGCATCTGTGCACAAATGAGAGTAAGGGGCCTCAGACCCGTTACTTCCATCCGTTGGTGAAATTTCATAATAGACCGGTTTTTGTAAGAAGACAGCACATTACTGCCACACACCACGGCATTCTCTGGGCAAACACACAGATCTATAACGTTTACAATGTGAGCAGCACCCTAGGGTGGCAGTGACCCTGCCTGTGGCCAGATGGGGTGGCCACGAGCAGATGCAGCCCGACGCCATGAGGCTTGGCCTCTCCGCAGCTGATGTAGATGCTGAAGATGCCTTGAGAGGAGTCCTGTCTCTGCAGAGGCCACCGAGCAGAACCAGAGGCGTGTTCCCCAAGGACACTGTGACAAACACCACTCAGGTTCTAAAGAAGCCCCCAGATGCTGGGAGAGCGGGAATTCTGACTTGACCAGCGAAATCCCTACTTAAATGGAGTTTACCTGAACTAATTTGTTTTTCGCTGTGGAGGCACAGAGTTAGAAATTAAGTAGTTCTCAAAAATTCACTTTTTTATAACCTGATTTGTGACTATGACATTTGTTCCTGGCACAAACAGGTACTTGGTCCCTGGCCGTGTGGCGTTTCTCACTCAGTGGTATGAGGGGCCAACACAGGCATGAAATCAGCTCCCCAACTCTCCCCACCTCTGGACCTTTCTAGGCATTGTGGCCTCTCCTGCACACACACACACACACACACACACACACACGCACACACACACATGCACATACACACACGCACACACACAGGTCTCTCCTCACACAGAGGCTTCTCCTCAATCCATACCAGCCTCTCTCCCTCAGACACGCACGTGCCTCCTCCGTACACACACATACAGAGCTTTGTCCTCATACACACACGGACCCCTCAGCTAGCACCCCAAGAACTGCCTTCCCCAGGCGTCACCTGACTCCCTCTCTCAGCTCAAAGCACTATCTCTAAAACACCAACACCCTCCCTCAACCCCCAGCCCCTTCCCTTGCTTTTACATGTTTTCACAGCCGTTTTTGCTTCCCAGCATCATATACAATACTGAAGTTGTATTCTGCTTCTGCAAATAGAACATGAGTCCCATAACAAACAGGGACTCTGTCCTGATGGCTACTGTATCCCCAGTGCCTGGGGCAATGCCTGGCACATAGTAGGGGCTCAGTGCTTTTTGAATGGATGAAGGATCTTTTTTTTTTTATTTTTTTTTTTTTATGTTTTATTTATTTCTAAGAGAGAGAGAGAGACAGTGTGAACAGGGGAGGGTCAGAGAGAGAGGGAGTCACAGACTGAAACAGGCTCCAGGCTCTGAGCTGGCAGTCAGCACAGAGCCCGACGCGGGGCTCGAATCCACGAACCGCAAGATCATGACCTAAGTGAAAGTCGGACGCTTAACCGACTAAGCCACCCAGGCGCCCCTGAATGGATGAAGGATCTTAATTGAGAGGAAGCGCAACCCCACAGCGAGCAGGCGCACGCGCCCAGGGCCTGTCCTTCACCAGCTGCATTTGCCGTGTTTGTCTCACCGTCCTTGGCTCCAGATTCCAAAGGCCCGTCAACGCGTGATTTCCCTACTGACTCAGGCGAGTTTGAGAAGTACAATATCCGGCGTTTGCAGGAAAGATCTTACATTTTTCCCATTTATGGATTTTTAGGACAGTCATAATTGCTTGGGCTTAATGGTGTGCAAATGCTGCTAGTTTGAATCCCTTAAAAAATAAATTAAAAAAAAAAGGAAAAGACAGAAGACAGTGAGAGAGTAAAAAGAAATTGTTGGCTCCCAGTTTCTAAAGCAGGATGAAGCTTCATCATCATCACCTCCCAATAAGTGAATTTTGTACGGACTCTCACAGGGATGCCGAGGGGACACTGCAGTTGTGGGGGACAGGGAGGTGCTTGATGGTCACCTGTCATGAACTCAAAGGCAGTGATAGCACCTGTGCGTCCCCCGTGCCCCTCTCCTGTCCCTCCTGACTTCTGCCACATGTTTATGGCCATTTCCTGACTCGTTGACCTTCCACTGAAGCAGGAGTAAAGGAGAGGAGAATCAGAACCTGAAACCAGCTTTCTAGAATTCCTTTGTCAGCACAGGTGGTTTCAGCTCTGAGGATTAAAGAGAAGAGGTCAAGGGGTACCTAGGTGGCTCAGTTGGTTAAACATCCAACTTCAGCTCAGGTGATGATCTCCTGGTCTGTGAGTCCAGCTCTGCCTAGGGCTCTGTGCTGACAGCTCAGAGCCTGGAGCCTGCCTTGGATTCTGTGTCTCCCTCTCTCTGTCTGCCCCTCCCTTGTTTCTCTCTCTCTCTCTCATAAATGTTTATTTATTTTTGAGAGAGAGAAGAGGTAAAAATTGTCCCTAATCCACCAGGAGAAAGAACAGAGGTGTCCCTAGGCAGAGACTGGTGGATCCAAGCATTTGCAGAATGGATAGGAAAGGGCTGGCCTTGGGGACCTACAGACTCCACCCTTTACATCTCATGGTCCCCTCCCTCCTCGTCCCCTCCTCCTGTCTGTCTTCCCCCTGCTGGCACACCACCTAACGGTCCTGCCCAGAAGCAAACCCCATTGCATCCCCATCTTGTTGGAATCCCTGCTTCCTCATCCTCAAACCCAAAAATTAGCGGCCCTGAAATAGTGACCTTTAACCTCTAGGCTCTTATCAGAAGCTCATGGGCCACCTCCCCTTCTCTCTGAATTAGTGCCCCCATTGGAGGCTTCCTTCCATGGGAGCATGGCACCCTCCTGCCACCATGTGTGAATGGTCCTCCAATCTGGCCATTCTCTCCCCCTCGACTGTGAGCTCATTGAGAGCAAGCAGAGCATCCTTCATCTCAGAATCCCTGGGGCCTGGCCCATGGTAGCTTTCAAAAAAATATTTGACCAGAACATGAATGATAAACATAGGACTTGGTTCTCTTACACTTTTCTTTTATTCAGGATGTTGACCTACAGCATCTGAAGTCAGAACTTGAAATACTGTCCAAAATGTCATTAGGAAGAAGTACTGGCCCCTACATACCTGTTATAATGGCCCAAATCCAAAGCACTGACAATAGCAAAAGCTGGTGAGGATGTGGATCAACGGGGACTCTCATTCATTGCTGGTGGGGAAGCCAAACGGCGTGGCCGCCTCAGAGGTCAGTTTGGCCGTTTCTTGTAAACCCGAACATACTCTTACCATAGGACCAGGCAATCATGCTCCTTGGTATTTACCCAAAATGAACCGAAAACTTATATTCGCATAAGAACCTGAACAGGGAGATTTATAACAGCTTTATTCATAACTGCCAAAACTTGGATTTGGCCAAAATGTCCTACAGCAGGTGATAGGATACATCAACTGTGGTGCATCCAGTCGTTGGAATGTTATTTAGCACTAAAAAGAAATGAGCTATGAAGCCATAAAAAGATATGGAGGGGATGAGCATTGGGTGTTATGTGGAAACTAATTTGACAATAAACTATTTGTAAAAAAAAAAAAAAAAAAAAAAAGATATGGAGGAATCTTAAGGGCATATTTCTTTTTTTTTTGCATCTTTTTTTAAATATAATTTATTGTCAAATTGGCTTACATACAACACCCAGTGCTCATCCCAGCAAGTGCCCTCATCAGTGCCCGTCACCCATTTCCCCTTCTCCCCCAGCCCCCATCAACCCTCACCTTTCTGTATTTAAGAGTCTCTTGCAGTTTGCCTCCCTCCTTCTCTGTTTCTAACTATTTTTCCCCTTCTCTTCCCCCATGGTCTTCTGTTAAGTTTCTCAAGATCCACATATGAGTGAAAACATATGATATATGTCTTTCTCTAACTTATTTCACTCAACATATCTCCCTCCAGTCCCATCCACATTGCTGCAAATGGCATGATTTCATTCTTTCTCATTGCAAGTAATATTCTGTTGTATATATAAACCACATCTTCTTTATCCATTCATCAGTTCATGGACATTTAACCTCTTTCCATAATTTGACTATTGTTGGGGTACATGTGCCCCTATGCATCAGCACTACTGTATCCTATTGGTAAATTCCTAGCAGTGCTATTGCTGGGTCATAGGGTGGTTCTGTTTTCAACTTTTTGAGGAACCTCCACACTTTTCAGAGTTGCTGCACTAGTTTGCGTTCCCACCAACAGTGCAAGAGGGTTCCCGTTTCTCCACATCCTCGCCAGCATCTATAGTTTCTTTTTTTGTTCATTTTAGCCACTCTGACTGGTGTGAGGTGGTATCTCAGTGTGGCTTTGATTTGTATTTCCCTGATGATGAGTGACACTGAGCATCTTTTCATGTGTCTGTTGGCCATCTGGATGTCTTCTTTGGAAAACTGTCTATTCATGTCTTCTGCCCATTTCTTCACTGGATTATTTGTTTTTCGAGTGTGGAGTTTGGTGAGTTCTTTATAGATTTTGGATACTAGCCCTTTATCTAATATGTAGTTTGCAAATATCTTTTCCCATTCTGTCAGTTGCCTTTTAGTTTTGTTGTTTCCTTTGCAGTGCAGAAACTTTTTATCTTGATGAGGTCCCAGTATTTCATTTTTGCTTTTAATTCCCTTGCCTTTGGAGATGTGTTGAGTAAGAAATTGCTGCAGCTGAGGTCAAATAAGTTGTTGCCTGCTTTCTCCTCTAGGGTTTTGATGGTTTCCTGTCTCATATTTAGGTCTTTCATCTGTTTTGAGTTTATTTTTGTGTATGGTGTGAGAAAGTGGTCCAGTTTCATTCTTCTGCATGTTGCTGTCCAGATCTCCCAGCACCATTTGCTACAGAGACTGCCTTTTTTCCATTGGATACTCTTTCTTGCTTTGTCAAAGATTAGCTGGCCATACATTTGTGGGTCCAATTCTGGGTTCTCTATTCTATCCCATTTGGTCTATGTGTCTGTTTTTATGCCAATACCATACTTTCTTGATGATGACAGCTTTATAGTAGAGGCTAAAATCAGATTGTGATGCCTCCTGCTTTGGTTTCTTATTCACTATTACTTTGGCTATTTGAGGTCTTTTGTGGTTCCGTACAAATTTTAGGATTGTTTGTTCTAGCTTTGAGAAAAATGCTGGTGCAATTTTGATTCAGATTGCATTGAATGTGCAGATTGCTTTGAGTAGTATTGACATTTTAATATTTATTCTTCCAATCCATGAGCATGGAAAATTTTTCCATTTCCTTGTGTCTTCTTCACTTTACTTCATAAGCTTTCTATAGTTTTCAGCATATAGATCTTTTACATCTTTGGTTAGGTTTATTCCTAGGTATTTTATGGTTCTTCGTGCAATTATAAATGGGATCCGTTTCTTTATTTCTCTTTCTGTTGCTTCACTATTGGTGTACAAAAATGCAACCGATTTCTGTACATTGATTTTGTGCCCTGTGACTTTGCTGAATTAATGGATCAGTTCTAGCAGTCTTTTGGTGGAGTCTTTCCATGTAGAGTATTAGGTCATCTGCAAAAAATGAAAGTTTGACTTCTTTTTTGCCAATTTTGATGCCTTTTATTTTATTTTGTTGTCTGATGCTAGGACTTCTAACACTATGTTAAACAACAGTGGTGAGAGTGGACATCCCTGTCGTGTTCTTGATCTCAGGGGGAAAGCTCTCAGTTTTTCTCCATTGAGGATGATGTTAGCTGTGGGCTTTTCTTACATGGCTTTTATGATGTTTAGGTATGTTTCTTTTATCCCAACTTTCTTGAGGGTTTTTATTAAGAAAGGATGTTGTCTTTTGTCAAATGCTCTTTCTGCATATATTGACAGGATCATATGATTCTTATCCTTTCTTTTATTAATGTGATATATCACATTGATTGATTTGTGAATATTGAACCAGCCCTGCAGCCCAGGAATGGATCCCACTTGATCATGGTGAGTAATTCTTTTTATATGTTGTTGAATTTGATTTGTTAGTATCTTGTTGAGAATTTTTGCATCCAGATTCATCAGGGATGTTGGTCTATAATTCTCCTTTTTTGTGGGGCCTCTGGTTTGGGAATCAAGGTAATGCTGGCTTCATAGAATGAGTCCAGAAGCTTTCCTTCCATTTCCATTTTTTGGAACAGCTTGAGAAGGATAGGTATTGACTCTGTTTTAAATGTCTGGTAGAATTCTCCAGAGAAGCCATCTGGCCCAGGACTCCTATTTGTTGGGAGATTTTTGATAACTGATTCAGTTTCTTCACTAATTATGGGTTTGTTCAAATTTTCTATTTCTTCCCATTTGAGTTTTGATAGTGTGTGGCTATTTAGAAATTTGTCTGGTTCTTCCAGGTTGTCCAGTTTGTTGGCATATAATTTTTCATAGTATTCTCTCATAATTGCTTGTATTTCTGAGGGATTAGTTGTGATAAGTCCATTTTCATTCGTGATTTTATCTATTTGGGTCCTCTCTCTTTTCTTTTTGACAAGTCTGACTTGTCAACTTTTTATCAATTTTGCTTATTTTTTCAAAAAACCAACCCTTAGTTTCATTGATCTGTTCTTTTTTTTTTTTGGATTCTGTATTGTTTATTTCTGCTCGATCTTTATTATTTCTCTTCTTCTGCTGGGTTTGGGGTTTCTTTGTTATTCTTCTTCTAGTTCCTTTAGGTGTGCTATTAGATTTTGTATTTGGGATTCTTTTTTTTGTTTAGGCCTGGATTGCAAGGTATTTTCCTCTTAGGACTGTTAAGGGCATATTTCTAAGTAACAAAAGCCCATCTGAAAATTCTGCATTCTGTATGATTCCAACTATATGACATTCTGGAAGAGGTAAAAATGTTGGCAAGAGTAAAAAGGTCAGGGTTGAAGGAGGAGGAATGAATGAGTGGAGCACTAAGATTTTTAAGCCTGTGAAGCTACTCAGCATGATATTATAATGATATATAATATGTCATTATACATTTGTCCAAACCCATGGAGTGTACAATACCAAGAGTGAACCCTAATGTACGCTGTAGACTTTGGGTAATAATGATGTGTCAGTGGTCAGTGTAGGTTGTAACAAACGTACCACTTGGTGGGGCACCTGGGTGGCTCAGTTGGTTAAACGCCGACTTCGGCTCGGGTCATGATCTCACAGTTCGTGCATTCGAGCCCCGCGTCGGGCTCTGTGCTGACAGCCAGCTCAGAGCCTGGAGCCTGCTTCAGATTTAGTATCTCCCCCTCTCTCTGACCCTCCCCTGCTCATGCTGTCCCTCTCTTCCTCTCTCTCTCACAAATAAATAAAAAACATTAAAAATTAAAAAAAAAAAAGTACCACTTGGTGATGGATGTTGATAGTGGAGGCTGTGGGAGAGGGGCTGGGGGTGGGGCGGGGATATGAGATTCTCTACTTTATGCTCAATTTTGCTATGAACCAAACACTTCTCTAAAAATAAAATCTATTAATTAAAAAAACATGCTGGCCAAACTTCAAAAAAGTAATGATAGGGTAATAATGATCAAAGCAAATGCACACGCACATGCGCAGGCATACACAAACACACACACACACACTGTGGGATGAAATCAACAGAGGACATTCCCCAAATGTGAGTCCCATGAAAACTCACAGCTGCTACAATGTCTCATCAGATGGCCTAGGTCTCGGGTCTGGCCCTAGACAGCACCAACAAGCTCCCCTTCCCCTGGATTAGGCTCCCCCTAAATAGTGCCCAGTTCCGGCCTGAAGATGGGGATGTTGGGATGTGATACTTAAGTCCATCCACATTTCTGGGGAGCTGGGAATGTTGCAGTGTAAGTGTGCAGGCAGGAAAATCAGTCAGGATTTCCTGGGTTGGGTCTATTTTAGGCTTACTATCAGGAGTTGGCTTCCTTTGCAGAGCAAAATCCTATTTAAACGTGTACACATCCAACTGCCTGACTTAAGAGGACTTCAAGGGATTTTAAGAGGAAATGTGTTGGGGGAAAAAAAAAAAGCATTCTACCGCTTTGAGCACAAGTAACTAAGGCCCGAGGCTTATCACCCTTTGTGTGTGATTACCTCTGAAGACTGTGAGGAAATAGGGGCCTTCCTGCCCCTTGGCAATGCGTGCCTACTGAGAACAGTTTGTCAAGAACCTTTGTAGTTACCCCAGTACCTTCGTATCTACAAACACTGGGCTGCCTCTTCCCTAGTGAGTAGAAGCCCTACTAGGGCACTGGGCCTTCCCCACCAGGTCGCATGCAAGACGCCACCTCTCAGAAGCTGCTGCAGAGTGAAAAACTGCTACCCAGAGTGCTCAGGCACTGGGGTGCGGACCCCGCACTCACTCCCACCCAGCGAATGTGTGGAGTAGCAGAAAAACTCTCATGGAGAAACTAGGCCTTCCAAAGGTGAACCGTGATTTTAGCCAATGTCTCTGGTTAACCTCCCCTCTCTGAGGCAGATCACAACTCCAGGGCTGGAAAAGGAACCAAAGGCCCGGATCCCCTGGAAGGCACACTTCCTCTGTCCAGCGAGTCAGCGTAGTTAGAGCAAGGGAAATACGGGAGTCGGTGACGGAGGCCCAAGTCAAAGCAGCTTACGCAAAACAAGAGGATTTATTGCTTCACAGGGATAACCCAGCATCAGACTGGCTTGATCTGAGGGCTCAGTTCACGTCTTAAGGATTTGATTTTTCAACCTCTCTCTCTCTCCATTGCTCAGCTCTGCTTGCCTCCAGATTGACGTCCCACTCCAATAGAATCAGCCCTCAGTGTGACAAAACAGTCACTGAGGGCTCCGGGTTTCTGTCTTCCCAGGTCAGTGGCCCCATGAAGGAGAGTAGGAGGGCTCCCTCCTCCGCATCTACCAAGTCCTGGGACACAGCGTCATGAGGTCTCCGCGGGCCATGCTCAGTTCTGAACCGGTCACAGGAGCGAGAGGACTCCGGGAGCTATTACGCTGGAGCTATGGACCCACCCCTGCTGCGGGCAAAGAGCCGCCCCCCCTTCAAGGGACAGGGACCAGGAGTAGAGCGGAATGGCCCACCGCATGGAAATCAGGGCAGGCTGGCTGCAGGGCGGACAAAGCAGTGACAGTCCCCACATTTCCCCTGCATAACTGCCACTGGGCGGTACCAGTGAGTAGAAGAAGTCAGGAACACCACGGCTTGGCCAACCTAACGAGGCCTGGCAGAGACTAACTGTGGCTCAACCAAGGTACGGGAGCCCGCAGAGCACTTGCACAGCCCAAACCTGGACCCACGCGGCGTCCTGCGTGCCTCCCTCACCCTCCCAGGCGATCGGCCACTGACTTCTTCCAACCTCAAAACTAATTGCCATCTGTCCTCCCTTCTCCGCGCCCCACCCCCCACTGCCAAAGTCAACTGTGACCACTTGTATCCACTCCCTAGGGCTGCTAAGTGCCACAGATTCAGCAGCCTAACGCCACAAAAGTTTGTTCTCTCGGTTCTGGAGACTGGAAGTCCAAACTCAGGGTGTCGGCAGGGCCATGCTGCCTCTGGGACTCTGGACAGAGGCCTGCCTTCCCTTTCCCAGCGTCTGGTGATGGTGGCAGTGCTCGGCGCTCCTTGGCCCACAGGGGCGCCACTCTAGTCCCTGCCTCTGTCATCTCGTGGACTTCTCCCTGTGCGTCTGTGTCTTCACATGGCGTTTTCCTCTTCTTATAAGGACTCCAGTCAGATCAGATTAGGGCCCATCCTAATGGCCTCATATCTGCAAAGACCCCACTTCCAAATAAGGTCACGTTCACAGGTACCATAGGTTAGGACCTAACATAACTTTTCGGGGGACATAATTCAGCCCCCGATATCACCTCTTGCCTAAACCACGGATGGCAACCTCCTAATGGTCCCTTCCAATCTTAATCTGATTCTTTCCAATCCAGTCTCTAAACTACAGCCTGAGTGGCTTTCCTAGAATACAAATCTGACCATGTCCCTCCCTTCTTCAACCCTCCACTGGCTCTCCATATGGTCCATAGAGCAAATTCTAAGCTCGTCGATGACATATGTGGAGGGTCGTCTGCAAACACCCTCTCACCTCTGTTCACGTGTTCAGTTCCCTACAATCGGGAGGCAGAGCTCACTCCCTAGGGCCACATAGGGAAGCACGAGGGTCTGTCAGGAGTGCAGGGGTGGGGCAGAAAATGCAGGTGAGACCCTTCATTGGGGTTTCTGAGAGGCGTAACGGGTGAGGCAGGGTAGCAGAGTTGGCACTGGCAAGTTTGAATAATTTCAGTGGGCTCTGGATGTAAGGGCTCTTCTTAGTGACTGGCACACTTAGCGGGCCTGGGTCTATGCCTGGCACCTGGCACCTGGCATAGGGCAGGTGGAAAGTGGCCCAGAGTGTGACAGCCAGATGGAAGAGGTGGTTGGGGCTTGGGCACTGGACTGGCTAGTTTGCATACAAAAGGCACATTTCTGAGCAAGTTGTTTACTATCTCTAGGAGTGACTAGCCCTGGAAAGGACAATCCCTCAGGGTCACCAAGAATCAGACGTCAAAGCATCAGAAAGCCTGATTACCACGGGGCTGCATACTTCCTGTGTTGTGTGAGCCTGTTTGTCCCGGGCTGTGTTTACATCAGAAGCTGTGGTATGAAGTGATGCAGGCACCCAGGACAGAGCCTTTCCTGAGGCCATTAAATGTGCCAGATCCGGTTAATCACGATGCCCCACTGGAGGACCCCATCCTGCCCTCCGCATAACCGGCAGTGCAGCCACGTGTCACGGAAGACGTTCCAAGCCCTGTGTGGAGTGCAGAGTTAGCACTTGGAAATGGGGGGAGCTGTGTCCTCGCCAGGTGTTGAGTCCACCTGCACAATGGCGGGGGTGGGGCTGTGTTCGAGGCTTCCGCAGGTTTTATATGCTCGGGTTGCTGGACCAGAGCAGTGGAGCCAAAGAATAGTATGTACTTCAGTCATGTGTACTCATTAAAGAGCAAGCAGGCTCTCAATCCAAAAGGACAATATATCTGTAAAATTCTTGGGGGGAAACACAACACCCATATAGCAGTGTCATCCAGGGGTCCTCACCTTTTCACCCACTAGGATTCCTTTTCTTAATTTTCTCTCCACGAGCCTGTGGAGTCCGTGACAAAGGTAATCATTACTTTATGCTCCTATTTTCTTATAATCAAGAACATGCATATCTATTGATGTCAGCTACTGGTCATCTAGAGATAAGCAGTGTTTCCATAGTGAGTTTTAACTCTAGCCAAAGCAAAGGAACATGGTGCGTTGGTTAGCCTGTGTGGCATCATTGTGAGCAAGCAGGTGACATCCCATAAACTTTGTGATATACTGAAAATAAGCCATGAAATCCTGTGGGCTTAAGGATGCCTGGAGTCAGGAAATATGTACTCAGGAACCACTGGACCATAGCTGGACGGATCCAAGGATCCCTAACTGATGAAAAATACCACATGCCAGCTCCTTCAGAGGAAGGATAACCTCACAAGGACACCAATAATATTCCTATGTGTTCTGCCCACCTTGGTATTTTCTAGGCATTACTTCAGCTAATTACCATATCAGGTAATTAGCTTGGGCACCTGGGTGGCTCAGTTGGTTAAGCATCTGACTTCGGCTCAGGTCATGATCTCACGGTCTGTGAGTTTGAGCCCCGCGTCAGTCTGTGCTGACAGCTCAGAGC
This sequence comes from Hyaena hyaena, assembly GCF_003009895.1. Classification (NCBI taxonomy): domain Eukaryota; kingdom Metazoa; phylum Chordata; class Mammalia; order Carnivora; family Hyaenidae; genus Hyaena; species Hyaena hyaena. The sequence goes on from NW_024081039.1 coordinate 256,431, forward strand.
CTGGAGCCTGCTTCAGATTCTGGGTCTCCCTCTCTCTCTGCCCCTTCCCTGCTCATGCTCTGCCTCTCTCTCTGTCTCAGAAATGAATAAACTTAATTTCAAAAAGACATAGGCTTAATGAAGTACAATAAAATGCACCGTCCCTGCCAAATGGGAAGCCAGGGTGAATCTTAGATCCCCCGACCTCAGAGCCTGTGCTCTAAGCTCTGCATTATGTTCAAATGTGAGCTTTGAGGATCTCTAAAATCATCTGCATTCGTCTGCATGCGCTGCCATGACAAGATGCCACAGGCTGGTGAGCCTGAACAGACATTTAATTTCTCACAGTTCTGGAGGCTGGAAGTCTAAGATCAAGGTGCCATCAGCATTGGCTTCTGGTGAGACCTCTCTTCCTGGCTTATAGATGGCCGCCTTCTTGCTGTGTGCTCACATGGCCCTTCTCTGTGAGCGGGAGGACAGAGGGAGATTGGGGAGAGAGAGAGGTTGAGGGAGAGAGAGTCAGAGATAGAAACAGAGAGAGAGCTGTCAGGTATTTCTTAGGGGTCTACCTTTATGACCTCATTTAACTTTAATTAACTCTCTAAAGGCCTTATCTCCAAATACAGTTATATTGGGGGTTAAAGCTTCAACATATGAATTTGGGAACACAGTTAAGTCCATAGCAAAAATCGCTGCGCTTTTTGTGGATTCACTGATGAGCCACCAACTAGGGTACCCAGACTCCGTGCATCCCCCCTATGTGGAGTCAGACTCACCTGAGAGGTCTGGCACCTGGTGCCCAGCCTCATCAATATGGAAAAGTGATTTTCTAATCACCATTTAGATTGTTCTGGCTTACGGAAGGAAAAACAACAACATGCATCTGCAAGCAGAAAAGAGTTCTCTACTGAGGAGGCTGAACAACAGTGGGTGTTGGGTTTCGGCAGCTCTGAATTCAAGTGCCAGTTCAGTTGCCTATAAGCCAGGTGACCTCAGAGAAGTCACTCAGTCTTTCTGAGTGTCAATTTTTTTATCTTCGGAATGTCATCCCCAACCCCTACGAGCCCTCACAGTGTTGTTGTGACAGTGTAGAAGAGACAGCTTATATCATATTCCTGGCCCATAATAAAAACTCAAAAACCATTAGTCCTTTGCTAAATTGTCAGATGAACTACTGGCTCCCAGTTTGAAGGTCTAAAAGGACGCCTTCTCACACTTGACTGTGGGCTTCAATAAACCCTAACAGCTTCTCTGAGTCCCTCTCCTTAGAATCACCAAGACATTGCTGTAAATGCAACATCTACCTCTTTTGTAAGCCTTTTGTTGTCAACAGTCAATTAAATTAGAGTGACATTTATTCCCCAGGGCTGTCAGATGTTGGTTAGAGGCAGCACCTCCTGGGAGTTGGTCTAAACTGGGGTCCTGAGCTGGCCAGACTGATTTGAGACTGCCTGGCCACTAGGGCAGGAGCAGAAGGTCTGAGCTGAATAACTCGTCCTCTCACTGCCCTGAGTGGTTTGCGACTGGCCGTTTCCATCTCTGGGATTTTGCTTCATCAGCTATGAAATGGTGCTGGGTCCCGTGGTCCCTGCAGCTGTGGCATCCTTGTGTGGCTCAAGACACTGTCTCCCACTTCCTGGGTATGAGAACTGGCTGGGGAGCTGACCGAATGACAAAGTCTAACCCACATCCCTGGTCAGACTTCAGTGAAGACCAGGAGGGAGATGGGGTGGCACTATGGGAGGTGGGACTGCCACTTATGGACTAACCAGCATCTGAGGGACTCTGAGCTCTACCTCTTACTAAATGTGTGCCCCTTGGTGAACCACCCTATGTCTACAGGCCTCAGTTTTCCCTGTCTATAAAGTGGGCACCATTCTATCTCCTCTACAGTATCACTTAGGGAATAGAGATGGTCCCTGCAGAAAATACGGCTAATATGTAGCTCTTAATAAGTAGTAGCTATTATTATCATCTCTGTCATTGTGATTTTACACCTCTTAGGGGATCAGAGGGGAAGAGAACTAAAGCCCAGTACCTGGGGGCTGCTCTACAATTTCAGGCTTGACAGGAGGACAAGGGCTGAGCACTCTCAGGATGGTGGGCTTCTCTCAACTAGCAGCTCCTAGCACATGATAACGGGGTCCTCTCCAACAAAGGGTCTCCTTCCTGAATTTACTGGTCATGAACACAGAATAGTCCAGCAAGTCAGACACATCGGTTGAGCAAGATTTTCCGTTTGCAGTTCTTGTGCTTCCTTTGGTAAGATGGGACTTTCCAGAATCCTAATCTCCCTTTGCTGTTTCCTTCAGTGGAGAGCAAGAAGTTATGCATGAGGTAACTAGGGGAGGAAGGGGATGTAGAAAAGAGTGTTTCTCTTAGACATTCCTTCCAGATTTCTGCTGAATTCCGTGATGTTTCCTGAGCTCATGGAAGATTTTAAAGACTCTAAAGGAAACTCTGAGATGCCGAGACCAGGTTATCAGCTATTGCAGGGGCTGCCCATACCATGGCAACCAGAAATGGGTTGTCTGGTGGCCATTTCTTGCTCATGGATGGAGAGGGAAAGAAAAACAAAGCAAGTATAAGGCATATAAGGCATAACTACTCAAAAATGGTTTTCTCCAAAACATTGCCATACTCGAGGGGCCTCTAACTAGATCGTGCACCCTACTTGGCTTAGCCTAGATTGATGAACCAATCACCAACGAGCAGCATGGGTTGCCATGATTGGTTAGGTTCATTGTAGTCTTCTTCTGAGACTTGGATTCTGTTAGGAAGCAGAAAGGGAGCATGTGAGGCTGTTGAGCAGGTGACGGACAGTGTCTGCTACTCAACCACGGAAACTGCCTTAACACTGGAAAGTTACCTTGTGCTGAGCAGGAGCTTGTGGTGATCAGAAGAGACCCTTTGTGCAGGGGTAGGCTGTCCCAGGGAGAAGTACAAGTCCAGGTAATTTACACCCGTGGAAGGGAATGCAATGTCAGGGTCAGGGAGTGGTCTGGCAGGCTCCCGGGATTAAGCCCATTCCCATCACCCACAGCTGCTATGGTACACAAAATATCTGCTCTACTAGGAGGGGCAGGAAAAGGGCCATCCCCTCGACCCGTCCACCTTTTCCTGCCCCTCATCCTCTGGCCCATGCATTGACCCTTCCCCCACCCCTGCTTGCTTATGAAAGCTCCGCCCTGAAAGAGAAATTCTGCCTGCCAGAGGCTCCACCAGATCATCCTCAATCTGGAAAAGGTGCCAGAGGACAGAGGTGTCCCCTCACGGGGGCCCTAAACAGTCATCATCCCAAATGACAACAGATGTCTGCTTCCTGCCTGAATGTGCTTTACTTTGCTCAGAACTGCAAGACCTCATTGACCTGTGTATTATCCTTGGGGTTACAGTGGCCTAACTCACTGGGAATGTACAGCTTCAGAAAACAGTTTTGTCAACTTGTCTCTCTAAAACAGCTTTCTAGGTCAACCACTATGTGAGAAGCAGCTGATGGTTGATGTTTTAAGAGATAATAGGTTATTCTCTACCCCCAAGGTAGCTGACAGTCTCATACATCCAGGCTCACACGATAGTCTGACCATTAGGATGGCAACCAAAATTCATCCCTTATGTCTACACTGATGGGTTGTTAGTGACTATCCAGGGTGTTGAGTTTAGAATGGCTCAGGCTGCACCAGAAAGAGTCCTGTATGCCATTTACAATGTCTGCCATGAGCAAAGCACAGGAATGATGGCGATACCATGAACTTGATATGCCTAGTCTAACCTGTCACCCTTCAAGGAGAATCCACTGTATATTCCAAGGTTGAGAAAACAGGTGCTCACATACCAGCAGGATAGAGGCTTCCACAGAAACACACCTTTGCCCAGGTTGAAGAAACTGTGGCAACGAACAAATGTTCCCTCCTCCTTATGCTGTTCTCACGCCTGATGTCTGAGTCAAGATTTTTTTTTTAATTAAGCCTTTTTCTAAGCCCTAGGGGACTACTGGCATAAAGAAGCCAACCTGATCTGTATCTGTTTTTATTTTTCTCTGTTTGTAAAGATTATAGGCTACATGATCTATTAAAAGGCGGGGGGTGGGCGGGGGGGGAGACAAAATCTAAGAAATAGGAATCCTGGCTCGGTTTGGTCAGTTCTTTTGTTTTCTTTCCATGTGACTCATCCATGAGAAAAACTCAAACTACATTAAATTTGTGACTAACTTGATGGTGTGTGACCAAGGAATGAAGAAATCTTGCAACACAGTTTTGTTTTCCAGGCCTGAGTTTCCCCCAACAGAGAGTTAGGACAACTCTCATGACCAAACTGGCAGGCGCTAGGATTCCAGCTGGTCTGGGCCAGGCCCTGCAAGGAGAATCCTGGGCTCTGAGCAGCAAGGGTGGGCCTCTGTTATTTCAGCCTGGAAAACATCTCCTCCCCACCCAAGGAGAGCCAGCCGTTCCCGAAGGAGGAGCCTGGGATGCTGGCAACCCATCCCTGCACGAAGCTTTACTGAAACTAGAGCTGGGTGGACCCCACGACCCACCTGAAATATCTCCTAGAATTGTGTTTGGCTATTTAACGAAGGAGGGACATTCTTTTTGTGGTTTCTGTCCTGCTCTTGGATAGAAAGGAAGGGAAGGGAAAAAGCCATCGTGATGGTTGCCATGTTTCGAGCAACCACTATCAGGCAAGAACTCCCTTGAGTCCTTTGTAACATATTCCATTATAATCACAAGGTTCCTTGGATGGAAAAGAACCCTGCAAAGGCCCCTGTTGTTTGTCTGAGGTCCCACAACTGGAGCAGCAGAGCTGTGTTCACAGCAAGGCAGCCGTGTGCTCTCCGCCACACTCAGAGGTGAGCTCTGAGTCTGTGATGGCCAACCTGCAGACAAGTGGTCAAGGTCTTAGACCAAGAAAGAAGGAAAGCTTTTAACTTAGAGGATCTTACTTCAAAAATGTTCAAACGTATTTGTTTGCTGGAGGGTTTTTCCCCCCTGATACATTACATTCTAAATTCAATGCCCTAGAAGATATTGAATAGACAGGACAAAATCCATTAGGCTTGTTGATTTATAGCTTTTCAGCATTTAGAAGGAGCAGCTTTCAATGTGAAATTGATTGCATGCTGCAGTCCATTTTAGAAATTTGTCTCCTTTTGCCAGTAAGTGATTTATGCCATGCTCCCATTATTGCCTCTTTTTGGAAGGAGGAAAAAATATCAACACAAAGTGAATTCAGATCCAATATCTTTGTGAATCCCACTCAATGCTCCCATGGCCCATCTCTGCATTTTATTGACTGAAGAGTAAATAGCCAGGGCCTCTGGTGCACAATCAGCCAGAGGGCTGTAGCAAGGGTCCACCCACCAATGCACTTTCTAGTATCAGAGAGAGGAAAGCCATGGAGACTAATGAGGAGTTAGCTGGGGTTACTCTTGATCTTCCTTCCACACCTCTCCCACCCCACTACTAGTTCTCCATGGTCACTCCATTCTTGCATTGTTTACTGCCCAGAGCTCTCTAGATGGGGAATATCCAGGGGGCCACAGGTTTGTAATGAACAGCCTTGTGTCTCCAGCCCCTAGCACAAGGCCTTGCATACAGTAGGTGTTCCACACATGTTTAGTTGAAACAACAGTTCACACCCAAGTAGCTGAGGCTGAGCGGACCTGTTGAAGGATGGAGCCATATACCAGAGCTGTAGAGACACCTCTTGAGTTTGTCACGGGCCTCTTTGAACTGCAATCCTAGGTTTCTCTGTGTATTCTAAAGAGACATGGCATGAAATATACAAAATACTTTGCCAAAATAAAGAAACTCTCCATCTATGAGTTTAGAAAACCTAGATTAAAAACTAAAAGCTAGATCAGTTTTGCATAACTCATACTAGGCTTCTGTGACTCACTGCTTTATTGAACAAACTTAACTTAGTATTGAATGCTAAACAAATATGAAATGCTTTATTTTCTCATTCATTTCCAGTCCTTTAGCGATCCTATTCTGAGTCCTTATTTCTTTGATGACACAAAGTTATTTAAAAAAACACAAGTCTTGTCCAGTCTGTCTTAATCCACTTCTGTTTCATATCCCTACCTCCTCCCAGCAGTGATGAGGTCCTCACTTCTGAAATTTGGCATGAGGAGGGCCAATGTTGGCTCTCTCCACCCTCTCCACCTTGCTCCTTCTTCCACGGTGCTGTGTAGAGGAAGAGGAGGAAGGTACGTCCAAAGTCTTTCCCCTGATTGTACCATTCTGCTTCTCCCTTTGCTCTTGGTACAGCTGACTGGCAGGTGCTTTCTCTGTGAGGTCCTGCATGAGCCTCCTCACCTACAGCTCCTCTGGCTTGACCCACTCAGACCCACCCCTGGGCCCTACCCCCAGGGTACAACCCACAGCCTCCTTCTTCTGGGGCAATGGCAAAGGGCTCAAGTATGGCTACCTCCCAGGTGTCCCTTGACCCACCAGAAACACTCATCTCTTGGCAAGAGACCAGTGATTCTACAATTGACCTCTCCCCTGGCCATTCATTTCAAGTAGCCACAGCTGGAAGGATAATACACCAAGATTCTCCAGAGTGGCTGCAGAATCAAGAGAAGAACTTTGCTTCCAGTCTTTTCTAAACTCAGGGTGAAACTGCCTACTTCTTTCATAACAATTATGAGCTTAGCTGTTACATTAATGGAGGAGAGATGAAAGTCAGGACATAAAAATAATGGTCAATCACACTTTATTTTGGAAGGAAGACAAGGAGGCAAAGGCAAAGGCACATACACTTAGATGCTGAGACAAACTTGACTCAGATTCATCTCTTCCTGACTCAGCCTCTGTGTCTCCTGAGCCTGAGCAGAGGTAACTCAGCTTAGAAAATAACTCATTGAAGATAATGTGAAAGCAGACTCATGAATTAGAGCTTCCAAAACTAATATGAAAGAAAGAGTCAATACTTCAGTCTCTTGGTTCTTGGATGTTCTTGAATATTCTGGAGTAAGTGATTATCTTACTGATGAAATATAAGTCATAAGGGATTTTGCTCTCCTTTAAAGATAGATCTCTCCCCTTCCAAATCGTTACAACACATGTAAAGGTGGTCAGGCTATGGCATGTGTCACCATGCTGATCGCCAGGGCTGATGCTACTGATCTGGCTGGTTAGGCAGGTGTTGCTTCCTCTGCTGCTGTTCCATGTGTGTGCCTCTGAAGCCGAGCACTTTGTTGAAGAAGACAACCTTTCCTGAAAGGGAAGGACCATTTTTCTGGCCTGAGTATATGCTAGAACCTTCGAACAAGCTCCCCAAAACTCCGTGCCTATGTTGTACGGCTTTGCTGATTGCATCTAGAATCTCTCCTCCCTTTTGCTTTCTTAAAGGAATTCAGATTTTCATTTGAGTAGCCTCACCTACCTCATGTAGCCCATGGACTTAGGGAGAGGCAGACCCCCAAGTTGGGAGGGCCCTGATTAGTCTAAGACAGAATGGGGGTGACTCTATCTCATGCCCCACGGTGGTGGAGTCAGACACAGGAAATGACATTCAGACAACCCTATCATTGGCCCATGACCCAGTTTGGGCTCACGAGACATAAGCAGAGATTTGCAGGAAGAGACCGTCTCTCCTTCTGGATGGTGTGTTCTGTGGATACAGGCTCTGGGGCAGCTGAGACAGTGCTGTCACCAGGGCAGACGGCAGGCTGAGGATGACACTGATGCTTTTTGGGGCAGAGAGCCCAGGATTATGAAGATCATGGAGACAGGTTACCAGCTACCCCTGGAGCCGCCCTAACTCTGGCCTCTCCTTACTGGCAAGCCAATCTGTTTGGTGTTCTTTAACAGCATTTTAAAACATTCTAACAAGACCAATCATATAATTTATTGTCCAATCCCAGCCACTTTTGCGGGTGAAAGGCACTATTAATAATCCTACCAGGACTGCACACATAAACTGGGGTTGTTCCAGCAAATCAGAATGTGGGGTCACTCTAATCATAACCAATAGAAACTGTAGCATTATCTAAACGAATCAATTAAGCTTGAAAAAAAAGCAAAATCAGAGTTATTTGAAGGAATAAAGCAACATGACTCAGGCCCAGCTCTAATTCCGTCTCCAAACTGTAGCCAAAGTGATCTTTTCAAAACCCAGATCTGATCATGTCCTCCCCTGCCTACAACAGTACAGTGGCTTCCCATTTCTCTTGAGATGCAGCCTAAGAGCCTTTGTGGGGCCGCCCTCCTCTCCAGCCTCCCCCGGGCGGGGGGCTGTGCACGCACTCTGCAAGGAACGCCCTTCCCTCTCACTTACCCACCTGCTCCAGAGCCTCACCCCCAGGGCAGTCTGCCCATCACCCCTCCAACCTCCACCGCAACCCAGAGCCTTTGTTGTAGAACCTATCAACCCCACTCCCACCCTTCCTAGCGCCTCTCTTGGCTCTTCATTGTGGGTGCAAGTGAACAGGGATGTATCAGCTCTTGCTCTTTGTGGTGTGAGCCCCGTGCACAATGCCTGGCCACGTAGAGATCCTCAAAACATATGTGTTGGTTGAATGAATGAGTCTAGGAATGCAAAGATTAGGGCACAGCAGAAAACCTGGAGAACCCATCTGCAGAGTTCAAAGTGGTCCTTGCCCTGTTCCGTGGAGCGTTTCCAGGTTGCCCAGGAGGACAGACCAGCTCTCCCAAATGATGCCTTTGACTGTGGCTACTGAGGCTTGTGGCCCGTCTCCTGTAGAGCCAGTGCCTTCGAGCACACTGTTTTCAAGCCTCTCCTATGATGGGAAGAGGGCGCTGGCAGAGGCCCTTGTAACCATTGAATCTGATGCAGCCGCTCAGAGCTCAAGAGGTAAAGCATTGTGATGTTTTCTTCCTAAACCCTAAGCTGCAAACAGGTAATTTTTTTCTTAACCATTCAGTTACCTAAAGGTCAAATCTATTTCTCCAATAACAACCCCCCCCTTTCCTGGCTGGCATAAGTGAAGGTAAAAAATCATTCTTTTGTTATTTTAGCTTGAAAATGGGCTCCCTAACACAATTCCTCTAGGGATAGTGCATGTATATGTGCTCTGGACAAAAGAAAAGAGGAAAATCCTTTTAAGTCTTGCCTGGGTCTGTGTTCATGCACCATCTTAAATCTGTATTCTGGTAGCAACGGTAATCACACCCTCTGTGGTTACTTGTATTGCAAATTCACTTTTCTTTCCTTGTTCTCAACTCCCACCACTACCGCCAGCCACTCTTGCAGCACTTCTCTGCTCTCCTACACAGCAACTTTAGGCAGAGATATTCTTTGTCCCTTTAGTTGTCTTGGGAGGTTGACAGGGAATGAACGAACAGCAGCTCAGAGAAGGTACGAGACTGATCATCTTGCAAGGGAACACTAATGCCAGCTCACATTTTCTATGTTTTTAAGTCTGCCTATGGTTTACAACATTGCTGCGAAGGCAGTGTTCAGGGTACTAGCTAATGCCCCTCATGAAGCATCACCAAAAATCTCTCATAAAATTCAGTTCCTAGAAAATATCCATCTCTCTAAAAGTTGTCCCTAATTAGGCAATGTGACCTGCACAGTCTGTCATGGCACCTTTATGTCCTGAATTAGTAACTCCTAGAATGAGCACTAAATTTAGCCATCGTACCCGTAGCCCCTGGCTTCAGAGCTCCTGTTTTCTCTATTTCCGCTGCCCTACTTAGTACATGCTTTCATATTTTAAGATACCTCAAAACTCTTTTAAAGGTAGACAGGCCATAAATGATAAAAATTATTTTTATTAAAAGTTTCTTTAATCTTATGAAACCACATTCTCTTAAAAGAGTAGCTCAGAATCACACTGAAAAAAATAATCCCTGAGAAAGCGAAACTCTCCCTGAGAACTAATAACTTCAGGTCTGTTACGCAGCAAACTCTGTTTCCTGTCATTTAATTTCTTCACACTCTGGGTTTGTACTCCTGTGCCAGATTTATCATTCAGCCTCAGCCCTCGGAGGTTTCCTCCAGGCACCAAGAAAACCAGCCTCCCAGAGGCTGCCGAGAGCCTAGCAGGTTTGAATGAATATTTTATACAAAACCTCTGAATACCCTTCAAAATCTGAGCCAAGGACTCAGAGGAGAAGGGAGATCTCATTCCCAGCACAAGCCAGTAAGTCACAAGGGGATCTGTCACCCTGGGGAGGTTCAAGCCACATTGAGGACAAGTGCCTGTTTGACATCCACCCTCAGGGACAGCGTTGAGGCCTCCCACCTCCTTACCAGGGCCCCTGGGTGAGACCCTTCCACTATGCTGAACTGTCTCCAGTGGGCTGGAGATGCCACACTTATGCCCATCAATTCTCAGCAGTGTTGCCTTGAATTTTTAAAGTAGTGATTAGATAATCATGACACCGGGGCAAAAGACGATGGAGCACGTTCAATCATAGCTTGTTATAATCAAAACCTGACATTAATGACACAGGACTATGATGTGTCATCATTACTATGCATCTAGTCTCACTGAACTATAAGCTTCAAGAAGACTGGACTCATCTTTTCATATCCACAGCAAAAGGCAGAGCACCTACAGATAGTGCACACTCAGTATGTGTTTGCTAGAAAAGCAGTGATAATGAGCAGAAATAATCATCAGTTCTCATGTATTACTGTCGTTGGTGTTGCTTTGACATACTAAAACCAAGTTTTTAGTTCGTATCTTTCTTTTTCTGTTTTCATATCTATAAATGGTACCACTGTTGATAGATTTCCTGACGCTGAATACAGGTTCGTTCTACACAGATATTGACCAAAGCGCATACACACACTGACTCAATAAGAGATGAGCATCTTGGATACATTTCCCCAGTATTCAGGATTCCATGTCACCCCTTATCTCCTCTTGTATGTGGCCTGAGTTGACACTCCCCAAGCTTCAGCACAATCATAAGCACAGACTCTGGAACCAGATTGCTGGGGTTAAATCCATTCTCTTTCATTAACCTACCTGTTACTGTTTTCTTATCTGTAATATGAGGATATAGTCATATAACTTACTTGTTGCAGTTTGCAAAAGTGGCCACAAATTCTTCTCCCTGTACCTACGTGCTTTGGCACTACCCTCCCACACCAACTATTGGTCATCGGCCTTACTTTGGCCAATAGGATGATAGCAAATGAAGCAGGAAAGAGACTTGAAAAGTACTCTACCACTGGGGCTGGCTTTTTTGCTGCCTTGAAACGCTGAGGCATATAGAAAGCCCAGGATAGTCTACTAGAGGATCAGAAACCATACGGAGAGGAGCTCAAGGCATCCTTGGCATTCCACCAAGGCCATCATAAACAAGCCAACCCCGGGTCAACCTGCCATCTGAGCACAGATGTGTAAGTGAGCCCCACCGAGATCAGCTAAGCCTATCTCAGACAACACAAACTGCCCAGCAGAATCATGAGTTAAACAAATAGTTGTTGTTTTAAGACACAGGGTTTTGGATTATGTGGTAATGTTGGAATATGGCCTCGAAATTCTTTGACACTCTTCTCATTAAAAATGGAGTCTATATCTCTTGTGTCTGAGTAGGCTTTTGACTATTTCAACCAATACAGTTGAAATACATCAGAAGTTTTACTATGTGATCCAACAGTACATATAGTGAGTAATAGTGAATATGTATTTATACCTCTTTGCATGTCTGGTAATTTTTTATTAGATGCAAGGCAGTATGAATTTTACCTTGTTGAATACTAGATATTTTTGTATTCCTATAGATATTCTTGAATTTGTTCTTGGCAAGGTAAGTTACTTGGAAGCAGTTTGATTCTTTATATCCTGTTTTTAAGATCTGTTAAGTGGACTAAGGCCATGTTTAATCTAGGGCTCATTGTTCCCAATATTGAGGCAAGACCCTGATGAATATTCTACTCAGTGCCCAGCAAATCATGAGTTTTTCTAGTCTGGCTTACAGGAACAGGAGCTATTCCTGGCCCCACCTCACTATTTAACTGAACTATTTTTTTAACACAGGAGTTAAATAAAATTCAGAACTATCATAACCTTGCTTTCACCAGGGATTGTACATGTGTACAATAAAATGTTACTTACCAACTAACAGTGGAATGACGTTCCACTCATTAAAAGAACTGCCTTTGTTGTCAAAAATACCTTGTGGTACCCAGGTGGCTCAGTTGGGTAAGCATCCAACTCTTGGTTTCTGCTCAGGTCATATCTCATGGTTTGTGAGTTTGACCCCCACATCGGGCTCCATGCTGACAGTGCAGATCCTGCTTGGGATTCTCTCTCTCCCTCTTTCTCTTTCCCTCCCCTGCTCACTCTACCTCCCTCTCAAAAATAAAATAAATAAACTTTAAAATTTTTTAAAAAAATATCCTGATAGTTCAGTCTAGTTTGGTGGTGAGTCTTTAATAGTTTGTCTGGAAGAAGGTAATGAAAACAAGGGAGCCAAAGTGCTCCACATAAAGAGGTTAGGAGAAATTTGACTATAGCGGAGAGAAATGAAGTAAGCAAGGGGAGAAGGTCAAGGGAGAGAGAGACAAGACAAGACAGCACAGAAGTGGGCAGAAGTATGGGCAGTGAGACAAAAACTCTTGACAAAATGGGACATACCAAAGTAAGGATCTGCTAATTCAGTTTTAGATTTAATTCAAGTTTAACTTTGGATTTAGATTCAGATGCTATGATATAAACCTCTCCATGGCCTCAAACTGTCAGTAAAAGTCAGTTACATACACAGCCTTGGATGATGGCATTTTGGAAAATGAAGTTATCAAAGTCATAGTCAGTTAGGGCAGTGAGACACGGGATGAAGAGATGTTTCATGAACTGAATTGATTTTGTGGAATCAGGATTTCAAAGCCGGAAGTAACCAGGGGAAATGTAATACACATGACCCTCTCCCTGTGAATTCCCCAGAGTCTGAAAAGAATACTAGGTATCCAAGTATACATGAGAGGGGAGTACAAGTTAGTTTTGCTCAAAACTTAAAGTACAGGGTCACCTCCAGCTGACATGAGATTAAACATAATTGATTCTTAAATTGGTGGCACCAACCATGAGTGGTAAGAGTTCAGAGGCAAGAGTCTGTCAATATGACATGTTTTAGCTGCTTTAACCTACATCTCAAATAAAGTTCCACCTTTGCCTTTGCAAAAATTGTTTTTTAAGAATTTGAAGGATATAGTAAATTCATGATATTATCTGTTCTCCACAGCAAATATGACATCATGGCATAGCTCAGAAGCAATATTGCCTCTTTTCTCTCAAGGTTAGATTGTACTGATGATTCCTTGCTCCAGTCCCAGAGGTATGAAGTTGCCAAGATTCACTTAGAGTGTTGTATTTCTATTTATAGCAGGTAGTACAGTGTCTTCTGAAAGGGACCCTTGTTGTCTCCCCCAGAGCCACTTAATGTTCTAAGGAAGGCACAACTGACACTAGACATCAAGCAGGTTTTAAAGACCTTTCTGCTTATTAACCAGGAATTCTAGAAACAAATGTTCAACTTTGCCCCCAGGTATTTTTCCTGGTGAAGGAGATGAAGGTAATGATGCTATATCCCCTTGCCTATCTCTTTATACCTCCTCCAAAGGTGATTTCCTCAAAATGCTCTACTACAAACCTGATGGAGGTTAAAATTTTCAGTTACTCCCATGTTCACTGAGCCTTGAGCAATCGATCTTCAAAGTCAAGGGCATCATGCTGAACAAGGACGTAGGTTCAAATCCCAGCCTACAAGGCACTATGCAAAATCCTTCCCTGCTTTGCCTTTCTAATGTTAAACTGGAGACTCTCTTAAAGAGACGGCACAGAGTGTTTATATATATACTGGAATTTAGAATATGATAAAGGTAGAATTCCCATCAGTGAAGAATTAAAGAGAGTAGGGAAATTCAAAGTCACTTCTTACTTCTATTAAAATTTAAAAGATTTTAATCTTTTAAAAGGATTAAAAGAAAATGTAATCAATTCTTTTACTAGAGAATGAGGAAGGTCTTTCTAAGCATACCCGGTCTATCCCAGCCCCATACTACAATGTGGATAAACCCCAGCCACATGAAGCTAAGTGAAAGAAGACAGTTACAAAGGAGCACATCATGTATGATGCCATTTATATGAAACATCCAGAATAGGCAAATCTACAGAGACACAAGGTAGCTTCATGCTTGCCTAGGACTGGTGTGGAAGTGGAAATTTGAGAGATGAAAACTAAGGGATACAGGGTTTCTTTTTGGAGGAATAAAAATATTCTAAAATTGATTGATGATTACACAGCTCTAAGAAAATACTAAAAGCATTTGAATTGTACATCTTAAATGAGTTAACTTCATGTGAATTATATTTCAATAAAACTTGTTTTTTAATGGAGGGATATAAGGCAAATTATCAATAGTGGTTACCCCTGGGTAGAGGGCTAATGGATGATTTTCATTTTTCTTTTACTTATCAGTATTTTCAACAATTTTCCCCAATAAAGAGGTGTTACTTTAGAAAGGAAGGAAGGTTGAGGGTACTTGGGTGGCTCAGTCGGTTAAGTGGCCAACTCTTGATTTTGGCTCAAGTCATGATTTCAAGGTTCGTGAGATCCTGCCCCCTCATCAGGATCTGTGCTAACAGTGCAGAACCTTCTTGGGATTCTTTCTCTCCTCTCTCTCTCTCTCTCTCTCTCTCTCTCTCTCTCTCTCTCTCTAAGTGGACATTAAAAGAAAAGGAAAGAAGGAAGTTTCTTTTCCTAAGAAGCAAGGGGTGGAAACCATGATCTGAGTTTACTCTTGGCTCCAATGACTACCTGCTTATTATATTGAAGAACATGTCTCTTCAACCATGTAAAGAGCATGGTTATCACATGATACTAGATGGGTTTCCATATTAAATTTATAATACGTTTTAAAAGATGTTTGTCAGAATGAGTTAGTACTTGTGAGAAGAGTTAAGTGTGACCTCCTGGAGGGCATCTGCTCAGATCAAGTAGTGAAACTTTGGAATGATCCCGTTTTATTCAAATCCCTTGGATTGTACTTAATCTCTCTTCTAAGTACAAGCTTCTGTTAGATCTCTTGCTTGAATCCAGAGTGAATGTCATTCCCTGCTTATCTATTCTTCCCATGTCTTGTTCTTAAATGTATTTACTTTCAGTTGGTCTCCCCACTGGGTTTCATAATGGAAATCTGGGTCCTATGGATGGCAGTCTAGTCACATGTGATCCCTGTGCTCAAGGGGCTCACAGTGGGGTGGAGAAGACATGGAAATGCAGGGCACTGCAGATTAGGGATGTAGGAACACAATCCACCAGACACAAGTGCCAAGGTAAACATGTGGACTTTATCCTTTGTTTACAGGGCCATGAAACCCTGTTGAAGGGTTTCAAGTAGAGAAGACTTATTTATATTTGAAAAGAACCCCTTGACTGCTGGGTAGAGAGAGGCACTGGTTTGGGGTGAGCCTGCAGACAGGGAAGAAGGGAGATCACCTAGGAATTTCAGCATCGAGCTCATATTGCAATTGCCGGGAAACACCACATATTCAACAGGTGAAAGCTGTCCCTTCCTCTCACCAGGAATATAGGACTTCACCAAGCAGTTCTCATAGCACTTAGTGCCCTCCAGCATGCTCTGTCATACCACATTTACAACACCCTTACTGGCTGAGGCCTGGGGTGCCCGCTCAACCTGGCAGCTTGGGGAAAGCCCTATATATGAGGCTTTTTAAAAAATATTTTTTTTAGTGTTTTATTTATTTTTGTGAGAGAGAGAGACAGCATGAGTGAGGGAGGGTCAGAGAGAGAGGGAGACACAGAATCTGAAGACAGGCTCCAGGCTCTGAGCTGTCAGCATAGAGCCCGACGCAGGGCTTCAACCCACGGACTGTGAGATCATGACCTGAGCCAAAGTCAGATGCTTAACCGACTGAGCCACCCAGGCGCCCCATGAGGCTTTTATTTATTTATTTATTTTACTGTTAATTCATTTATTTTTAAGAGAAAGAGAACAGGAGAGGGGCAGAGAAAGAGGGGGAGAATCCCAAGCAGGCTCTGCAATGTCACCACAGAGCCCAATGAGGGGCTTGAACCCATGAACCATGAGCTCATGACCTGAGTTGAAATCAAGAATTAGACGCTTACCCACCTGAGCCCCCAGGAACCCCCTATTTAGGACTCTTAGTTCTGAGAGTGGACCAGGCCTTGTTGCCCAAGAGGAACTCTCAGTGCTGTCTCCAAAAAGGGGGCACTCACCGCTGGTTAACCAAAGAAAGCATAGTATTCAGTATAGAGGACATAAGAAACTGCTATTCTGTTCTAAAACAAACCTTTTTAAAAATAAAATCCTGTTGCCATCTGGTCTTCCTGGGCCTGTCATGGTGGGGATGTCTTGGTTCCTGCATCTCCAGCCAGAGCTGTTAAAGGGTATTATCCTTGTTGTTTTCCAGCCATCAGACGTTCCAGTGTTTCCTTGGAGAACGTAGAAACTTCTGAGTTAGTCAAGTGGGCATTGGCCCTCTCTGTGCCTTGTACTAGAGCTCCAGCCTCTGTGGCCACCTGAGGGGACTTGGAGATTCTATCTCACAAGGCTCAGTCAGTACTAGGAGACTCTCTGTGCATATGTCCAAGGGCAGTGCTGCTCCCAGGTTTCTAAATTGACAGAAAGAAATTTTGGAGGCTGTGGTAGAGGGTAAAACCATTCTCTGGCATTCTAGATAGAAGATAGTGGTCCCCTTGCCTCCAAGTCTATCTAGGAAAACTACAGAGTTTCAGGACGGTCAAGGACACCATTCACAACTTCTTCAGGCCCACAGGAATAGTTCCCAGGCCCCAAATTGACTTTGAAAATTTGGTGTTGGGCAGGTTTATTCTAGGAGGTCCTGGCTGCAGCTTGCAGGCCTACAAACATGGCTGGAAGGATTGGAAGGGGAAGCTTCTAAATGTTTCCATAGGCTCAGGAAGGGACAGGCACCCTCCCCAAGTGTCTTCTGCAAGCATATGGTGGTCCCTGCCTCTGGAGGGGCTGGAATATGACAGAAGTCTCAAACTTCAAAGAGACCCGCGAAGGTCACAGTGACAGGGAATGGTGATATGTATCTGTGTCTTTAGGGGAACTCTCTGAATCATCTTTGTTTAATCAGAGGCCATTTGTTAATAGAGAAACTCTATTTGATGTTGCAAGCTATCCGTGGTGAGAGTGATGATCGTAGAAATAACGAGGAATACCAACAGTGATGGTCCTGACGATCATCGTCATGACATAAGCAATAATAGTTGTCATGGTGATAAGAACATTAAACAAAGGAGGTGGAAAATAAATAAATACTCAGTGGGAGTCCTCTCTGGGCAGCAGGATTACTCTGGTTTGGGATTTGTTTTTTGCACGGTGCTCTTTGATAACTTCTTCATTGAGCATCTGTAATTGCACTAATTAAAGAGGACGTTTGTATTTTTAGAAACCATTTAAAATTGTTTGCTGCTGTGTTGTATTACGTTGAAACCTGGGTCCAGGCTAAGAAACTGTTAGTCTGAGGCCTCCCAGGAAGCCAAGGGTAAACCGGACTGGGGGAGCTTCTTGCTTCGGAGCCAGGACGGGCAGAGAACCCACGTTCTCTTGTCCTGACAGGCTGGCTGAGGCTGCCTGATGAGGAGGAAGCTGGCTTTTCAGGAGGAACGTCCCGAGGAAGTTGACAATTCAAGGCCAGAGGGAGAGGGTGAAGGCTGATAGCTGAGGCTTTGCAAGCTGGAGGCAGAAGCCAGCGCTTTGCCAGCAGAGGTTGGGTCGGCCAGGGCCTGGCCTCTCCCTCGGGGCCTCTGAGGCCTGGAATTGCCATCACAGCTGCCAAAGATGAAGTGAGTCCTGGGCCGCCCAGATCCTGCCTGAGCCTCCCCGAGATTCCAAACAGAGGATGTTACCCTCTTGTGAGAGCTTCAGTGTCAACTGACTTCAGAAGACTCTAGAATTGGGCTTTTTTTCAACAGGGAGCAACACTCTTCAACCAGAAAGCCTCCGGCGCCTGGACAGTTCTGGGTTTTAAAATCTTTATTCAGCTGATTTTACCAGTTAAACATGGGATTGGAAATACCGTGTGGCCCAAGAGTCAATGGGTGAAGGTGAAATCCTTTCCATTCACACCTGTGGTGACAGACTGCCTAGGCTCCTTCACCCGCTTTCTGTGTGAGAAGCATCCCTCTGCGATTCCAAGGGGGGCTCTGTCCGTGTGAATTACCACACACTGGCGATGCCCGGAGTTGTGCGCTGTGTTAGCCCGGCCTCTTCCTATGGATCACCTTGGGCGGCTTCTGCTCTCAGAAACCTCCCAACACTGTCTCTCATCTCATCGATGAATTGGGTCAGTTGCCCACAGCTGAGGCACCAGCAAGCAGACTGGAGTCCCCCCTATCATCTGGCTGATTGAGGACCACATGCGAGGGACAACAGCAAGGACACATCCGTCCTGAAGCACAGTCACCCAATACAGAGAGGGGAGCAAATGCGTGTTGGATAGGTTCCTGGTAGCACCAGCCACACTTTGCTTCTAATCATCAGTTTCCAAGAAGATGGGTGTCCAGGGTCAGCCAAAGCACCCAGTTCAGTAGGGAGTATGGACTCCTAGGAGCTGTGAGCCCCCACAGTCAAAAGGAAAATAAATCCAGCAATCGTTGAAGAAGAAAATTCACAAGTACCATGGGTTCCCCACAGAGTTAGGGCCTCTGTCAGGGGCCCTCCCACACCCATTTGGTGCTCTCTCAGCTACCACAAATGTCACAGGCCACTTCCAAGGGTATTTGGGAAAGGGTGCAGGCTTTAGTACTAGATGCACCTGAGTTTGAATTGGGACTTTGCTATTTCCTATCTGTATGAGATTAGAAATGTTATCAGCTTCTCTAAGCTTCATTGTAAAAGTGGAGATGAGAGTATCTACTCCATAAGATTGTTGTGAGTACACTTTTCTTTTGTTTAATGTTTATTTCTTTATTTTGAGGAAAAGAGAGAGGGAGTGTGAGCCAGCGAGGAGCAGAAAGAGAAGAGAGAGAATCCCAAGCAGGCTCCATGCTGTCAGCCCAGAGCCCAACACAGGGTCCGATCCAACAAACCATGAGATGATGACCTGAGCCAAAATCAAGAGTCAGATGCCCAACTGACTAAGCCACCCAGGCGCCCAAAGGATTTTTGCTAATCAGATAGAGTCCCTAGCATATAACAGGTCTTGACTGATCAGTGACTCTTCAACTTGGGATTCTTCAGACTCACTGGAGAGTCTATGCCAAGTATACAGATTCCAAGGCCTCTCACCCCAGAAATTCTGATTGCATGCATCTGAGCCCAGTAGTCTGCATTCTCAACAACCATCCCCACTGTGCTTCTGATGCCAATGAATCACGGACGTGCCTGGAGAAACACTGTATCTCCCTGCAGTGGTGTGTTATTGTGCTGCTAAGAGGCGACAAAGTATCTCACACAACAAGAAAATTCATCTTAATTATAATTATCTATCTACAATTAGCTGCATTCCACTAAAAATAATGAAACCTGCAGTATTTGAGGTAGGGCACAAGCTTGTTGGCAAACGCTGAATAATTCTGGTGGCGTTCTCCTGTCACAAATTAACCAAGCACCACAACCTCAAGGAGGGAGGAAGGCCCCCTCCCCAGGAAGGAAGGCACCACCTCTACCTTTGCAGCCAAAAGAAGACTCCGACTAAAATTACCAAGTGTCACGTTTCTAGCAGACAATATGCTTCCAACCTCCAGCCCGGATGAGCAAAGATTCTGGCTCTAGCGTTCTGTCTGTTCAACTGACTTCCTGCCCCAGGAAAGGTAATATGCCTGGAAGAGCAAAGGTGAACCTTCTCTTCCCCTCCTCTCTCTCCCACCCCAACCACTTTGGCCCTGTTGCTGGTCTCAGGAGGATATAACACTGTTTATTTCCTATTTCCGGTCTTCTGGCCTTCAGCAATTATAACACTCTCACCCGGACATCCCTGCTATGGCCCCTTTATTACACAACTAGAACAGGAAACATTTTGCAGAAGCTGTGACTTGGAACAAAAGAGCAGGGAAGAGAAAAAATGCTCCAGCTAGCATCTGACAGTTGAGAAGGAAGTTCAAGGACAGTGCAAAGGATGAGACTCAGTAGGAGGCGGAGAGGAGGTGTTGGGACGTAAGTTCTTACAGAGGGGGAGAGGTTTGAGAAGGAAAGGGCTGAAGACAGAGCCATGTATGACTGTGCTATGAATGGCCCTGGCCTCACCCTGCCTGGCTAAGAAAGACTGGCAGCAGTCACGTTCATGAAGAAATGTGGTGGAGAGGAGGGTGATCAGCTGTTCTTTTCTAAAAGGGCAAACCAAGGGCAAAATGAAATGAAATGAGATGGAAGGAGCTCTCGTTACAGTCCAGTGGGTCCCAAATCTCCCAGTTGCCAGACTCACTTGGAGTGCTGGTTAAAAGAGCCATTCTCAGGCACACACACACCCCACCCCATGCTCTTCCGCAGCCATTTGAATGATCTGGTGGAATTCAGAACCTCTGTTTTCCCAGAGATTCCTGGCTGGTGGCCTTTTGGGACAATGACATTTGTTCTGTAGAGTTTTCAGAGTAGTTAATGTATTTTTCTATAATTCACCAGTTACATGTGTAAAGCCCTTGATCCTCACAGTCAGGGCCATTTTAAGATCTCCTCGAGTCGTAGGACTCTGACTTCTGTGGCCCCCACATCACAGCAATCATACTGAAATGGTACCCACATTCTACCTGAAACAGAATATTAGCATATTACTTTGAAATGCTTTGTTTTGCTCAAGCAACTTATTTAATTTAGGGCCAGTAATCATTTCCTGGAGATCATCCAGATACTTGGGAATTTTTGCAAAGTGAAAAAAAGAAAGATAACCCACAAATCATTTCTTAACAGAATGAAAGTCTCAAAAACACTAAGTATAGGGGCGCCTGGGTGTCATGGTTGGTTAAGCTTCTGACTTTGGCTCAGGTCATGATCTCACAGTCCATGAGTTCAAGCCCCACGTCAGGCTCTGTGCTGAGAGCTCAGAGCCTGGAGCCTGTTTCCGATTCTCTATCTCCCTCTCTCTCTCTGCACCTTCCCCTGCTCACTGTCTGTCTGTCTCTCTCTCTCTCAAAAATAAATATAAATAAATAAAAGCATAGTGAGTGGAACTTATGTTACATTTTTCAGGCATTTAGTTAAATTCTTATTAATTTTTTAAATGTTTATTTATTTTTGAAAGAGAGGGCACAAAATGGGGGAGAGGCAGGATGAGAGGGTGACACAGGATCCAAACTGACACAGTGATCTGCGCTGACAGCAATGAGCCTGACGAGGGGCTCGAACCCATGAACGGTGAAATCAGGACCTGAGCAGAAGCTGAGGCTCAACTGAGTTAGCCACCCAGGTGCTCTAGTTAAATTCTTATTAATTTTGACTTTGAAGCTTCAGAGAGGCCCTAAGCACTGTGCCAGTAGTGTCTAATGGGCTAAACACCATGCCAACAAAAGCGTAGTGAGATAATATCTCTTTAGAGGTGAAATAAACCACCATCCTCATAAAGTGATTTCTTTACATACAGCTAAGAGACACAGCCAGGACCAAACATTAAGTCTTCAAATTCCTAATACCGTACTCATTCGACTGGCAACAGAAAATGTACTAGATAACTTCTGAGCACACTCATCTCCTCAGACAGCTGTTATTTCCTACATTGTACCAGTTTCATGGGAGTTGGGGTCAGAAGCCCAAGGCCTGGGCAAAAGGTAGGCTTGAACCTGGAGAGAAGGCTAGGATTCAGTAAAAACAAGAACGGGGGAACTCAGAGCTCACTGATCAGGTGGTTTCAGCCAAAGCACATTATGCATTGTT
This sequence comes from Hyaena hyaena, assembly GCF_003009895.1. NCBI lineage: Eukaryota > Metazoa > Chordata > Mammalia > Carnivora > Hyaenidae > Hyaena > Hyaena hyaena. The sequence continues at coordinate 278,217 of NW_024081039.1, forward strand.
CACAATAGGAATTGATCTCACAGGATCCACACCCAAAGGTATACACATTCAAAGTCTGTTAGAAATGGAAAGTTACTATGTAACCAAGACACCTAAATAAAATAAAGCAACATAAAAGACAAGGAATAAGAAGACACAACTTGGGAGCCACATTATGCCTTCTTTGGATAGGATGCAGATGGTAGAAGTACGGCGTCAGTGTGAGAGTTTAATGGAACAGCTGGCCAAATTCTCCTTGAAGGGTCAGGAGAGGCTTCAGACCACACTGGAGCTCAGCCTTCATGGCTGAAGTTGGTCCCCCAGGCAGCCAGGCAAAGCACAGCATGAGTTCTAAGAGACCTACCCAGGTCCCAAGAGACAGCCCCATGGAGCTGTCCAGTAGATAGTAGGTTCTTAGTGCTGGGGTCTTCCGTCCAGGGTCATAGACTCCACCCTCTCATGGATGGTGTCACAGAGGAAACAGAGCAATCTAGCTTGTCCTTATAGAATTTATTTACACATGGCACCCATCTGCATCATGGGGGTATGAGATGTAAAGTCCCAGGCTGAGGTCCACAGAGAAATCTAAGGGTGACACACGGTAAACGTCCCTCTCTGTAAAACATCTTCACAATTCTCTCCAGATCCAGCAAACCCCCACCCTCACCCCCAAGTAACCCATCCCATAATAAGTAAAGGGAACCTCACTCAGACAAACCTGCATATGAGAATTTCATCACCAGTTAGAAGGTGTTTGCCTTACACCCTCCTACACTGTTGGTAGGAATGTAAACTGGTACAGCCCCTCTGGAAAACAGTGTGGAGATTCCTCAAAAAATTAACACTAGAACTCCCCTAGGACCCAGCAATAGCACTGCTAGGAATTTACCCAAGGGACACAGGAGTGCTGATGCATAGGGGCACATGTACCCCAGTGTTCATAGCAGCACTCTCCACAATAGCCAAAACATGGAAAGGGCCTAAGTGTCCATCAACTGATGAATGGATCAAGAAGATGTGGTTTATCTATACCATGGAATACTACATGGCAAAGAGAAAGAATGAAATCTGGCCACGTGTAGCAACATGGATGGACCTTGAGGGTGTTATGCTGAGCGAAGTAAGTCAGGCAGAGAAGGACACATACCATATGTTTGCATGTATAGGAGGATTAGGAGGAACTTAACGGAGGAACAAGGGGGAGAAGAAGGGGGGAAATGGTGGGGGAAAGGGAGAGAGACCTTTCCCATGAGAGACTCTTGAGTGCTGACAAAAACTGAGGACTGATGGATGTGGGGGGGAGGGGGGATGGGCATGGAGGAGGGCACTTGTGGGAATGAGCACTGGGTGTTATATGGAAACCAACTTGACAATAAACTACTTGTAAAAAAAAAAAAAAAAAAGGTGTTTGCCTTAGAAAAGTTGCTTCCATCAAGGACCCAAATAAGCACCAAGCTATCAACCTTTAAAAAGTCCTGAGAGGGATCCAGGTTCATCTGAGATTGGGGATCGAGAATTTCACCTAAATCTGGTGACTCCCAGCTCAGACTTCTAACCAGACCTTGATTTCAAAAGCAGACTGAAAAGTGGCACGTCAGGGATGATTCTGTTCATGGTTAAGGAGATGCCAGATGGTAGAGAACTACGGCAGCCCTGCCCGGGCACAGGCCAGAGGCATGGATTAGGGAGTCATCAGCATGGCGACGGCAGTTGAGTCAGTGGGATGCATGGATTGCCCAAGGAGAGTATGTACAGTGAGAAGCCAAGATCCGGCCCTGGGAACACCAACAGCAAAGAAAGAGTAGAAGCGGAAGGTCTCTCCTCAGGGGAGACTCGAGGCATCACTTAGACAATAGGAAGAGGACATGGAGAGTGTGTTTTTAAAATTTTTTTAACATTTATTTATTTTTGAGAGAGAGAAAGAGAGACCGTGCACAAGCAGGGGAGGGGCAGAGAGAGAGGAAGACACGGAATCTGAAGGAGGCTCTAGTCTCTGAGCTGTTAGTGCAGTACCCGAGGTGGGGCTTGAACCCACGAACTGCCAGATCGTGACGTGAACCGAAGTCAGGCACTTAACCAACTGAGCCACCCAGGTGCCCCCAGAGAGTGTTTTATAAAGTCACAGAAGTTAAAGTTTCAAGGATGATCTGTTTCTTACCCTCTATATCTGGTCTTCTTTCTTCCACTGCAATTAAATTTTTACAAGGCATGCTGTCACCCAGAATAAAGAATGCATTTCCAGGCTTCTACTGCAGCTAAATATCGCTTTGTGACTTACGATTCCTTTATGACTTCTGGCCAGTGAGTGAAAAGCAATTGTGGTGGCATAGCCACTGGCAATATCTATCAAAATTGGAAATACATAAATCCATTGATTCTGTATAAGTTTAATAATATAAAATTGGGAACAACCTAAATGTATACATCCTTAGTGGATGGAATAAACAAATTATGGCACATCCATACAAAAACATGCTTTGTAGCAACTTTTTAAAAATGAAGTATATTCATATATACTAATATGGAATGATTGCCAGGTGTTGGTGTTTAAATGCAAAAGGAAGGGCCTGGGACACCTGGGTGGCTCAGTCAGTTAAGTGTCTGACGCTTGATTCCAGTTCAGGTCATGATCTCACAGTTGTGGGATTGAGCCCCAGATTGGGCTCTGGGCTGACAGCACAGAGCCTGCTTGGGATTCTCCGTCTCCCTCTGTCTGCTCCTCTTCCACTCTCTCTCAAAAATAAATAAATAAACTTTTAAGGAAAAAGAAAAGAAAAAGCAAGGGCCTGTGGAGAATGTATCGTATGCTACTATGTACAAATGTGAGTATACATGTACTTATATGCCTGGGAATGCATTAAAAAATCTCAGAAAGGACTCACAGTAACACATGGGAGAGAGATACTTATGGGCTAGGAGACAGGAATGGAGGGAGACTTACTTTTTATTCTAAATGCTTTTGGACTGTTTGATTTCTTTTCAACCACAGACATGAATTACCTATTTTATTTTATTGTACCTTACTTTATTTTATGCATTTTTATAGCACCTTTATTCAGATATAATTTACGTATCATGAAACACAGCCTTTAAAATTTTATATAATCCAGTATCTTCAGTATATTCACAAGGTCTGCAGCCATCCCCACTGTCTAATGTCAGAACATTTTCATCATCCCTGAAAGTAACCCCACACCTACTGACGGTTGTTCCGATTGCTCCTCACCCTCGGTCCCTGCCAACCAGCCATCTGCTTTCTGTCTCTATAGCGTTGCCTGTTCCGAACATTTCACACAAGCAGAACCGCACAGTGGATGGTCTTCCGTGTCTGGCTTCTTGCACTTGGCATAATGTTTTCAAGGTTCGTCCCGTTGTCGCACATGTCAGTGCTCCGTTCCGTGTCATGGCGGAATAATACGCTGCCATATGGATAGTGCAAGCCGACTGATTCTCGGGGCTCCTGGGAGCTGGAGGGGGGACTGGAATCAGGCCAGCTGAAACTCCGCAAAGATCATTGTTCTTACTGGGATCCAAATCTTTTTCTTGAGCAAATGCTTCTGGTATTGTTGTAAGCCTTTGGTTAGTTTTCAGAGCCCTGAAAATGTTGATTTTGATCATTTTTGACAGTGTTCTTGTTGCTTTTGATGGAGATGGGATTTTCAGAGGTCCTTACCCTGCCTGAGATTACCTGTTTTAATCGTAAATATATCTTTTTCTTTTAAGAGTGAATTGGAGGAGGGGGGTCATGAAAATTAAATGACGGATTGTATATAAAACAACTAATCTAATCCCTGCAAAATGGTAAATGCTATTTGTATATGATCATGACTACTCCCGGCTGACACTGAGTAGCTGAGTGGCAGAGCAGAGACTTGACCTCTCGTCTTCTGACTTCCAGCCCTGTGCCTTTGTGGGTGGGTGCAGCAAACTGCCTCTCCCACCTCACCGCCTTTGTGGGTGCAGCACCCTGCCTCTCCCACCTCACCACAACTGATCTATGTATTTAAGAGGCTTTTGTAGCCCCTTAACTATGTTGCATCAACCTCCAGGCATTACCTTCAATATAGTTTTCAGACATGACTCATGGAATGTGTAAGAGTATATGTGAGAAAATTTAATTTCATTGATCATTTGCAGATTCGTGGAGGCAACAACTAGCAGAAGGCAAATTTATTTTCTCCTGCTTTCAGGGTTCTCCCAAATGCAACCATTCAGCGCACAGAAGCAGTCCTGATATCCTGGTTCCTCATTCAGTCTTCCACAGTCTTCCCGGCCCTCCTTTCCACTGGACTCTCATTAGGGTCCCCATGGGGTGACAATGGCACTTTCTTGACTCCATCTGGACTGTCTTTTCACCTTCAAGGAAAACAAGAGTCTCTGCAATATGCAAAAGTAGAGTGCTAAATAGAATTTGGGGTCAAGTCCAGATAAGTTCAAAGCCCAATTTTCACTATTTACTGGTTCTGTGGTTTGGACATATTTCAAACTGTTCTGAGCCTCTGTCCCCCTCACCTACAAAGGGAGGATAAAAATTACCTTTTTTCCTAGTTTATTGTGAGGAACAGACATTATATATGTTAAGAGCCAGGTATGCAGTAGTTGCTCAATTATTAGCAGCAATTATTATAGCTGCAGCCAGGTGTTTGTGAAGTCTGCAGCAGTTAGGTAAAGAAGCCGTTTACCAGGACCTAGATTTTTATATTTGGCTTCAGAATGTTTTTACATTTATTTATTTTTGAGAGACAGAGACAGACAGCACAAGTGGGAGAGAGGCAGAGAAAGAGGCAGACACAAAATCGAAGCAGGCTCTAGGCTCTGAGCTGTCAGCACAGAGCCTGATGTGGGGCTCGAACCCACAAACCGTGAGATCATGACATGAGCTGAAATCAGATGCTTAACTGACTGAGCCACCCAGGCGCCCCTCCCATATATAAAATGACACTGTTGTCCTCTATGAATTTTTGATCCAAGAAAAGAGGATGTGGTCCTTCCTAGCTCCTGTTTGATTTTAACTCAGGAAAAGCTGACTTGGAAAGTGGGGTATTTCCATTCTACCCACGGTGGTTTCAGACTAAAGTTTCACTCACCTGAGCTGAGAAAAGGCGAATCATTGAAGAAGCACCTGTTTTTCTCCTTTTAGTGAGTCCAAAAAAAAAAAAAAAAAAAAGCATATGAACGATGTAAGTAGAATGAACAAACGTGTGACACGTGTGTCCTGTGCCAGGTGCTTGTCCTGGGTGGGGAATCAGAGAGGCTTTGTAACTTTTGAACTGCTTCAAACCAGCTCCTCAAGTCTTACCTTGATCCAGAATTATTCTTTTTCCCTTCTCCAAAGCATAGAAGCAAAAAAAATTCAGGGAAAATTTTTCAATCTTGTTGCTGAAATACAATGTTATGTAAATACTTTGTTATTTTTAATAGTTTATTATCAAATTGGTTTCCATATAACACCCAGTGCTCATCCCGACAAGTGCCCTCCTCCATGCCCATCACCCCCCTTCCCCTCCCCCTCCCCCCATCAGTCCTCAGTTTGTTCTCAGCATTCAGGAGTCTCTCATGGTTTGCCTCCCTCCCTCTCCCCCACTATTTCCCCCCTTCTTCTCCCCCACTGTCCTCCGTTAAGTTCCTCCTAATCCTCCTATACATGCAAACATATGGTATCTGTCCTTCTCTGCCTGACTTATTTCACTCAGCATAACACCCTCAAGGTCCATCCATGTTGCTACACATGGCCAGATTTCATTCTTTCTCATTGCCATGTAGTATTCCATGGTATAGATAAACCACATCTTCCTGATCCATTCATCAGTTGATGGGCACTCAGGCTTTTCCCATGTTTTGGCTATTGTGGAGAGTGCTGCTATGAGCATTGGGGTACATGTGCCCCTATGCATCAGCACTCCTGTGTCCCTTGGGTAAATTCCTAGCAGTGCTATTGCTGGGTTGTAGGGGAGTTCTATTGTTAGTTTCCTGAGGAACCTCCACACTGTTTTCCAGAGGGGCTGTACCAGTTTACATTCCCACCAACAGTG
>NW_024081039.1:285505-641429 GCF_003009895.1 Hyaena hyaena
TCTTTGCCAATTCTGATGCCTTTTATTTCCTTTTGTTGCCTGATGGCTGATGCTAGGACTTCCAGCACTATGTTAAACAACAGTGGTGAGAGTGGACATCCCTGTCGTGTTCCTGATCTCGGGGCGAAAGCTCTCAGTTCTTCCCCATTGAGGATGATGTTAGCTGAGGGCTTCTCACAGATGGCTTTTATGATGTTTAAATAAGTTCCTTCTATCCCAACTTTCTCGAAGGTCTTTATTAAGATGGGATGCTGTATTTTGTCAAATGCTTTTTCTGCATCTATTGACAGGATCATATGGTTTTTATCTTTTCTTTTGTTGATGTGATGTATCATCACATTGATTGATTTGCGAATATTGAACCAGCCCTGTAAGCCAGGAATGAATCCCACTTGATCTTGGTGGATAATTCTTTTTATGTGCTGTTGAATTCGATTTGCAAGTATTTTGTTGAGGATTTTTGCATCCATATTCATCAAGGATATTGGCCTGTAGTTCTCTTCTTCTGCTGGGTGTCTGTCTGGCTTGGGAATCAGAGTGATGCTGGCTTCATAAAATGAGTCCGGAAGTTTTCCTTCGATTTCTATTTTTTGGAATAGTTTGAGAAGAATGGGTGTTAATTCTGTTTTAAATGTCTGGTAGAATTCCCTGGGGAAGCCATCTAGCCCAGGGCTCTTATTTGTTGGGAGATTTTTGATAACTAATTCGATTTCCTCACTTGTTATAGGTCTGTTCAGGTTTTCTGTCTCTTCCCGTGTGAGTTTTGGTAGTGTGTGTGTTTTTAGGAATTTGTCCATTTCTTCTAAGTTATCCAATTTGTTGGCATTTAATTTTTCATAGTATTCCCTGATAATTGCTTGTATTTCTGAGGGGTTGGTTGTAATCAGTCCGTTTTCATTCATGATTTTGTCTATTTGAGTGCTCTCTCTTTTCTTTTTGAGAAGCCTGGCTAGAGGTTTGTCAATTTTTTTTTCTCAAAAAAACAACTCTTGGTTTCATTGATGTGTTCAACTGTTTCTTTGGTTCCTATATTGTTTATTTCTGCCCTGATTTTTATTATTTCTCTTCTCCTACTGGGTTTGGGCGCTCTTGTTGCTCTCCTTCTAGTGCCTTTAGGTGAGCTGTTAGATTTTGGACTTGCACTTTTTCTAATTTCTTGAAATAGGCCTGGAGTGCAATGTATTTTCCTCTTAGGACTGCCTTTGCCGCATCCCATAGAGTTTGGATTGTTGTATTTTCATTTTCGTTTGCTTCCATATATTTTAAAATTTCTTCTCTAATTGCCTGATTGATCCATTCATTCTTTAGTAGGGTGTTCTTTAACCTCTATGTTTTTGGAGGTTTTCCAGGCTTCTTCCTGTGATTGATTTCGAGTTTCATTGCATTGTGATCTGAAAGTGTGCATGGTATGATCTCAATTCTTTTATATTTATTGAGGGCTGCTTTATGTCCCAGTTTGTGATCTATCTTGGAGAATGTGCCATGCGCACTTGAGAAGAAAGTGATTCCATGGCCTCAGGATGTAGAGTTCTAAATATACCTGTCAAATCCATCTGGTCCAATGTGTCATTCAAGTCCATTGTGTCTTTAGTGATTTTCTGTCTAGTTGATCTATCCATTGCTGTAAGTGGAGTATTAAAGTCCCCTGCTATTAGCACATTCTTATCAATAAGATTTTTTCTGTTTGTGATTAATTGTTTTATATATTTAGGTGCTTCCATATTTGGTGCGTAGACATTTATAATTGCTAGCTCTTCCTGATGCATAAACCCTGTAATTATTATATAATGCCCTTCTTCATTCCTTGTTACTGTCTTTAAAGTCCAGTTTGTCTGATATAAGTATAGCTACTCCAGCTTTCTTTTGACTTCCAGTAGCATGATAGATATTTCTCCATCCCCTTACTTTCAGTCTGAAGGTGTCCTCCAGTCTAAAATAAGTTTCTTGTAGACAGCAAATACATGGATTTTGTTTTTTTATCCATTCTGCTGCCCTATGTCTTTTGATTAGGGCATTTAGTCCATTTACATTCAGTGTTATTATTGAAATATATGGGTTTAGAGTCATCGTGTCCTTTGTGGGATTTATGCTTATGGTGGTGTCTCTGGTATGTTGCATTCCTTGCAACATTTCCCTCAGAGAATACCCCTCAGGATTTCTTGTAAGGCTGGTTTAATGGTGAAAAATTCTTTCAATTTTTGTATATTTGGAAAGACTTTTATCTCTCCTTCTATTCTGAATGACAGGCTTGCTGGATAGAGGATTCTTGGCTGCATATTTTTTCTGTTCATCACATTGAAGATTTCCTGCCATTGCTTTCTGGCCTGCCAAGTTTCAGTAGATAAGTCTGTCACCACTCTGATAGGTTTCCCTTTGCATGTTAGGGCCCTTTTATCCCTTGCTGCTTTCAGAATTCTCTCTTTGTCCTTATATTTAGCCAGTTTCACTATGATACGTCGTGCAGAAGATTGATTCAAGTTACGTCTGAGGGAAGTTCTCTCTGCCTCTTGGATTTCAACGTCTGTTTCCTCCCCGAGATTGGGGAAGTTCTCTGCTATAATTTATTCAAGGACTCCTTCAATGTCTTTCCCTCTCTCTTCCTCTTCTGGAATTTGTATGATATGGATATTATTCCATTTGATTGTATTGCTGAGCTCTCGAACTCTCCTTTCGTGTTCCTGTATCAGCTTATCTCTCTTTTTCTCAGCTTCCTCTTTTTCTGTAATTGTGTATTCTAAATCACTTATTCTCATTTCTGCCTCTTCAATCCATGCATTGGATGCCTCCATTTTATTTTGCATCTCATTTATAGCATTTTTTAAAATTCATCACAACTATTTTTAAGCTCCATAGTCTTTGTAGCAATAGTTTCTCTGATGTCGTTCGTGCCTTTTTCAAGCCCAGCAATTAATTTATGACTATTGTTCTAAATTCTTGTTCAGTTATATTGCTTATATCTGTTTTGAGCAGTTCTTTAGCTGTCAATTCTTCCTGGAATTTCTTTGGAGGAGAGCTCTTTTGTTTCGTCATTTTTGTTAGCTTTCTATCTATTGTTAGTTTTAAAAGCTTGTTATGCACTCTACACATGTGAAAGCTGCTGTACCAAAGAAGGCTCTTTGACTGTCCAGGGCCTGTCCATTCAGACACTTCTTTGAATGGTGTCTCTCGGTCTCTCTTGTTGAGACCTTGGTTATTTTATTTTCCTACTCGTAGTGGTATTTGGGACTCTCCACCATGTGTACTTTGGCTTGTTTCTTAAGGTAGCCATGGAGAAGAAAACAGACAGACAAACACACAGGGAACAAAGGCACAAAAACGCACAGACAAATCCAACAAACACGCAAACCGAAAGGGAAAACGAAAAGAAAAAAGAAAAGAGGAAGGAAAAGGAAAAAAAGAAAAGAAAAGGAAAAAGAAAAAGCCCAATAGACAAAAGACAGTCTAAAGCATGTAACCAGATTTCCCAGCTACAAATAAATAGTTGTGTGTATGCAGTGCTGGTGGAAGAGCTAGAGAAAGAGAGAAATGACAGGGTGGGGATGAAGCGAAATTGGAAATGAAATGAGCAGGCAGAAGGAGTAAGAGGCTTATTTCAAAGAGAGAAAGAGGGGAATATGGTTGGAGAGGAGGCAAAAGAAATGACAATAATGCTACTCAGAGAAACTATATAGTCTGCTTACTCCAGAGAGAAGGAGATAAAAAGGTAGCGGTGGACGTGTAGAATTTACATCTAGAGAATGGATTAAATGTGACTGTTTAAGCAAGCCAGTGACCAGAATTAATCAGGACAGTACATCCATGTTGGTCTTGCCTCGGCTCCAGTAAAAAAGAAGAAGAAGAAGAGGAAGTGGAGGAAGACGAGGAAGAGGAAGAGGAAGAAGAAGAAGAAGACGAAGACGAAGAAGAAGAAGAAGAAGAAGAAGAAGGCAGCTCTCTAGCAGGGATGAGTGTGGTTTGGTCCAGTGCATCCCGCGGGGGTCCTGCCTTGGCGGTTGTGGGGAGAAAAGTGGCGGTGCCCCAGTCCCTTCTTGAACCAAGCATTGCAACTCACTCTTTTGGGCGTGATCTCCCTGTGCCAGGGGCATAGCCAAGATGGGTCATGCTCTGTATCCCAAGCCAGGCCTCATTTCCAGATCTCAGTCCACGCGCCCCATTGAAATTGCCCAAAATATAAACTGGCAGGCAAGTCCCTCAGAGCCGTTTCAAGCCTCTCGTCTTCCCCCTGGGGATCGAGCCGAGCCAGAAGCACAAGGGTGCAGCTTCAGGTGCTGCTGCGTCCCCTCCAGGTCGGGCTGGCGAGCGGGGAGCAGTTTCCCGGGGGATCCCCTGGGATGAGTGCGTCCTGCCTAGGGTAAGCTGGAGAGCAGGAAACCAGATCCCTCTGTGTCCTGAGCAAAGGTTTTTCTCTTCTCCAGCGACAGGGACAGTGTCTTGATCGGTTTCGGCCACTCTTTTTTCCCCTAGACTCACTGCGGCTCCCTGCAAAGGGGGATCTCCCCCCACTCTGTGTCTCAGGTCCTGGCCTGATTTTATCTTCCCCAGTTCGCGCTCACGCTATAAGCTTTTCTCAGCGGGCTCTGTCTCCTTTTCCTCCCAAACTCCTGGATTCTGTAGGGGTTCCTATGGCTTCAGGCCTTCTCCATGTGAGAGATGGGGGCGGGTGAAATGTACAGAGCTCCCTAATTCTCCGCCATCTTGCCTCCCCCCAGTACTTTGTTATTTTTCATTAAAACCCACCAGCCCTAGAATTTTTGTTCTCCTGTCCACAGGAGCACAAAAAGACAGGTACAGAATCCAAAACAGGAGTCAATAAAAACGTGCCCAATTTTGGAAAAACAAGTGGCATCCTGCAGGTAAAACCCCAGGAATCCAAAGTACTGGAAGTTACTTTGTAATTTATAATTAATTATCAAAAGTTTTTTACATAAATCCTTCTGTGAAATCCTGAAACATGTAAAAAGCATTACACCTAAAAGTTGAAATAGTCTAAGATTGAGCTTTACGTATTTATGACACAAGTTATTTCTCTTAAAAGAAGAGGGAGAGAGAGAGGGAGAACCATTAAACATGCAAGTCTACAAAACAGGTCACTTGTGGTAGTTGAAGACCCACAGGATGCTGGGCATGGAGTTGTTAACAGTCATGTTCCTGAGCTGCTGACAAGCAGAACACTTAACATCACGCTCAAATATTAAGTATCAAGGGGCCATATCTCTGCCCAGAGGACTAATCTGTTTTCAGGAAGGTACTTTTCCTTCCAGACAGAGATAGCAAAACACCTTCCCATCCTAGGCCCGGGGCGGGACTCACAGTGACCAGGAGGCTTGCAATAAAAAGAGGAAGGAGTCTCTCTAGGGGGCTGCCTAGTGAGTGGCAGACATTTCTGCAGACCTCTTCGGAAGAAACCAAAGTCTCCTTGGCGATTAGATGAATACAGACTGTTGTTCTGAGATGTGAACTCTCAGAAAGTGTATTCTCCACAACACAGACTCAAGACCAACCTACGGGAAAGTAATGTCCCAGCACAGAACAAGAGGGGGTGCGGGGGAGTCGGACAAATGGATGTGCATGCATGCACGCATGCGCACATGCATGCATGCACGCATGCGCACATGCATGCATGCACACACAGAGTCATTTTCACTAAAAAACAAACAAACAAAAAAAACACCAGAGTCCATTTGTCAGCCAAAACTGGCCACATAATGCCATGTAAGAACAGTCAACATTCTTTAAAATACGGTTCACCAGTTTAGGGCAGAATGTAGTGGTCAGTGTCCCCGGCTGTGGGAGCAGCTGGATTGTTTGTTCCGTGTTCATTCAAGTCAGCTTGCAGTTAAGTACAAGAAGAAACCTATCATGCAAAGCTTTTCTTTTATGAATTCCAGCAATAATTGTTTTAACTACACATTTACAGCAAATTTCAATATTGCTGCACACTTCAACTTATCTTCAAATGACAAGGCTGTCTCATACAGTGGTGACACCTCATCAACTATTATGTTCAATGATTGCTTGCTAACAGTTGGCTTAAATATAGTTTGATCACCTTGAACTTGGAAACAAAGCATGAAAACTATTAATCCCATAGAGAGCACACTTATGGAAAACAGGAATCCTCTTAATTAGTGTTAATGAAATAAAACAAGTAATATTAGTTATAACAGCTAAGATTTACTGAGCCCCTATTATGTCCTAGGCTCTGTACCAACAGATGTTACCATCTTCCTAGAACTCTTCCTAGAACTCTTGAGGTGAGTGCTCTTATTATCTCCATTTTCCTATTAGGAAACCAAATCTCAGAGAAGTTAACTAACTTGCCCACAGTCACACAGCTGGTAAGAGGCAGGGCTGGGATTTTAATCCAGACAGCCTGAGTCTAGAACTGGAACCTATAAATATAGGATGATGAAACAAGAGTTTTGCTCCTTATATTGTTAAGCCCAACTTACTGTATTTCAACAAAACAGCATCATCCATTTTTCAATAAATTATCATGTTCCATTGCACTATCAACATCCTAAGAGTTGAGAGAAGTTATTAAGATCACATTAACAATGGCCTGGCTTGCTGTCGTATTTTTCCTCTCAATATTGCAAAATACTTTTAGATACATTATCGTGTGTATCTTCCAATATCCTGAGGAAGTAGGTCGTGGAAAGCCTCTTTGTCACAGCCTCACAAACAGAGAATTTGAAGTACAGAGCGGTTAAATAAAACTCATAGGAGAATTCATGTCAAGCAGTGATGATTATATATTCAGTTACCTTTAGAATCTAATTAGATTTCGCATCTCCCAGGAAACTCACATATTGATCCTTAGAAACCATTAGGTGACAGGGTCTCTGCCCCATGCATGTCTGCCGTTCCCATGACTCGTAAAGTTGAGAGGTCAGGGTGTTGGGCAGGGGTGTGGCCAGAGTCTGTTTTGACCCTTAGTTTGATCACTTGCTAGCTTTAAGACTTTGGGGAAATCACTTCACTTTTGTGGGCCCTGGATTTCTCAGTTATCAAATGAGAATAATTATCATCTCCACCTCATGGAATCATTTTCATAATTAAATAAGACGGTATAGGCAAAGGGTTTGGCAGTGGCCTCACACAGAGCATACACCTAAGGGCTGCAGGCAGTTAACATCAGCAGTGGCAATTGTGCGAGTATTTCTGTTCTTCAAAGTGAGCTTCAGGCATGGAGACCCTCCCCAAATCTGAGCAGGAGTCCTGCTCGGATGGACGTTAGAAGAACCGCTCTAGGAGGGAGGGGATATAGCGCCCTGTGAATAGAGACCATGGTTGAGTCTGTATTATTGTTTAGGATGCTTTCAGATTGAATAAACCCTGCCTCGTCTAAACAAGGGAATGCAATCTGATGGCAAGTGCAGGGTAGAGCTGCTTCAGGGCTGATGAATTCAGCAGCTCCCAAGTCCTCAGGAATCCAGGCAATTTACATTTCTTCAGCCTACTATCCGTAGTAGGTCAGCTTTGCCCTTGCGCTGGTTCCCTTCATCTTCACTAGATGACTGCCACATCCCAAGATTACAAGCAACTGTAACAATGTCCCAAGGAGGGTGAGGGGCTGTCTTTTTCTTTATTTTTTAAGAAACAAACCTTTCCCAGAAGCCTCCAGATTTCTCCCCATGTCTCATTCATTGGCCAGAACTGGTCATATATTCACTCTAAACCAATCACTGGGACCACCAGTCCCGGGAGTTTTCCAGATTTGGCGTCTAGGGCTGGAAATGAGAAACACAGAGAAGACAGCCACCAGGACAAAATCAGGGTGCTGTTAGCAAGGAGGACTTCGGAGCGGCTGTTGGGTAGATGCCTACGGAAACCTGCTTTCTTGAAAGTGGGTCTGCACATACGTAACATTGCATGAAATGGGCATGCATGTACATCATAACAGTGGACGTTAAGACATCATAACTCTGTCCTACGCTTTGGGTTTCTGCAGCGAAGTTTCTGAATAAGAGCCCTCTCTCTCATAACTATGCAGCTATCAGAAGCTCAAAGCATCAGATGCTATAGTCAGAGAAGAATGGAGGGAGACAAAGGGATATGTAGCCATCCAGGAAGGTAGACATACTGCCAGGGACATGTTTCAAAGACTCATCCCTTGACAGATCGGAACCCAAGAGCACCAGAACTGAAAAGACCCACAGACATAACTGAGGAGATCTCTTCCCCGTCTCCCAGCTTGACTCCCCACAAGCCTCACTTTTGCCCAACATAAAGTACCTTCCCTGGTCTGTTTTCCAGTTGCAACTTCCAGGAAACTATTTCAAGAGGCTGAGGCATCTCTGGAAAGAGCAACGATCTCAGGGAAAGGAAACTCTGCCCTATACCTGAGGTTTCTAAACCTTGGGGACCCTGCTGGCCTCAAAGGGCAGACAGATCCTGGCGAAAACAAGTCTTGGCATTCAGCAGCCGCCCTTTTGAAAGTAAGATTGGAAGATTCATTTTACTTATAACGTTCTTCTGATTGCAAATCAATAGACTTGAACTTTGTCAAAAAGTATTTCACTGGGGGGTTGAGGTTATTCAAGCAATTTCATTATTATTCCAGGGGCTGCCCGGGTGCCCTGAGAAGATCTCTCCACTCTCCTGGAGAGACATGGAGAGACTCACATCATGGAGAGAGACCTTACAAGCATGTCCTCTCCTGCTTGTTGAGGGGAGAGCCCGTGGAATTAAAGAATTTGTCCATGAGAACATAAAGGTCTACATGTACATAACAGGTATGCCCTGCTCATCCACTTTGGAGTACAAATTTAATTATATCTTTTTTTTTCTTTCATTTAATCACTAAAGACCCTCACAAGGAAGCAGCAAGGCCTCTGATCTACCTTAAACCAAAGCACAGCTGATCTGGCTATCAGAGTTTCTAGAAACAGTATCCAAAGCGGTGGTTAGCAACCCCAAATCCATTCTACCTTCAAAAGAATTGTCCAAACACTTCATGGTAAGCCGTTTCCCTGGCCAGTGGGCAGCGTGCAACAGACATGAAATAGGCATGTGACCCAGCCCTGGCCACAGAGATGTGAAGGGAAGCTGGGAAAGATGCTTCCTCTCCTGAAAAAAGTGTATTTCACAATCTCCAGGGAGAAATTCCTTCTCTCAGTTGTCTCTCTCTCCTAGTGGCTGCTCTTGGCACTGTATTCCCGAGTGTTAGTCACCCCTCACTTCTTGGAAGGGAAAAGAGTACATCTGGGGTAGAAAAACACCAGCTCAGAGTGTGTGGACATAACTCGGAATGTGTGGATCCATAGAGGCCACTGCTGGACTGCTTGGCATAATTTTGGAGTTTGCCTTTTTTTTTTTTTTCCTGAAAGAGTAAAGGAAGAAAAGGACTGTTGGCTACCATTTGGTTTAACTCACTCACATAGATTATATGTGACAATGTCACTATGATTTAAGCTTGCATGTGAGGGCTTTAAAAGCAATTGCTTGAAAATTGTTTTGCATCTTTAAAAAAACGCCACGACTTCAGAATGATTTTGATTTTCCATTCCTATGAAGAAATGAAGCTAACTGCTGTCAATCCTAAAAGTGCCCTCTCGTAATTTCTAGGATCACGGTTTCAAGGCAGAAATTGAAAATTGCCCATGAAGGTCTCTCCAGTAATCACATCTGTCTACTCATGCTTTGATCTTCCCAGATGTTACTGGCCAGGCAAGAGAAGAAAGCTCAGACTCTACAGAAAAGGAGTGCTGCTGAGTCATATCCATGGGTTTTTTCCCTCTGAATCGGCACTTCATTTCAAGTGTGACCTTTGAGAGGAAACACAATATTAGCTGACTATTAAGACAGTTGTCAGCTGTCACATCAGTGGCCACTGTGATAATATTAACTGTTCAGTGTCCCAACAAAATGTTTATTTTACTTCATTAATACCATTCCCACTGGTGGTTGAAAGGGTGAAATTAGGAGCGCCTGGGTGGGTCAGTCGGTTAGGCATCGGACTTCAGCTCAGGTCATGATCTCAAGGTTGGTGAGTTTGGGCCCCTCGAACTCTGTGCTGACAGCTCAGAGCCTGGAGGCTGCTTCAAATTCCGTGTCTTCCTTTCTTTCTGCCCCTCCCCCGCGTGTGCACTCTGTCTCTCTCTCTCTCTCAAAAATAATAAAGTAAATTAAAAAGGGTGCAACTGGAAAATGCACGCCACAGCTCCCTGTATATTGCAAGCCTCTCTGTAAATACAATTGTCCCTCAAGCATGGCAATCCGCGTCAGGGCACAAAAATTCCTCTACCATTGTACACAGAGCTCTTCAGATTTTCAATCCTAGTTTAGACTTTTCCAGGATTGTCCAGGTTTCTAGTTCCTTGAATGTGGACACCATGCCTTGAGGATAGGAGTCATTTCCGTACCCCTGTAGTGTCTAACACGGCTCGCTGGTAGGAGACACTCCAGCTAGCAAGTAAATATGCATTGAAAATTGGGCCTGATCCCTAGGGGGCAACACAGTCAAACACACTGGGGAGGTCCGACTCCAGCCAGCAGAGGGCGGGCGGCAGGAAGCGACGCCTCCCACCAGGGGCGGAAGTGGAGCCAATATGCAAATGAGGCCAGGCTCCAAGCCCGGTTGGAGTCCTGCACAGCCGGACAGTCCAGAAGGTTTTGACAGTCCCTCCATCGGGGTGTAGCTGTCATGGCCGTGTGCTACCTTACCTCATGCACCGCCACACCAAATCGTGGAGCCGCAGTCCACCTTTTACACCCACTCCCCCGTGCCCACCCCCACCTCCCACCCCACTCCAACCCCAAGAGCTGAGAGTTAAAAATGTCTATAAAGTCAGGATTATGCCACTTTTCTGGTGAAAATAATAATGAACAACACAGAAGGAACTTAAGCACCTGAAAATCTTCCATCGTTATAATAGTTTCCATTTATTACCTGTTGCTGGGAGCTGCAAAGTCACCTTTCTCACTGAAACCTCACACTCATCACACGAAGGATCTGCTCTGTGGGGTGAGGTGCCCACGCTGCACTGCGGGAATCAGGCAGCACAGGGACCCACTCGGAGACTGTGCCCTCCCCAATACTGTCCTATTCGTGCACTCCCCAAACCTCTATGGACTCTTCGGTAGGGGCCCTGAGTGCTCCATGTTGTCAGGGATACAGGGATAAAAGACACAATCCCCTCCTTTAAGAGCTCGTTGTCCAAAGAAACTCGGGGCCTAGTATTAAGATGATGACAGTACGTATGACTCGGCCATGACGGAGAGGGGTCTCCACAGGCAGCCCAGGAGGGCCGCACACACTTCAGGAGGAAGCCCTGTTGCTTCGCAGGAGCAGCCCTGTCGCTAGGCTTCATGGCGGCTGTCCCTGGCGACCATACGCCTGAAAATCATCATGCCAGTCTACAATGACTACACAGATGCGCTTGGTGCCCCTCCCTTCTTTCTCAATGCCTGCTGAGCAGCCATACTGGCAAACTTACATCAGAACAAGTTTTGGAGGATAAATGGGGAGCAGGCAGTCCAAGAGGGACTGGGGTGGGGTGGGGGTGGGAGCAGAGGGAATGGCCTGAGAAGGGTCTCTGTGACTGAAGCATAGGTCCCAAGAGGCATGGGGACCAGAAGACCAAGAGGTAGACAGAAGCCAGGTAGCACCGAAGGCCTTTTATATCATGCCAAGGAGCACAGATTGTGTTCTAAAGGTTAGGAGGGTGTCAGGGGCGCAATGTTATGACAGGGAAATGGCAATGTCATAAATGTGGTTTCAGAAGTATCATTATGGGGGTGCCTGGGGGGCTCAGTCAGTTAAGTGTCCCACTTCGGCTCAGGTCATGATCTCATGGCTTGTGGGTTCAAGGCCTGCGTTGGGCTCTGTGCTGACAGCTTGGAGCCTGGATCTGTCTCTCTCTCTCTCTCTCCCTCTCTCTCAAAAATAAACATTAAATTTTTTTTAACCAGTGAGATGATTTTGAAAAACTCCGATCTGATGGATAACATGCATCACTGGTTATACTGAAGAGAGAGGAAGAAGAGAGCATATTGTCCATAGAGAATTAAAACATAAGAAGAAAACCAATTAATTGGCCTGCTTTTTATTGTCTCCACATGTGGCAACTCTAAGCGGTGGTGATGATAAAATACTCCTTCGGGACAGGCCACTTCCACCCTCCACAGATGTGTACTTTTGACTGTTCTACGTAATCAGTTGATTGTATTAGAAAAGCTGACACATTCTTATTTAGTTCCTCTTTGTGGGTTAGCTTCACAGAATCCCTTACTTTTAGAGTGTTGGAGCCACATCTTGTTTTTCCATTCAGACGACAGCATGTACGAAGGGGCCAAGATGTGCTGTCTGTCAGTTATGCTTGGGGTAGCTAAGAGTGATGTTCGAAATGTAATGTGTTCTTTGGGGAAAAAAATTGGTAGAGAGCCTCATTTTGTGCATGAAATAAAAGAAGTCAGAAGTCAGCTATGAGTCACTACTTTCCTATTATTCTAGCATTGAACCCTGCAGAGCAGAAAGAGGTTTGAAGCATAAAAAAGGCTCTTTAAAAAGGCATGAGCATGCAGACGTGGAAGGGTTGACCTCGAAGCAAGTTCTGGTGTGTATCAACTGTATCACCTTAGAAGTATTCTACAGAACTGCTCTGAGCCTCGGTTTCTCCATTTGGGAAATGGGACTAATAACACCGGATCAGCTACTCCCCAGGTTATTGTTAAAGGTCCAGTGAAACCCGTTATAGGAAGGGGTGATGCCCACCGTAAAGCATGGTGCTTTCCAGTATTCAAGAAGGGGAAAGGTGGAGCCCAGAGCAAGTGTATCTGAGCAGATTCAGTGTAGCTTTAGGTCTGGAGCCTTAATTTCCACCGTAGATACAGCGTGCTTAGCAAAGTTTGCGGACATCAAAGTGAAAATTGGAAACTTGGATACTGGGTAAACAGCCAAGTGGGAAAACGAGCCAGGGCTCTCCTGGCCTGGGGCTCACTCCAGGAAGCAAAGTGAGAAAGAAGATTCCAGAGAACAGTGGTCACATGGCTGAGACTGCATGTCCCACAAGTTCAGAATTGCTGTGTCTGGTTGGAAAGGAAAAGTTAGGTCTAGAAGAAGCTCTGGGAGGAGTATCTCCAACATCGCTCGCCAACTGGCAGGTCTCATCTGTAACCAGAAGCCTCTCCTCTTTTTATTGGCTTTGCTGCGTTTTTGAAGAGTGGATGTTTCTTCTATAAAGGGCTGTGGTAGAAATCCTGTGGACCCCTCCAAATCTCCCAAATCAAATGGAAAATAAAGCAAATGAAGATGTGCCCTGGCCTCTTTCTGACTCACTCAACAGAGACTACAGACTGCAATGTAAAACATGAGCTTTTTTCTTTACTACCTGGAGATGGATGGAAAGCTTTTTCCAGAGGTTGCTGATGTTGGCATCACGATGAGGGGTGGGTGATAGGCTGTCAGCCCTGCCTTCTTTGATGCTGAGTAGGGGCTGGGGCTCCTCTGCCATTAGCAGGGCAGGAAGGGGAGCTGGGGAAGCACCCTCTGCTTCCAGGCCACACCCTCCTGGAATGAGTGGAGCATTTCCACATAGACCTCCAGGTCTTCTCCGTGGAATTTAGGTAACTAAAGGCAGAGACAGGTCACTGCAGAAAAGTGTCTACTCCCTCTACTAACTAGTGCTTCATATACAGTGTGAGGTTGAGAACAAGGCACATCAGACTTGAAGAAACAAACCATTGAGATGATCCTGAGGTTCTGATGGTTGACCCAGGAGCAAGTCAGCCAGGGAGCCACGAATCTACAGTCATGTTCTTCCTTCCTGTTCTTCTTTCCTTCCCTCCTACGGGGAACCTCGCCCTTTCCATTAGTCACTCCCACACTCTATGCACTTGTCTGATTCCAGGGGCCCAACCCACAACACCCATGAACAGCTTACACTTCCACAGCCCTGAAAATCTGCCCCACTGGCAACTCCTCAAAACATCAAGGGGGAGCCCTGTCAGTTTTATCCTGGAAAATTTTGCAGGTTAAGACACATGGCCAAGTGCTCCCAATTAATTACTGGTAAATCTAGAATGGGCCTCATTATGTTTCTAGTACATTTCACACATTGCCCAGCCATGCTACTTCTTGTTCTTTAAATAGAGTATCTATGAAATATACCAGAACCTCACAGGCCGGATTTTTAGAGCAGAGGAAGAAAGCAAAGCAGGTGTCAAGGTTCATTAACCTCACCTTGGTCCCTTTCTAAAAATTGACTCACTGAGATGTCCAGGCTGCCTTTTAAAGCTCCACATGCATATGATATATAATTACTCTTGCTTTGTATATGCATTTTAGGTCTATTTTTGAGCCAGTTGCTGTACTGAATCAAAAGAGTTTCAACTCTGATATTCTGGATCTAAAATAATCTGCCGCCGTGTTTCTCATCGCTGTGCCCTCTCTGGGTCTATTTCCAACTCATTATCCTGCTCATGCTTATTGGCTTCCACATTGGAATGGCCAGCAGATGCAGAGAAACCCAACCTTCACATTTAATTGAGGCCATGAAGTCCTTTTCCTTGGCAAAACAGAGGGCAGAGTATAAATTGCAGATGCAGTAACCAGCAAATGGATGTTGTATCAGAAGCTGGCTCTCCCCCAGCCATGTCCAAAAGCCTCCGCTATAAATACGCAGAGGAAGTAAACCTTAACCACACTGAGACTTAAAAAAAAGACACCAGTTTCTGTATGTGACTTTTGTAAATCAGTTTAATTGCGTCATACTTCCACCTCGAGTGCATGACAATAAGGTCAGGGTTACCCAGTAGAAGGCAGAAAAAACCCCACGTGTATCACCATATGGCACCTTCCTACACAGTCTGTTTTTCCCTTGGCACTGACAGTGAATCACTTGTTGACAGCAGTGGGGCGGTCACATGGCAGATGTGAAAGACACCTCATGGCGCGAAGCCACCGCAAGCAGGAATGTGGCTGGAGTGGAAGGGCCCTGGCACTTCCTTGTGGAGGCCAAATGTGACCAGGTCTCTCTATACTGTATGGAATTAAATAACCATGTGGCAAAAAGCTCCGGCTCCGGCCTTGCGACACTAAACTGTAAAATGTGTTGGCAGCGCCTAATACATCTTGCAAAATATAATTACAGATCTCCAGTGCTTTGAGAGTTTGCATGGAAATGATCCAAACCAACTTAAAATAGTAACAAAGGCTCAGTGCAGACCTGTGGCATAGATTCTCTGAAAAGGCACCAGGAGTAAGGCCAAGCGTTTGGGATTGTTTGGTTCAACGATGACTGTCACGCCCAGAGACAGCGATCCCGCCCCCTCTGACCTGATTCTCTTCGAAGAATTAGATCTGAAATCCTTAAGGGCCAGTGCGCATATGTTGATATTCCTAGTCACAGAAATAAACTGAGGTACCAGCTAAAGCAGTAGGGGCTGGGAGGTGTGTTGGTTTTGTTTTGTTTTGTCTTGTTTTATCATTTGACTGTAGTTCTGTAACTTTCTGGAAAAGAAAGGACCTGGGGTAGATTGAGCAGCATCCGTCGTCAAGAGCCAAAAATTTCACACCTGCTAATTTTCCACCCTGACTCTCTTGCAAAAAGACTGGACTATTTATTCACAAGGGAGCTTCAGGAACAAGTAGGGTATTAGCCAGGAAAATCTATCACAGCAGACAGACAGCTTTGTACCAAAGAGCTCATCAAAAGTCCTGGGCCCATCAGCCTGGTTGGTTGGGAGTTATATTAGCACGTTTCCGCCACTAAGTTATCATTACAAAAAATTTTTTTAAAACTTTAAAAAAAGTTGATCGCAAAAACAACGACCATGTTTATAGTACGTACATGATGTTTTCTGGAAGATTTTAACGAAATAAACAGCTGATTAAATATACATTCACTAATTCAAACACTGCTTAACTGTACCTGGACTTTTGTCTAGATGTTATTCTCCTGCAGGAGAATTCTGACACTTGGACACGCATTGGGCCCTGTGTGCAGCTCACTATGTGATTCCCGGCTCTCTGGTAACCCTCGTCCCCTCGTTCCCGGGGGCCAGGCTGGCCTTGTTGGTGCTGTGTCACCTGCCTCCTGTCCACAGCAGTGGGGACCGGAGGCACACACTCTACGCAGACTTGGCCGCTCACTGGCCCTTCTCCCGGAAAATGAAATGGAACAAAGAAAGCTTTCCCAATAGCTGGACTTAAAATGTGTCCCCGTGAGTATGGCCAGTGATCACATTCTACCCCGTGCCCTGAGGAGCAGGGGAAGCTGGTCTGCAGAAACCAGAGAGAAAGCCCAGATTTCTTCCCACGCTTCAGTCTGGTCCCTCCTCAAGGCCCGGCTGCAAGCTCATTCCAGCTGATCGCAGAAATAAAGACAAGGCTTAGAGTGCAGGCATGTTTTCTGGAGGATTTTAATGAAATAAATAGCCGGTTAGATATACATTCACTAATTCAAGCACAGTTTAACTGTACCTTGGATTTTGTCCAGGTTTCTATTCAAATTCCTTTTTTTTCTTTTTTTTTGAAAACTTACATCTTCTTTGTTTGTTTCAGTCTGGCAACTTCTGCCCCATGCAAACAAGAGATCTCTGACTGGTACAAGTTCTTATGTCTGAGTCACATCATTCCATGGCGCTTTGGGCTGCAGGCTGATGTCACACGGAATGCCGCACCTCACAGGTACTGGCTCTGTGTTCTGTGGGCACAGGCTACCAGCAGTGTGGTGCCAGCTCGCGCTCTGCATTCGAAGCATGAATGCTTAGCAACTCTTAGCCTCCAAGCATCTCTGCTTCCTCAGCTGTAAAATGAGATAAACTAACTAAAAAATGATCATGTGATAAAGCACAAAATGCTTGATCCTTGGGGTTAGTCCGGGGACAAAATCCCAGTTCAGTCACCTCCCAGAGCCCTAGGGGCCTCACTGGTGAGTGACAAGTCCTGCATAATGGGCATGCTTTTTTTTATATATATATATTTTAACATTTATTCATTTTTGAGAGACAGAGCGCGAGAAGGGGAAGGGCAGAGAACAGAGGGAAAACAGAATCCAAAGCAGGCTTCAGGCTCTGAGCTGTCAGCACAGAGCCCGATGCAGAGCCTGAGCCCACAAACTGTGAGATCATGACCTGAGCTAAAGTTGGACGTTGAACCTCCTGAGGCCCCCAGGCGCCCCATAACAGGCATGCTTATTATTACTATTGCTGTTATTATCGCGGCTGCTCTTCCTTCTCTTCCCAGTGAATGCGAACGTTCTTTGTGACCTATTAAGAACAATTCCCTAAATAAAGGGTATCAAGACTCTTTCTTTAAAAATAAAAAGCAGCTTCTGTTTCATCTCTGTTATGCAGCTGGGGATGGTCAACTCTCTGTCAATGACATCTCAGCTCTGCTTGTTGATTCAGCGTGAAGGCTGTAAGACATGTAAGAAATAGACTTCCCCATCTTCGAAGAGAAGGAGAGGCAGCCAGATAGGTGAGGGAGACAGCCAGACCTGGATGCCTGTCCTCAGGCCACTTACCCACTCTGAGCTTCTGTCTGTAAACCGGGATGCTGACGTCACCTAGTCCCAGGGATACTGGGACACCCTGGAGGCAGTGTGTATGAAGAGGCCCTCCACACTAAACGTCTTTCTGACAGCCCCCACTCAGAGCCTGTCCTAACTCACCTGTCGTCCCCCCTCTACGACAGAAACAGAATAATCATCCCGACAGCTATGAGTGTGTCTCTGTTAGCAGGAACCCCGACGTGTTTTTCCTCAATCAGCAATTTTCCTACCGGGTCATCAGTTTAGGAAGAGACAAATCAACCCTCCTTCCCTTAACATTTATTACCTTATTTGGGTTTTTTAGGAACCGAAATTTGCATTGGGTGCAACTTAAAGGGAATAATTTTGACAGCTCAAATGTATCAAAATCGAAGTTCATACCAGGATCCTGTTTTCTCTTTAATCACAAATCATTTTAAAACCAAAGTCAAAGGGGGTTTCATTCTAGAAAATGAGAAACTGAGTGACATGCTAAAGATAAAATCAGTTCCAGGCCAGAGCCGATTCTCAAAACTACCCTGGAAAATGGTGATACTGTGAAGTCCTCAGGGGGAGAGGTGGAGGGGGGGGTGTAGGCTGAGCTGTGTGGGGTCACGCAGGCGCCCACAGGGGCCAGGCCCAGGAGAGGCGCTGCTTGGAGCCATGCCTGCTGTCTCCCAAGGCATCCGCTCACGCTGGCTTGTCCAGAACCATCTCAGTGTTAAGTGCTCAGTCCCAGGCAAACAGGACGTTGGGTCGGTCATCTCATCCCACACTGGTGTGAACTACTTCATGTTCATCTCACCTTTCAGCCTTACTACACATTCTGATCCCCACCTAGTCTATCCCATGGGCTTTTCTTGGATTTTATTTCTTTTCCTTCCTTGCCTAAATAGCAGAAGACAAATGTAACAGAAGGAAAAAAGTGTTTGAGGACAGATAATGTAGTGAGGCTAGAAATCACTGTTCTTAGAGGAGAAGGCAACTGCCCTCAGCCTTACCATAGCTCAGGACCTCAGGAGCAGCAAACACTGTCCCCGGTGGCCAGCAGCACTCGTGGCTTGGCATTAAGCTACATTTGTACCCTTACTTTTACATAAATTTCTATAAGAATATTAATTGTCACCGTTGACACTATACTTAACAAGCTCTTCATACTCCTTCTTCTGCAGTGCAGAGCAGAGGAGGAAAGGTGTTTCCCCTTTCCAGCCAGAGGAAACACATTTGCAAAGAAAATGAACCCCTATAGGAAATTCCTCTTGCCTGGTCCTTTTTTTTTTTTTAAACAAATTTGCTGGGGCAGGGGTGGTTCATCACGGTTATCAAAGCAATGCATGCATATTACCACAGCTAGAAAAATAGAGAAGGAATTTTAAAAATCACACATAATCCCAGAACGGTATCTTTTAAAGCAAGCCGAATAGCAACGCACCCAGTGGACACCTTCAGTGGGCGGTACCCTGAGCAGTACCCGTTCAGATGGGCTACACCGTCATCCCCCAGAGCCGCTAGCTGCCCGGAACATCCTGTGTTCTACAGTCTTTTACGCAGCAGCAGCAGCAGCAAAAACAGCTCCCTTGTTACTAAGTGACAATAGTTCATTTTCTCCAGGATGCTGAATTTGTGTCAGAGCCTTGAATCAACCAACGCATCCATCAACAAATCCCTGCCGTTTCTGTGATGGAACGGGCACCCTGGGACCCCAACTTCATGGACAGGAAATGTGCTGGGCAAATGTAATGAGTTGTATGGCTGAGCAAGGAGAATGCCAGGGAGCGGGTGGCCAGGGGAGCTGTTCTGGACTGGGAGGCAGGGAGATTCCCGAGGACATACTCAAGCCGGTACTAGGCAGCCGATGAGGAGAAGCTGGGCGAAGACAGAGAGAAAGGCCAGCGGGGCAGTCCGTGAGAAGGCCCGGGGGCTGGAGCGTCCTGATGGAGGGGCTACATGGGAGAAGCTCACGGTGAAGGTCAGGGTGGCTGAACTACCCAGGACGGAGATGAGAGTGAGGCATGAGCCGAAGATGCCAGAAGAAATAGGACAGAAAGGATCAGGTGTGGAGGTCTGTGCTCTTGATTTTGGCCTTGCACAGAGAGCGATGGGAAGCCTCCCAAGGCTCATCCACAGAGAGCAGCGTGGGGGTGGCAGAGCGTAAGTGGAGGTCAGAGGCATCTGCAGAAGGAGCGGGGAAATGGGTGTGTTTGCGAGGTCTCTAGGGGTCAGAGTCAGCCTTGGGGACTGATTTAACAGTGCAGTGAGAGAGAGAGGGCCCAGATGGCAGGTTGCAAAAGGAGACCTCTGAAAGCTTCAAGGACAGCCCCCCAGGCTGGCTCCCTGGGTGTGTGGCTGGTACAGTCGCCCAAGCTCGTCTTCAGAAGGGCCGATACTTGGTTTACTACTTTGCTGTCGCTGTGTCAGAATGCTTAATCATTTTCCAACAGGGAGCCCTGCATTTTCATTTTGCACCAGGCCTGCAAATTACATAGCTGGTCTTGCCCAGGGCTAACTGTCTTCTACACGTTTCGCTTGGCTAATAGCTCCATCCAAGGCCTTGAGATTGCTGATTTATCCTGTCAGGCAGGACCCATGTGTAAAGAAGGCTCACTGGACCCCGTTCAGTGCAATTTGTGTCTGTGAGCATATCAGTGATGGTCTGTGATTTAAGTCACAGAGCAGGAAGACAGGAGGCTGTTTTTACTGGCTTTGGAGACAGGAGACCGAGGGCATTTTAATAACATCAGCCTCAAGTTTGCTGTTTGAATAAAAGAGGGATTTTCCTCACCCCAGGTTCATTTAGTTTAGTAATTCAAGCTAAAAAACTTCACTTGTTCAAGCCGAAGCTAAATGGATATTCTGTTTAGCAGAAAAGACTTTGAAAAAAATGAGCGAATTATTATTTTATTTGGCTAAGAATTTCATAAGACGCCTGAATCTCATGCAACACAAAATTTGCATTTGAAAGAAAATTATTATTGTAAGCGTTTAAAAGAAACAATATGAATATTTCTGTGCTCAAACTTCAGGGAAGAAAAAAGAGACAGTCCTTTACCAAAGCTCAAGATATAACACAATAAACTGATTATTCAAGGAACTCTATAAACTTACCAGAATTGCTATATATAGGCTTGTAGGCTCCAGACCAAATGATAATTATTACTTTTATCAGTAAGTGAGAAAATAAACTATTAAGAATGACTAAGAAAAAAATCACCATCCTGAATTTCTTTAGGTATCATATATCCAAATTACAACAGCCAATTTCTATGAAATACTAAAATTATAGGAAGAATAGGGAAAATTTGGCCAGCCCTTCCAAATATTTACAAGGCCACATCTTTTGAAGTCGAGTTAGTAATGTAGTCTAAAGGAAGAGCTTTGAAGTCAGGAAGTTTCAGGGTCAAAGCCTGGATCCGTCTTTGACAAGTTGCTTAAACAACCCAAGCCTCAGTGTCCCGACATGCAGAAGGAGGTAATCCCTGCTTTCTGTTTATAATTTGCATGTTGTAATTAGTCAATAATCGGTATCTTTTTAAAGCTATATACATATATTTTAATAACTGCTGAAGAACAGTTAAATGCATGAATCTTCATCCGTTTCCTCCGAGGGCGGGGCCAGTGTTACTGGACTGAACTGCCCTGCAGATGACATAGAGGTGAAG
Organism: Hyaena hyaena; assembly: GCF_003009895.1. Lineage (NCBI taxonomy): Eukaryota > Metazoa > Chordata > Mammalia > Carnivora > Hyaenidae > Hyaena > Hyaena hyaena. Next base: position 306,642 of record NW_024081039.1, read on the forward strand.
GGATTGCGGGTCTTCCGCTCAGAAAAGAAGGAAGGAAAGGGACGGAGGTGGGGAGGATGAGGGAGAGGGGCACGAGAGGGCGTGCTGATGGGGTATAAGCAAAGCAGGAGAATGTCCCGGGGGCGTTAAAGGAGTTCCCTGTCGGTCAGGTAAAGTACCTCTAGGGCGTCTGTACCTAAGTGTCCCGGGGCTGCTGTGACCAAGCCCCACAAACAGCACGAATGTGTCCTCTCACAGTCTTGCGGGCCCAACACCTGCCAGCAACCGGCCCCAGGACTGGTTTCTTCCCGAGGATCCAAGAGAGATGATGTTCCAGGCCCGCCCCTCGTTGCCGGTGTTGCCAGTGGTCCTAACCCCCCCCCCCCCCCAGCTTGTGGATGCATCGTTCCAGTCCCTGCCTCCCTCCGCACGCCGTTGCGGCCAATACCCGGCACAGCGAGAGACCAGGGACACGCGCTCCGAGTCCCAGAAAAGACTGTTTATCCTGCACCGGTGCGGGCCCAGCGGATCCTCTCGGAAGGTGAGCCCCGAGCCCCGGCGCTGGCCCACTTTACGCCTGGTCGGCTTCCGGGTACTTGGAAACTTCCTATCAGGCGTACAGGTGGGTGAGATTGCAGGCCCTCAAGGGGAAAAACGGGGGCGGGGGACACTTACCGGTTGTGCCACGTGGGCAGTCAGCTGATCGAGAGACAAGTAAGATTATAGAAGCCAAAAGCATGCGAGGGACATAGCCAGCCTCGGGCATCTGCCTGGTTTTTTTTTTTTTTTTTTTTTTACCTGCTTTTTACCGTTTTCCTTCTCAACACGGCCTTCTGGCCTTCTCCCTGTATGTGCGTGTCTTCCTGTGTGTCTGTCTTCACACAGTGTACTCCTCAATCTGTGCCCAGCTTTCTCTCATATCAGCCCCTCCGACTCCATCCACAAAGACCATTATTTCCAAATAAGGTCATAGTCACAGGTACGGAGGTTAGGACTTGAACTCGTTTTAGGGGATACAATTCAACCCACCTCTTCCATAGACAAGGTGCAGCTGGAGGTGACCAGCCAGAGGGCTCCTCTGTCCCCGGGACACGTCCTGTCTGTAACCCATCCTCAGCCCACCACTTTGCAAAGCTCGGGTATAAACCGACCTCATTCCACTCCCGCCCCGCCCCCATCTCTGGTAAAGGTTATACTGAACACACAGTATAACCTACACAGGCTGTGACCTGATCAAAGATGCAGTACCCACGCAGGCACCTTGCCCAAGGGCCAGTCCCAACCCAGACTCACCTGTCGTGGCCAAGCAGCAGGTGTGTCTGTGTGACCCAGCACATCCAGGTCTCGGACTGTTGAGCCTGGTGCCATTCAACGCGGAACTCTTGAAACAAATTCTTGCCCGACTCCGGGCTCCCGGGATCTTCTGACAGCTTACCTTTCCAGGGGGCAGGGCGGGGAGAGTGGGTTGGCCGGAGGACCCTGGTGTCTAGCACTACAGTTCCTGCTTAAATCCATAAGGTAGCTTTCTGGTTGAAATCGGTCAGTGCATGACCTTGGTGAATAAGCCTGTGCCTGAAAGATGTGTGCATTCTCGCTGCACCGAGGTAACTCCGTCCACCTTGCAAGGCCATTTGGGAGACAGCCCCAGCCGTATCTGGCCAGTGCCCACCTTGCCGACCTCATCACTAGGGCCTCGTTTCCTTTGGCAAAGTCCTCTACTACAGTTGCGTCTAGAGGCGCAAATGAAAGACCACTGACTCAGCCCAGGGGTGGGAGGGTACGAGAAGAGACCAAGAGGAAGGGAAGGAGCGAGCAGAGCAGGGCAGGAGGATTGTGGTGGAGGGAACAGTGCCTGTGAAGTCATAGGAACCCGAGGATGTGGGGGGACCACTGGGGGGAGGGCGCTGGTGCTTCTCAGCCTACAGTTTACTGCAAATGAGGACAGGCTTGGAAGTTAGTCCGCAGAGGAGATCGGGCTCCTTGGGTGCTCTGCTAAGGAGTTGGGTCTCAGTCCCAAAGACTGTGGGAGCCATTTGGGATTCTAGGCGGCAGGTGCCACGACTAAATCCACATTTCACTAGACTCACTGAGGCAGCTGGCTGAAAGAGGGAGAGACCAACGGGCCAGAGAGGAAGAGAAAGGAGGCCACTGTGATCGTCCAGCTTGGTTAGGCCCCCCAAGCGCCCTTGTGAATCAGTTTCGTATCACTGAAAGAAAGATCATGATACCCGCTCGATCCTCAGTGTTACCGGCCGACCTGCTGGGTTATGTGCTGGGGTGGAAGTATTATTACAGAGCTAGGAGCTTGGCAAAACCCTCTTTTGGGTGTGCATGGCCCTGACCCTGAGACTGTGTTGGAATTCATGAAAGAGACACAATGGACAAAAAAGTCTAATTTAAATGGCATTTGAAAGCACCATTTACTTGGCTTTGAGTGTGCTGGAGTTTTTCTGTGTGTGGGTGGATGAGTTTATGCAGTAAATGGTACATGCACTTGAGTCAGGCAAGGCCCGGGTTTGAAGCTCAACTTCTTTCTTTTTTTAATGTTTATTTTAATTTATTTTTGAGAGACAGAGAGACAGAGTGCAAGTAGGGGAGGGGCAGAGAGAGAGGGAGGCAGAATGGGAAGCAGCCTCCAGGCTCTGAGCTGTCAGCACAGAGCCCAACTTGGGGCTTGAAGTCCTAAACTGTGAGATCATGACCTGAGCTGAAGTTGTAGGCTTAACTGACTGAGTCACCAAGGTGCCGCACTATCTTCCTTTTCAAGCAAATTCACCTTTGATTGGGAAGAAACAAAGGGTGGGTAAGCCATTCCTTCCTTTGGGGAAAATAAGCTGTCTTCAGTAGTTTCCTTTCTATAGAGTTCTGTCTATTTCATCTACCGGCAATGGAGCTGTTCAGAATGTGTTTTCAGGCAGTCGAGAGCATGTTCTTTATTCCCTTATCAGATTTGTATTTGGGCTTTTCTGTTGCTAGGCCCGGCCCTAGGGAAGCTTTCCTGAGGACTGGCAGTGCCTCCTGAGCTCTCCTGCCTGTCCCCTCCCAGCTGCTGGGCTGCCTGTGAGTCAGTCTCTTCCTCTGTTCCTGTTTACCTCGTTGCAAAATTAGACTAATAGAAATATTTACCAACCTCAACAGGATGTTGTGGCAATTAACAAATGAATAATTGTAGAGCATACTCCCATACAAAGCCCCTGATAAAGCTAACTATTATTTTTATAGGTGCTCTCAAAAGGAAGACTTTCTTTATAAGCACCCACTCTCCAGGTGGCTTGTGAACTTGGCCTCCCAGCAGGGAATGCCTGCTTTCTCCCAGGGATGGGATTATGAACATCAAACTGGAGGCCCATTTCCCTAATAGCGTGGCCTTCCAGAGCCAGAACGTTCTCCTTTCTGGCAGCACCGAACGGAGACCACGGAGTTGCCAGGTAAATTTGCAGGTCAGTTGGAATTGCAGATCAATGGCAAATGATTTTTAGTATAAATATGTTTCATGCATTAATTGTAAAGGAGGCAAAACATACTGATACTGAAAAGTTTTTGCTGTTGACCTGAAATTCTAATTTAAGTGGGCATCCTGCTCTTACTCATTTGGTTTTTTGTTTCTGCTAAATCTGGCACTGCTAAATCCACACGGTTTTATTGACACCGTCTCAGGATGGTGACATTCAGACAGTAATCAACCCCCCTGCCTTGGAGAAAGCACAGCTGTCGGTTATCGGTGTGAATGTTAACGTCTGACACGTGCAGCTGCAGCCACACCAGGTGCTCTCCTCGTCCCGGCAGAAAGCTTGAAATGGGACTGCTCGCCTAGCTTTGCCTTCTGGAGTTGTGACTCTCATAGGTGGTGTTCCTCCTAACTATCTATCTATAAAACAACGTAGAGAGTGTTTCTTTAGCTCTAGGACTTTGAAAAGATGAGAAAATGTTCAGGGCGCCTGGGTGGCTCAAGTTGGTTGAGGGTCCTACTTTGGCTCAGGTCATGATCTCGCAGTTTGTGGGTTTGAGCGCCGCTTGGGACTGTGCTGATAGATTCTGTGTCTCCCTCTCTCTCTGCCCCTTCCTCCCTCTTTCTCTTTCTCTCTCTCTCTTTCAAAAATAAATATTAGGGGGGTGCCTGGGTTGCTTAGTCGGTTAAGCGTCCGACTTTCGCTTAGGTCATGATCTCACGGTTCGTGGTTTGGAGCCCCGCGTCGGGCTCTGTGCTGACTGCCAGCTCGGAGCCTGGAGCCTATTTCAGAGTCTATATCTCCCTCTCTCTCTGACCCTCCCCTACTCATGCTGTCTCTCTCTCTCTCTCTCCTAGAAATAAATAAAAATATATATATAAATAAATATTAGGGGGGAAAAGATGAAAAAATGCTCATGAAGAATTGAAGCCCACATTCTATATGAGACCATTTGGTTGAACTTTCTACATTTATGTTTTTAAAAGTCAAACAAACTACAGTCAGAAGTGGCCATTTTGCATGGCTCACCGTCTAGGCTACCGTTCAAGAAACCATCAAGGATCTAGAGCAGGCTCTGCTGTCAGACACCAGTGACCCCTCAGTGACCCGTTTCAGGTTCACGTCTATATGACCTTACCCGTGGTTTCATCTCTGTTAGGGTATTTGCTCGTTGCCTGAAGGCCAAGTATCAGCCTAAGCTTGTATCTCTTCGCCCAGTTGTGAGTGCTTGCTAATTGATTTTAGTGGAGGGCTTTCATTTGCTACAAAATTCTCGGAAAAAGGTTAATGACAAAGTAGTTGGATGAAAATAAGCCCTAGCGATAATAAGGGCATTTCTTTTTTCATATTTGAAAGCAGTGGAGATTGAGTTAAAAAAAAAAACAGGTAGAGGGGCGACAGGGTGGCTCATAGAGGGGCGACAGGGTGGCTCAGTTGGTTAAGAGTCCAACATCGGCTCAGGTCATGATCTCACGGTTCGTGGGTTCGAGCCCCGCGTCGGGCTCTGTGCTGACAGTTTACTCAAGAGCCTGGAGCCTGCTTCACATTCTGTATCTCCCTCTCTCTCTCTGACCCTCCCCTGCTCATGCTGCCTCTCTTTTTCTCAGAAATAAATAAAACATTAAAGAAAAAAAAAAAAAAGCAGGTAGAAACTGGAGTGAAGTTTACCCTCGAGAGAGGAAAAGTGCGCCTGGTGACATTTGCAGCTGCTTCTTCCTCCCCTTGAAGAAACTTCCTGAATCCCCACACTCCCCATCAACAGAAAACATCTGCGATCCTGGCTTGAGGTAGACCTGGTGCATGTGCGTGTGCTCACAGCCCGTCGCTCTGCTTCTAGGGTTCCTGTGAGGTGTAGGATGCAGTACAATATTACCTCTAAGACTGCGATAAAATAAAGGCCTATATTATAACCACTAAAGCGACTACTAAGTGCAAAGAGGCTTGGCTGAAGAGTCAGTAGAGGATTAAAATGGAATGTTAGAGGAGCACCTGGGTGGCTCAGGCAGTTGAGCGTCAGTGTTTTGATTTCAGCTCAGGTCGTGATCTCACGGTTAGAGCCCCGCATTGGGCTCCAGGCTGAAGGTGAGGTGCGGAGTCTACTTGAGATTCTCTCTCTCTGCCCGTCCCCTCCCAGAATAAATAAATTAACTTACAAAAAGAAAGGTGGCTGATGGCGAAGGGGGAACTTGAATCAGGAAGAAGGGAAAAAAAGAAAGACCACCCAGAAGTTTCTTGGAATTTGTTGGTTTGTGGTCAGCTTGTGCGGTTGGTGGGAGCTGGAGGCACAGGAATCCTGCCCAATGGCCGTTCTCCTCTGTCACCATTTACAAAGGACTGCAAGGCACTGGTGGGTCCCTCCTCCCCGACCTCTCTTCTCAAGCCCAGCGGGGCACAACCTTGCAGGGGTAGGTGCGGCTCCTCCTCCGAGCCTAGCACCGAGCTTCTCAGCTCTGCTTGGACTGTGAAATTGGGGTTTGTCTCTGCAACCACTCCCCACCCCCAGCCAGGCTGCCCTCTGCCCCAGATCACATTGCCATCCACTGTTCTCAGCAAGTGGGGGTGGGGATGGGGAGGAAGCTGCCTTTCTGGACCTTTCTCCCTGAGTAGCAGCAGCAGCTTGCAGGGGGAGGTGCTTCAAAGTGCAGAACAGCTGGATTCATTTAAATCCTGTTGATTCTCGCTTCCGACCCTAGACAATCACTGCTGGATTGTTTTTGGGAAACTGAAGAAGAACAAATTTTATCTGAGTCACGTTGATGCATTTTTAGCTTGTGTTGTGGGTTTTTAAGCAAGATGGTTTTTACTGTTTCATTTTGTTTTGCTTATAAACAGACTGAGTTAAGAGGATTCTTAAATGAGCATCTATCAGACTCCTGCAGTTCTAGCTTATGCTGCCGAATCGCTTTGACATCATCGATAATTCTTCACCTTCTGAAAGTGCATATGCAGGTCAAATTAATTCAGCGAGTCTAAATTACTGAGGATAATCTTCTATTACGATCATCTATTCCATTCAGAAGCGATTTTCGTAGCCTTAATGTATATAATGAAAATTAGCTTTCCTAATAGCGAAGCAAAGAATGAATTTCGTCTGTTTTTGAATGTCAGCCAGTCCCCTCTGGGACTATGCAGTCCCCTGTGTGGATTGACTGACAACACCTGATGTCACCAGACACCACAGCCCCAGGTCTGGTCCCTGGTGGGGTTTCAATAACTATTTCTGAATAAATAAACGAGAATCACGACTATGCTAATTAACGTATTTGAAAAGCCCTGCTCACCCTCCTCACCGAATGCGTCTTCAGCACCTCGCAAGGTGACATCTTGCCACAAACCGTGGGCGTTACACCAGCACTGTGACAAGGGCAAGTCAGCGCAGCGCGGGAAACGTGTGGTATGTCCGGCGCGGACAGGCTCCTGTGCCACACGGGGTAACGATGGCCTTCCAGCTTCTTAGCTGGGAGTCGGCACCATGTAACATCAACAAGTCGTGAACCACTCACGTTTCTGGTCAACATAAGAGAGACTGATGTTATAGAACTTTTAAAAAAAAAATTTTTTTTTATGTTTTATTTATTTCTAGGAGAGAGAAACAGCGTGAGCAGGGGAGGGTCAGAGAGAGAGGGAGGCACAGACTCCGAAACAGGCTCCAGGCTCTGAGCTGGCAGTAAGCACAAAGCCCGACGCGGGGCTCGAACCCACGAACCGCGAGGTCGTGACCTAAGCGAAAGCCGGACGCTTAACCGACTAAGCCACCCAGGCACCCCACAGGTCTTTTAACCACAATACCCGGAAGCCGTTGGCTCGCCGCTTCAGAGAATGAAGAGGTGCACACAAAATGAGCAGCAGGCACAAGTTTATTAGAGTGTAAGATTAGAAAGGAAGAACAGTAGGGAAGCTCTCTTTACAGAGAGGGGCCATGGGAAAGTGAAAGGCTGAGGACTGTAGGCAGGGGCCCTTGTCTGATAAGGTTCAGGCCAGCCCTCCCCTCCCCTCCCCTCCCCTCCCCTCCCCTTCCCTTATCTCTTAGTCCTCAGGTTCTAGTCTTATTGGCTGGATAGCTCTGGGTGGGTGGTCCATTCCTGATTGGCTCCGTTGTGTGAGGGGTGGCCTAGGGCCATCCTTAGGTCTTTCATCAACTTCCTGAGGGAAACCTGAGGTGGAGTAGGTGCGGTCTGTTACATTCTTAAGAGGAGCCTTAAGCCTGAGGGGGTTTGCTGGTCAGACACGCCCAGCATTGTTCCAGAATTTGTGGACTCAGGTCCTAATCCTTGCCCTGTCTGCCTACTCTATCCTATCTTTTCCTATAGTAGTATGATTGTGAAAGAATCAACGTGAGGTCGGAAAACACCTGCACCCTAAATTTTTTTTTCCTTTTTAATCTGAGAGAGAGCGAGAGAGCACAGGAGCAGGGGAGAGGGTCAGAAGGAGAGACAATCCCAAGCAAGCTTCATGCTCCACTTGATACCACCACCCTGGGATCATGACCTGAACTGAAATCAAGAGTCAGACACTTAACTGACTGAGCCACCCACGCGCCCCTTGCGCCCTAGAATATTTAACTGGGGTTGTCTGGAAACACAAAAATAGCAAAATTCCTTCGTGGTGGTATAAACCCTTTAGTGTCCCTACTTCTTAAAAGAGCATTTATTAGTTATTTAAATTATTGAGCCTGTAGTATGTTTATTTGGGCTTCAACCTTGCCCAAAGGATGGTCTCAACTTTTTGACTGTTAACTGATAGGATTGTTCAAATCTCCACCCATTCTAGTGATGCCACGAGAATCACTTTTAATAAATATCAGATGGGAGTCACTTTATCAGCCTCAGAATATAAGCTTATAAAAGGATCTTGACCTTGGAGATATTAATACTATGCCGAGGATATTCCCCACCCCTCAAAAGTTTTATCACTTCCTTTAGCTGTGTTGTGTATGTGCCCATCTCCCCACGCCAACCAGATCACCCATTCTTTAGCAAACAGGAGCTCTGCTTTATCCATCTCTGTGCCCACATCTGCCTTGGGGATTCCGACACCCAGTTTAGTTCATCTAAGCAGCAAGCCTGCAAAATGTGCTTATTAAATAAAATAGGAGATGTGGCCATCACGTAGTAGTACTGATTTTCTTGGGTGGCTTGTAAAGTGACTCTGAAAGTATTTGTAAAATTATTTTGAGGGGTGGCAACACCAGGGAAATCCTGTTGCCCAAGGGCCTACTTTGAAGAACAACCCTCATGTGGAAGCCTAATATATCTGCTGGGGAGACAAAAGGGATTTCATTGTTTTAGGACACATATCATTATGAAATTTGAGAATGTTCCAGGTATATCTTGTCCATCAATGAAGCCAAACTTTCTCATGAAAAGCCAAGGCTCAGACAATTTACAGGACTTACATCATTAGTTTATTGTAAAGGCAGAACTAAACATGGGCATCTAACTCCCTAAATCTCTAGATCGTATTTTTTCCTACTATTGTCTCACATTGTCTCTAGACACTGCTAAAAACAAATAGGGGTGCCTGGGGGCCTCAGTCGGTTAAGTATCCGACTTCGGCTCAGGTCATGATCTCACAGTTCGTGGGTTGGAGCCCCGCGTCAGGCTCTGTGCTGACAGCTAGCTCAGAGCCTGGAGCCTGTTTCGGATTCTCTCCCTTTCTCTCTCAGAAAGAAATAAAAACATTTTTTAAAAATTAAAAAAAACTAAACATCAGTTTTTATCCTTTTTTCTTTTTGAGTAGGAAACTTCTTTAAGGAATGAGTAAGAAAAGCCTTAATTCTGAGAGAAGGCCATCACACTTAAAGATTTATAACAAAAGAGGGCTGCTTTTTCTAACCTAGATGAACTTTGCAAACACGAAAAATGTAAAACATAAGTCATATTATTGAGAGAATTTTTTCTTACTCTCGAGCACCCTATCAGCGAGATATATTCAATGATTTACCTTAAAAAAAACAAAAGCTCTTGACTAATACATATTTTATATTTAGGAAATGCTTTTAAGAAATACTAAATACCCCAGATACAAGGTTAGAGTCTTACTCAGACTTACCCCACCAAAAAAAAAAAAAAAAGAAAGAAAAGAAAATATTTGAAAAGTGGAAATTTTTAAAAATTGGGAAAAAAGTAAAAGGATTCATCAAGATGAATTTTAAAATAAATTGGGTAACAGAGACTTGAAACTGAACAGTGAAATGTAATATGTGACCAAGCTTAGATCCCAAATCAAACTAAATATAAAAATAAAATAAAGGAGTGCCTGTGGGTGACTCAGTTGGTTAAGCATCCAACTTTGGCTCAGGTCATGATCTCACAGTTCGTGGGCTCGAGCCCAGCATTGGGCTCTGTGCTGTCACCACAGAGTCCGCGTAGGGGCCTCTGTCCCCCTCCCTCTGCCTCTCCCCTGTTCGTGTTCTGTCTTTCACTCTCTCTCTCTCTCTCAAAAATGAATAAACATTTAAAACTAAAGTAAAATAATACAATAAAATAAAAATACATCTTTGAATATGGACTTAAATGGACTGCGTTTCAGATGGTATGAGGAAATATGTTGTTAATTTTATTAGGTGTGATGATGGCACTTACTATGGTTATATAAGAAAACATCCTTATTTTTTAGATGTGTGCAGTGAAATGCTGGGGGTATAGAAGGTTTCATTGTTTTCAGTCTGAGACTAGCTTTAAAACACTTCAGCAAAGGGAAGAAATAAATAAAGCCTATAAGACAAAATGTTAATTTATAAAATCAAAATGACATTTTTAGGAGAATTTGTCATATTATTCTCTTTATATATGAAATTGTAATAATGAGTTCTCACGGGAATAATGTTGAAAAGCATATTGGGTGAAGGAAATAGTCTTCCTAATTTAATCTTAAATACCACTTCATTGTTGAAATGACTTTTGGTATAAGTGTAACGGAACACTATCTTTGATGGGGAAGTAGTAAGCTAGCCAGATGCTGCACAAATTGTACTTCTCATCTTCCTGTAAGTGAAAAAGATGTCAGAACTTAAGAAAAAAACCCAAAAACCTTTATGAACAAAACCAGCCTTTCCTTTAAAGAGAAAGTGTGATGAAGAACCAGCATTTGGGAATCAAGGAAGTTGAACCTGAAGTCATTCTCAGGAATGATTTATGTGAGGTTTCAAGGCAGCGAGCTCTGTCCATAGTCCTTCAATTCTCAGAGTTTGGGCGCTTTTTTTTTTTTTTTTTAAATTAACGTCCCTGCACTTCGCAGTGCTTCCTTTTTACATGAATATTCTCGCGATGCTGTTTCTATTATAAATCTCACAGCTGGCACTTGCTCACGCTGACAGATCAGCTGTGTTTGGACTGTCAGTAGGGAATATAACCTTTGTTCTGTTTAAATCATCTCTGAAACTAGAGAAGAGAGGGTGATGAGTCAGGATAGGCAAGGTTATGCTGCAGAAACAAGATACCCTCAGAATCTCAGTGCCTTCGAAGGTCCGTGTCTCCTACAAAAAAATCTCTTGTGGGTCAACAAAGCAGTGGGTGGGAAGGGGAAGATAGACTGGGTAGGGCGCCAGGCGGCCAGAGCCTTCCCCCTCTTACAGCTCTGCTACTGGGGACTCTCCTCTGCAAGACAAGAGTGACAAGGACATACCACAGGGTCTTCTCCCCAGTCACTGCAGCTCCACATTTCTTTGACAAGAACCTACCACGAGATCCCACGTAACTGCAAGGGGGCAGAGAAGTGTGGCCTTCCGCGTGTCAGTGAAGGAAAAGTAATAGTTCTTGTGCCCGAATTCCGAGTCCCCAGAGACCTCCAAGGAGCCGGCACCGATGCAAGTATAAAAGGGTCTTTATTACAAGCTCGAGCAGGGGCTCACCCGCCTCCCGGTGTCGTGGCAGCAAGGTGAAGCGAAGAACGATAGCGAGCAGGGTTTTTAAGAAGTAAGGGATGGGGGTGTTACAGTACGTGTAGCATCATCACATGAGCACCAATTACAATCACAGCTTTGACCATTCAGTGTCTGAGAGGTGTTCATTACTTTTGGTGGGACCCAGTCATGACTCTTGAGAATCCTTTGAAAATGACCAATTACGAGGTGAGTTCAAAGCGCCCACGTGGGGTTCAGGCAGGCGGGGAGAAACTGGCTAGTTTGTATCTGCAGTTCCCAGCCTTGACTCAGACCATAGGAATGTTTTTTGATTAGCTGATCTGAGGGCGGTCCGAGGATGGCTTTAGCCTTGAACAGTCTGAGGCTTTTCCTGGAACTGGAACTGGGCTACGTGCAGCCCGCGGTTTCTCTTAATGGAGGCCTTAATTTTTGGCTCTTCACCGTGTTCTGGTGAACAGTTTCTACTTCGTGATCATCACTTGCTTTGTAGGTGTGTAGATCGTTCATTTGTCCGAGTGTAAAACTCTGGCTTGAGTACCCACTACATGCAGGCACTGTTGTGGGCATTGATGACATTCAGAGACCAAATTCAACGGCTGCCGGCCTTAACGGAGGTCTGGCATCCTGAGAAGATAGTGAGCTCTGCCTTTTTATTCTTCACCAGAATGTAAAATATAAAATATAAAATATTTTATATATAAAATAATAGATATAATAATATATATAAAATATATATTATATTTATAAAATATAAAATATAAAAATGTGTTTGCTGATATACAGATGTCTTATATCTGGAGGGTGTTATATATTGAAAATACTTAAACTTTTAAAAATTAATATCAAGGATGATCTTTGGAGTGTGACACACTCCGAAGTGTGGACTCTGGTCTTAGCGGTATCTCCTCCCATGAAACTTAGGTCTTTTTAAAAAAATTGTTTTAGTGTTTAGTTTTCAGAGAGAGAGCAAGAGCTAGCGAGCATGAGTGGGGGAGGTGCCGAGAAAGAGGGAGACACAGAAGCTGAAGCAGGCTTCAGGCTCTGAGCTGTCACAGAGATTGACACGGGGCTTGAACTCACGAGCCGTGAGATCATGACCTGAGCCAACTGACTGAGCCACCCAGGCATGCCGGAGACCGGCTCCGGCCAGGGTCCAGGGGTCCCTGAAGGATGGATGGTGTCAGCGAGGGGGGATGAGAGGCCACGAGAAATTCTTTCTGGTCACCAGGCAGGCATCTCCGCTCTGACTGGGGCTCAACTTTATTTTATGATTAAGTGTTTGAGGGAAGGCACAGAAATGGCATTTGCCTTAGACAATGATTTCTGATGACAAACTTCTTTGATATGTAAGAATTTTCCAAAACATAGGTTTGTAGAAGACTCCTGCATAAACTTTATCAATAGTGATTGAGGTAGGGGATTTAGATGCTTATCCTATGGGGAAGGAAGGTATCTTTAGCACACAAGATAATGTTTTTAGCATAAAAAGGGTGAAGTTACTTCTTTGTAAGCAGAGGTCAATAGCTTGTTTAAGGAGTATTAAGAAAAACAGGTCTTTCAGGAAACACAATGTTTGCTCCCATAATCACAAAAGAAGAAGTTCCTCAATAGGTCCCTTCACAAGGAGCAATCAGCATATTCAAGGCCAGAATAAGTCACTCACAAATGCCTTGGGGGGCCAGTGCTCCAAGCAGTAACAAGTGGGTGGGGGTGGATATCTGTCCTTAACTTTAAATTAGGCTCTCTTCTCAGGGCCAGACTCAGTTGTAACTCTTGTGTTCTTAGCCCCCTTTATTATGTAAGTCTTGGATCTGCAAGGCCCAAAGGAAGAGCCTTTTGACCATCATCCACAATGCTTTCATCTGAAATCTCTTTTGAAAAGGCAGGAATATGCTTTTCCTTATGAGCAATCTGTGTGGGGAATATCGGTCTGATGTGGAATATTGTGAGGCCTGGTCAATACCAGCAGCATCATTTCCAACATGAGCCAGTAGTAGCAGGAGATATCAGTTTTGGTTTCTCATGGCAGGAGGTGTGCAAACGCTGCCATTTCCTCGCAGTGACTGTCATCCAGCAAGGCCAGTGTGGCTCCCAGCACAGGCACCCCTGACAATTGTCTCAGGTGCCTCCTTTGTGAGATGAATAGGAGATGAATACTATGTACCCAAAGAAGGATTAAGTGCAAGGATATGTGTAAAGTGCACACTGTATCCAGGCACAGCAGGTGCTCTGTAGCGTGAAACACATAATTTCTTTTTTTTTTTAATTTTTAAAATGTTTTATTTATTCTTCAGACAGAGAGACAGAGCATGAGTGGGGGAGGGGCAGAGAGAGAGAGGGAGACACAGAATCTTAAGCGGGCTCCGGCTCTGAGCTGTCAGCACAGAGCCCAATGCAGGGTTTGAACCCACAAACCATGAGATCATGACCTGAGCCGAAGTTGGACGCTTAACTGACTGAGCCACCCTGAAACACACAATTTCTAACTGAAGTTAAATAATTTTAAAGAACACAAAAATAGGACCCAACTTGCGGGGAAGTTTGTGGCTGCCTGCTTCCCTGCCATTCTTCCTTCCTGAATGATTTGGTTTGAAAGCCAGTGTGTGGGGAGCAGGCAAGGCTACCATCCATGTCTGGGAGGCCAGTGTGTCTGAACCCAGGCAAGATATGGAGACGGGGAGGCAGCAGGCTGGTTACTCACAGAGGACACTGGTGCAATAAGTAAACATACTGAGAAAAATGGGAGCCAGTTTTCTCACCGTCAGAGAAGGAAATGACAAATATAGAAAACAAAGAAACTAGAATGAACTTTGTGGTATCAGATTTGGAATTGGAAGAGTGGTATGAACTCATGGTTTGTCTTATGCAGAGATAAAGAAATAAATGTAAATGCCTGATACATACAATAATGTATGTAGTGTGCATGGATACAGGTAGATGGATGGATGGATGGATGGATGGATGATTGATAGATGGATAGATAGATAGATAATAGATGGATAGGATGATAGAGCCCCAGCTCTAGCTGAAAACAGTGATATGCTATTTGTTAATCATGTGCATTCCTGGAATCTTGATCTAGTTTCTAAATATTCTTCTCTACTAAAAAGATAATTAGGGATTCTTGGAGAAATGGGTGATTCTAGGATCAGGGCAGGAAAAGTACAAGATGGGCTAAGACCATCTTATGCCAGAAAGTTGGGAAGATCTCCGTGCATGATAAGGACATGTTAAAAGGACACTGAAACCAGTTCAGTGGGCCCCACACTGGACAAATCCAGGGAAAAATAAATAATCTGGCATCAAAACAAATGGTTATGGCAAGAGATGATAACCCACTGCACAAAGTCAGAATCTATGAGTCTATACTGACACAACGAAATGCCATAATAACTAATGGGAAGAAAAATCTTTCCTTATGGTGAAATGCCAACTAATGAATGTACGAGGAACGCTGGAATTAGAAAATCACTATTTGACAACATATTAATTATTAGTGCTGCCAGCAAACATTAATAAATATTCAAACTATCTAGTGGATGAACTTTGATAAGGAATGGAGGATCTGCACGGTCTCACAGTCTCTCCTCACAAAAGTTTTATTGAACTCAAAAGAAAAAGAACAACCCGACAGTGGAGAAACGCAGAAGACATCACTAATCAAGTGATCAAAGGCAATACCACCTGTAATGAATCAAACTGAAATCGTGTACCACTTGAACGGGCACAGCAAGAAAAATTCACCGGGAATGCCAAAAAGCATAACCTGAAATAATTGGAGGAAACGTCTGATGGATCTGAACTGAGAGACATTCTAGAAAATAACTAGCTTGTAATCTTTTAGAGTATGGAGATGGTGAAAGTCAAGGACAAACTGAGGAACTGATTAACAAAGACGAAAGACTGATGAGAAAGTAGCCTTCAGACCTTCTGGCACATGATGTTCTAGGCCCACCTCGTCCTTCCCACGCCCCAGCTAAATGCGGCCCCCATCCTAGCCTGGATCTTTTCTGTAAGGGACATCACGGAGACCACTGCCCAGCTTTCAGTGGGGCTTCGAGGACCAGATGATGGTACGATATCAATGTTGGTTTCTTTATATTGATAGCTATGTTGGAGTTATTTAAGAGAATGCAGTTATTAGAATATTTCTTTACTTTGAAAGAGAGAGAGACAGCATGAGCAGAGGAGGGACAGAGAGAAAGTGAGAGATGGAGCAGGCTCTGCATTGTCAGCACAGAGCCGGATGCAGGGCTTGATCTCATGAACGCTGAGCTCATGACCCGAGCCAAACTCAAGAGTCCAGGGCTCAAACAGCTGAGCCCCCCAAGCGCCCCAGCAGCCTACTCTTCAATGGCTCATGAGAAAAAAAAATTCTTTATACTATCTTTACAGCCTTTCTCTAAATGTAAATAATGTCAACTATACACCAGCCGGGGATGATGGCAGTGATGATTGCCCGGCAGTGAGCATGTACTGCAGGCTGCTGAACTGTATGCTTAAAAATGATAAATGTATGTGTTTTTATTACAATTTTTTTAAAGCTAGGAAAGTGGTAAATAAAAATTAGAGAAGGAATGGTTGCCTAGGAAACACATTTGGAACTAGTGTGTCCTCCAAACCCAAACTGTATATGTGGATGTTGGAAGGATTTGTGTGCACAGTGCCTGCCGGTGTCCTGGAGAAGGGAACTAAATGGACTTCTCTAACACAGGGGGTCTTCTGGGCAGCGTCACCCTGAGGGCTATTAGGAATGTGTAGACAGGGGCACCTGGATGGTTCAGTCAGTTAAGAGTCCGACTTCAGCTCAGGTCATGAGACCACAGCTCACGAGTTCGAGCCCCACATCAGGCTCTGTGCTGACAGCTCAGAGCCCAGAGCCTGCTTCGGGTTCTGCGGCTCCATCTCTCTGTGCACCTCCCCTTCTTGCGCATGTGTGTGTTCTCTCTCTCTCTCTCTCTCTCTCTCTCTCAAAAATAAACAAACATTCAAAACAATTTTTTTAAGTTGAAATGTGTGAACATTTTCCTCTTGTCCCTGTGACTGGGGAGGGGTGCCCTGCGGGAATTTCGTAGGTGAGGGTGCAGGTGAGGGCCAGTAGATGCCAGGCCCCTTGGAGCGTGCAGACAGTACCCAGCGATAAAGACTTACCCTCCAGCCATTCGTGAGCTGAAAAAGAGCTTTTTATAAATGTCTCAGCCTGGAACTCCACTTCCTTTCTAACTGTGAACTATTTGTCACACTTCTCAGGTTCACCGAATTTTCCAGGAATACCATGACCACGACCATGTTGAGAGAAAGACTACTTTGTTGTGTTTGAAAGTCACCAAGAAGCTGCTCGCCAGGGGGAAACTGAGGTCGTCTCTGACAGGGCCACATGCTTGTGGTATTCAAGTGGCCAGTGCACACACCTTCCTCACTCTGCCTTTGCAGTCTTCACAATGTGCATCTGTCTTTCTTTTAACTGTCTTCCAACCAAAACCTTATTAAATCGGCAGAAACATGAATACAAAGATTGAGTTTAATGGCACTAAAAGGATTCTTTTATTTATTTATTCATTCATTCATTTATTAAAAATGTTTATTTTTGAGAGAGAGAGAGGGAGAAAGAGAGAATAGGGCATGGGGGAGGAGCAGAGAGAAAGGGAGAGAGAGAATCCCAAGCAGGCTCCACACTGTCAGTGCAGAGCCTGATGTAAGGCTTGATTTCAGGCACTATGAGATCATGACCTGAGCCGAAATCAAGAGTCAAACCCTCAACCGACTGAGCCACCCAGGCGCCCCACTCAAAGGAGTCTTTTAAAATATATCCTATGCTTGTGTTCCTATGTATATCCATTTGTGTCACTCAAGGATGAGACGTGCGTTGGGAAACTGCATATTGGGATTATTTTTTCATGCCCATTATTTCCTATCTCCTTCTCACCCTGAACAGGGGGTCCACCCCAGGGCCTCTCATCCCTGTTCTACACGTTCTCTCTCCCCTCCATCCTCTCTGCCCCGGAGCCCATTGAAGCCCATGGCCTCCAAAGCGTCATTTCCTACAGAAGGAATTTAAGGAAATCAATATGGGAAATATGTTTTTGGCAGTCCACTGCCCCATGTCAAAGGCAGGAAATTACCTGACAGTACACTTACAGGTGATTCCGTAGTTCCCTGGGAGAAAATCACACTTCCTCAGTTTCAAAATCTATCATTTGTTTTGACACATATTATGACTTTAAAGAACGTATTTTCCCCCTTTCTTTCATCCTATATAAATAATTTTGGCCTGTTATTTATGCTAGTGCTCACTTGTAACTTTTCTCTTTCATTTTCTATACTTCTTCTATACAGAGCCATCTGGTCTTACTTGTCAATACAGTCATTTCTTATAATCAAGTGCAAATAACCATTTCCTGTGTCTTCCAGTGTAGCGAGGCCTCAGCATTTACATATTTTTTTTTCATAAATTACTTTCCTTTATTCCTCCTTAATTTTATAATTAGAACATTAAATGTATTTTTAAGTTGTATGTGTAGGTTACCCCTGAGTATGGGATGGGTCAGGGGTGTCGAGGGCAGTAGTACGAAGTCTGTGCTTGCAGCAGAGGGGGGCAGCTTCAGTCCTGTGTCCCCACTTCCTCATATGTGGGGTGGGCGTGCTCAGCGATGCTGTCCCCAAGGTCCTGGTGGCAAAGTCTAAGTCCTCAGTACAGGTTGCGATCTCTTTTAATCTTCGTGAGTCACCACGGAGAGAAGCAGAGATAAGTACTGGAGGGCCCCAAGAGCTTTCCACTTGCCGGTTACGTGTTTGCTCTTGGGGTCCATGAAGCCTCCCTGTATTCTCCTGTGACTGTTCCTCTTCTGTTTGCACGAAGTCAAGTTAGTTTCAGTTACCTGCAACCACAGAAGCTTGACTAATACAGATGAAAGAAGGCTGACTCTAAAATAGCCACTGCAAGTGAGGCTCTGGCCTTGAAGAGCTAACACAGCTTCAGCATTTTGGAGGCAATGTGATGGCAGATCCCAGTGCTTTCTTGTAGACGCTCTCGGAATCTTCCAGCAGAACACCTATGAAAGTATGCACAATCCAGGGACTCATAACACCCCTGGATGTTAGAGAAGGAAGGGCGCCATGGGCCAGAATGCGGGGGAATTTCCACTAACTTCAGAGTGGATGAGGCCGGATTGAAAATTACCCCTTTGAATCATCCCTCACTGTCATCTAAGCCAGCACAGTAATGGATGACTGGTAAGATGGAAAGGAGGGCTGACTCACCTCCATTAAGAGTTTCTATTAGTAGCTTGAGAACCCTTCTCTGAGCCAGCCGACTTGTCATTCATGTGTGAAAGTAACAAAGATGGTCTCAAGTAGGCAAGGGCTCAAAAAAATCCACCATCAAATATCTTCCTGAAAGTGACATTTCAACGACTAGAAAGGCCATGCAGTGAGTATTAAAACCAATTAAACGTTTACATAATTTTTAGGATACAGTTTCAAAATTGACTAAGCAAAAAACAGTTCTTAAGAAAATATTTATATGAGCAAATACTTGACATATGATAGAATATTACATGAAAACCAGGGAGAGAAAATGAGGAGAGGAGAGCTGTCCCTAAGGGCAAATGATGTTCTCAACTTTAACAACCAGAGAAATCGATTTTCACCATGTGGCTCTTGAACTTGAAGGTAACCTCAGACAGACCTAAGTGGGGTGTCCGTTTCCAAATCAAACAAATAAAATATGACAAGAAAACAAAGAACCTGACAAAGAAGTTAAGAAGGCAGCCTAACAGAGAGCATCTGTCAAGAAGACTGAAGTAGAACCAAGAGCATCAGAAGATTATCCATGGTTAACGACAGATCAAAATGCTTTAATGATAATACAATGCTCAATGAATAATTCATATTCATATGAATGCTGTTGTGTAAACTGTGTATAGAAGGATCTGGAAGGAAAGTGGGAAAATGTTTAAATTAGTTGAATCATGGTATATGTGAATTTTTCTGTTTGTTTTTTACATTTTCTGGTATTTGTGATTTGTCAACAATGAACTCGTATTATATTCGGCAAGGCTCATGACTGCAAACCGCAGAAACTGATGCTGGTTACCATCCCTCTGTAGGACAGGCAGACAGGCTGAGGACTCAGAGAACTGATGTTGCAGCTTGCAGAATTCCCTCTGCTTCCGGGGGGGACATCAGTCTTTTCTCTCTTAAGGACTTCAACTGATGGGATGAGGCCCACCCACATTTGGAAGTGTAATCTGCTTTACTCAAAGCCTACTGATTTAAATGTGAATCTCATCTAGAAATTCCTTTATAGTGAAAAACAATAAATAAGTAAAAATAAAAAATAAAAATACCCTTACGGCTATATCCAGACTAGTGTTTGGCCAAATATTTGGGTAGTGTGGCCTAGTATGTTAACTATCACAGCCACCAATTGGTGAACCCAGGTAGAGTGCCAAAATCCAGGCAGCCAGAATATGGGGGCCCCTCCCCAGTACAAGCCTACCTTCACTCTGACAGTGAGGAGCAGGGCTCCGTGCCTCCCCAGTACTACCTAATGAGAGGTGTCCAGACATAGGAAGGGAAGCTAAGGGCTGCACAGCCTTAAAAAATGACAAATATTTGGCACAGTTATACTCATAAGCAAAATATATATATATTTTTCTCCTCACTAAGGGTTTTCAGGTCCAGCAGCAAGTTTTTAGTGAGATTTGGAGACCATGAGTCACATTAGCCGGTTTTGTGACTTCACCCTGTAACCCAGCAGCTCCCGTACCCACAGTGATTTCCTCTTGCTGACTCTTCTGTGCTGGGCAGCTGATCACCAGCCACTGGTCACCCATGGCAGAAGCTGGGCTCTGCCTCAGTGCTGCCATTCTGCCAGTCCCCGATCCTCTTGTTTCGAATATCCCTCCTCTCTGTCCCTGCGGCACCAGCCTGGCCCAGGTTTTCATCATGTCTCATGTGGAGTAGACCCTGGATCTCCCAGGGCACCTGGGTGGCTCAGTCGGTTAAGCGTCCAACTTCGGCTCAGTTCATGATCTCACGTCCATGGGTTCAAGTTCAAGCCCATGTCAGGCTCTGCGCTGACAGCTCAGAGCCTGGAGCTGCTTCGGATTCTGTGTCTCCCTCTCTTTCTCTGCCCCTTCTCTGTTCACACTCTGTCTCTCTCTCTCAAAAAATAGACATTGAAAAAACTAAAACAAAAAAGAGGACATGAATCTCCCATGTTCCCTTCTCTGCCACCTCTAACCATCCTCACAGGCCTTCAAAGTTGAGCTTCTAAAACACAGTGCACATCCTGCGGTTCTGAGCCTTGCCCGTCTACCTGTGGGTCCCATGCCCAGAGTGCGGAGACAGGTGCCACCTGCTCCAATCTGCCAGCTGTAGGGGACTTCTCACACAGCGAGAACGGGACACAAGAAGCCAGCAACAAGTTGGAAAGTACAGAATTTCAAGTAAATCTACTTTTCCCACCCAAGGAGGTAAAATGAAGCTTAGATTCACTCTACTTTGCTCAAAGTGTTTTTCTGGGTAAAATTTTCAACTTCTAGCCCTTATTGTAAATAACCGGTTATCTACATATGTATTGATGGAACCCTATCTTACCCTTTGACGTGTTCATGTATATACATATCCGTTCACTCGGCGAAGGTTCACGGAGTGCCTGGCCTCTGTCTGGCACCATGGCAGCCACTGAGTGCACCCAGATGTGTAAGAAAAGGCCCGTCTTCTAGGGGTTAGCGCGTGCATCAGTTCTTCCTGGCCACAGGCCTGGTATCGGGGTTAGATTATTAAATGTCTGCCACAGCAGTGGGCACCCAGCCTGCTGCAAGTCTGAGAGTCGAAAACAGTTATTTGAACATTTTATTGGAACTCCGTACACAAAAAAATTAATAAAAATGTGTATATCTCTTTCACCAGTCTATTAAGAGAGATGAAAGGCCAAAACAAAGCTGGCCCAGAACTGAGCTACTCTGTAACTATTCATCATTTTCAAAAGAAAAAAAGGGAAAAGCATCTCTTTCTCTTGGCTTCTTTTCCTGCTCAGTGTGGTAAATCCATCAGCTAAGCTTTTTCCTGTCTCCTTATTTCCATTCCGATTGCTGCATATGCCAGAGGCTACTGAGTCACTTATCTTTAACAGATGTAACAGTTACTCAAACTCTCCAAAATATTTGGTAATTGTGGAAAGAAGCACATTTGTGAGGCTTTATTCCATGGATATAATTTTGGCTATGCAACTTTTAGTGAAAAGCATAAAACATCCTAAAGCTTCTCTCAAAACACCCACTAATCTCATCTTTTCTTAAGTTTATTTATTTTGAGAGAGAGTGAGGGAGAGGCGGGGGGGGGGGCAGTGAGAGAGAGAGAGAGAGAGAGAGAGAGAGAATCTCAAGCAGGCTCCGTGCTGTCAGTGCAGCTGTTCTGGGCGCAATCTCAGAGACCGTGAGATCATGACCTGAGCTGAAATCAAGAGTCAGAGGCTTAACTGACTGAGCCCCCCAGGCTTCCCCTAATCTCATTTTTAAAAAATATAAAGCAAACCACACACCCATCTGTATCCTGCTCTCTACTAAATAATCTTAAAATCAAGTGAAAAATCACAGCATATAGCAAGCAAACCAATACTTTGTTTAGATAATTGAAGGGTGCCTGGGTGGCTCAGTTGGTCAAACATCTAACTTCATTTCGGGTCATGATCTCATGCTTTGTGAGTTTGAGCCCTGCACTGGGTTCTGGGCTGACAGTTCAGAGCCTGGAGCCTGCTTCGGATTCTGTGTCTCCCTCTCTCTCTGCCCCTCCTCAGCTTGTTCTCTCTCTCTCTCTCAAAATAAATAAATATATAAACATTGAAAAATTTTAGACATAGTTGAAAGTGGATGACTTAAATCAATTGCCGAACATTTATTTTCTTTCTAAAATTCAAACTTAGATTCTCATGGCAATAGAACGTGTCCCAATCTGCAAATTGGGACAACTACAGGTTTGGATCTAACTTCTTTCATGTCAATCTAAACAAACTACCCTTTTTGTCTTCTGCGCTGGCAAAGCCCAGGATTGTGTTTCCAAACCTGCTATTAATGATCATCAGCAATGAAAATAACTACAGGGGATTAAACAGGCTTCCCAATCAAGCTTCACTGGTCATTCCAACCACCTTCTACTGCCCCTGTGCGTGACTCACGGCTCTGGTCATGCTGAGCTACTCTCCAGTACTTTAAGCCATGTGCATCCCTTCTATTTTCTTTCCTTGGCCTCGTCCTGGGCCTGTCTGCCCTAAAAGAAGGCTCTATACTCTTCTCACCATCCAAAAACTGTCTTTCCATTTTTCAAAGATGAAAAGAGGTGTCCCCTCCTTCTTGAAGCCTCCTTTGACCCTGCAAGTTCACAGTCTTCCCTTCTTAAAGGACAAGGACTCTCCTTGAGTGAGGTGGGGGAAGGGAGACCCTTCACTATCTCATCATCTGTAAATCTTAGCTATTGCAGGAGCATTCCAACGGACCATCCAGTCGTGAAATCACTTTCTTTTGAAATTCACTCTGAGATCTACCAGAGTTCTCATTGTAAAATAAATTCAATCATGGCCCTCTCCTGCTTAAAATCTTCTAGAATTCTAAATTCTAGAGTGATGAAAGATCTAAAACTCAGGCTCCAGAAACATGGCACACTGAGCTAATGCAAACCTTACTCCCAACTGTACAACATTGTCACAACCACATGAAATTTTAGATAAAAGATGGCAAAAATTGGGGCACCTGGGTGGCTCAGTTGGTTAAACATCTGACTTCACCCAGGTTATGATCTCATGGTTCATGAGTTTGAGCCCCATGTAGGGCTCTGTGCTGACAGCCCAGAGCCTGGAGCCTGCTTCAGATTCTGTGTCTCCCTCTCTCTCTTGCCCCTCTCCAGCTTACACTCTGTCTCTCTCTCTCTCAAAAAATGAATAAACATTTAAAAAAATGTTTAAAAAGATGGCAAAAATTATTTGAAAGGCATAGATGTGCTCAAAAGCTCCAGGTGTCAGAGTAGTAAACTTATAACTTGAGTCTCAGATATGGGGTGAGGGCAGGAATTAGATCTGGATGCGGGCCCCAAAGACTAGGAATGGGATTTTAACACTCAAGCAAGGGCAGGAGATGTGGTGTTGGGCCCACAGGAAGCACGGAGTTGAACTGAGACCCTTAAACAAACAGAGAGCCTGGATGATCTGTCCTTTCATTAAAGAGGGGCTAAAAAATTCTCCCTACTTTTCCAAGAAAGCAGCAGTAAAGTGAGCTCTGCCAAGGGTCCTGGGAAAACATCTCCGATGAATTATGGAGGCTCCAAACCTGCAGCATTCAGGAGTTGAAATTTATAATGCCTCCATTATGTGGAAATTTCCAAGCTAAACTTTTAGTATGAAAATTAGTCCCAGGCTGGTGAAATTTCTAGTTCCTTAGAAGAAGAAAAGATAAACTATACTTCAGGGATAGTTTCTTAATTGAAAATACAAGTGACTTCCTTAAAAGAAAAAAATCCTAAATAAATGAGCTCACAAACAAAAATTATAAAACACAAGAGAAAACAACTCACCACAGACACATCAAATAGAAAGATTAGCAAGAACTTGAGATAATAGTAGAATTGGAAAGGAGTGATAAAATAAAGGTGTTTAAAATTGTGTTTTAAAATGTGTAGAAACCATCACTAAAAACTAGGACAAGATCCAAATAGTTCCTCCAAAAATGAAAGAAATATTTCAATTTTTGAAATTTAAAATCCAGTGGGTAGATTAACTGGAGATGTTGGACAGAGCCAAAAAAAGTCTTGTACCTTCAAGAAATTTCCCAGAACTACAACATAGAGAAAGGATTGGAAAAGTGAAAAGGGGGTGAAGATACTTGGAAGATAACCAAAAAGGTCTAACATATATCAGTTTTTGTCACCTAAGAAACCACTCTGTGCTGGTTATTGATTCATTGCCTCTCAGCTCCAAATTCATACTTTTCGCTAGTTCCATGAAAATGGATCTGGGCCCTTTAAATATATATTTTTTAAGTTTATTCATTTATTTTGAGAGAGAGAGTGCCATCAGGGGAGGGGCAGAGAGAAGGGGAGAGAAAGAGAATTCCAAGCAGGCTCCATGCTGTCAGCACAGAGCCCAAGTTGGGGCTCAAATTCATGAACCATGAGATCATGATCATGAAGTGAGGTTTATCCACACTTGAATTCCAGGAATACAAGTTTGGTTTCATATTTGAAAAATTAATGCAGAAGAGGACACTTGTAGGGATGAGCACTGGGTGTTGTTTGTAAGCTAACTTGACAATAAATTATATTTATAAAAAATAAATAATTTTTAAAAAGAAAAAAAAGAAAAGTTAATGCAATTCACCATATCAACAGACTGAAAAAGTAAAAATATGATCATATCAATAGATGCAAAAGAAAAACCCATTTGATATAATTCAATACCTATTTATAACTTAAAAAATCAATTTTCAACAAATGAGAAACAGAAGGGACTTCCCCAGTCTGATAAAGAGCATCTGTGAAAAACCTGTAGCTGGCATCATATTTCATGGTGAAGGAATGAAAGCTTTCTATCTAGGATAGTGAACAAGACATGTATATCTACACTCATTGTTTCTAGTCATCATTGTTTCGGAGGGCCTACACAGCATGATAATGTAGGAAAAAGAAACAAAGGACACACAGATTAGCAAGGAATAAATAAAACTGCTCTTCTTCACAGACAGCATTGTTTAATACAGAAAATGTGGAGGAATCTTTTAAAATATTCTAGAACTCATAAGTGAATTTCACAAGGTTGTAAGATATAAGGCCAACCAACAAAAATCATTTATATTTCTAGATAAATGAATAACTGAAGGATAAAATTAAAAACACTTTATTTGCAATAGCATCAAAAAAACCCCTAGGAATGGGGTGCCTGGGTGGCTCAGTCAGTTAGGCTTCTGACTCTTGGGTCAGGTCATGATCTCACTGTTTGTTTGTTTGAGCCCGTACTGGGCTCTGCGATGACAGCAAGGAGGCTGCTTGGGATTCTCTCTCCCTCTCTCTCTGCCCCTTCCCTACTCATCCCCCTCCCTCAAAATAACTAAATAAAAAAAAAAAACAAAAAACAAACAAACAACAAAAAAAAACCACACCTAGGAATGAATTTAATAAACAATGTGTAAGACCTAAATATGGAACATTGTAAAACATTCTGAAAGAAATTAAAGAGAGCCTAACTAAATGGGGAGATTCATCATTCTTCTGTTGGAAGACATAAGATTGAGATGGCAATTCTGCTTTAACTGATTAGTCTGTAGATTTAAACAATCACAATCACTGTCACGATCCCAGAATTTGTTTCTTGTAGAAATCAACCACAGTTCTCAACTCTATCTGAAAATATGAAGAACCTAGGATAGACAAAAGTTTTTAAAAAGAAGGCTGTTATAGGGCATATATAACCTGATTTCAAAACTTTACATTCACGGACAATATTCAAGATAATGTGCTATTGGTGGATGAGACAGACAGACCAATGCAATAGACTAGACAGCCCAGGAATTGACCCCATCATTCTTTGCTCAATTGACTTGCAGCAAAGTTGCCAAAGCAAGTCAGTGGAGAAGAGAGCCCCTTCAGCCACTAATGCCTGTACAACTGGCTGTCCAGACACAAGAAAGTTGAATGTCAATCTTTAGCCCACACCATACCTAAAAGTTAGCTCAAAATGCAGCATGGATCTAAATATAAAAGTTACAGTCATAAAGCAAATTGGAGAACCTTTGTGCTCTTGTGGTAAGCAAAGATTTCTTAGGCAGGACCCAAACCTTTATAAAAGACAGACATCATTGTCTAATACAGAAAATGTAGAGGAATCTTTTAAAATATTCCAGAACGAAAATATAAAAAGAAAAGAAAAAATATCAGACTTTGAAATTAAAACATTTTCCTCTTTGAAGATAACATTAAAAATGAAAAGGCAAAAAAAAAAAGTATGAAAAAGCAAGATGCAGACTAGGAAAATATATTTATAAAACTACATCTGTTAAAGAACTTGTATCTGGGCACCTGGGGGGTGGCTCAGTAGCTCATGATCTCATGGTTGGTGGGTTCAAGCCCCACATTGGGCTCTGTGCTTGGGATTCTCTCTCTGCCCCTACCCCACTTGCACACATGCTCTCTCTCTCTCTCTTCAAAATAAATAAATAAACTTTTAAAAAAAGAACTTGTATCCAAAATAGATTGAGAATCTTGCCACTAAATGATAAGACAAACAAGCGAATTTTAAAATGGGCAAAATAGGGGCGTCTGGGTGGCTCAGTTGGCTAAACGTCCGACTTTGGCTCAGGTCATGATCTCACCGCTCATGGGTTCGAGCCCCGCGTCGGGCTCTGTGCCGACAGCCAGCTCAGAGCCTGGAGCCTGTTTTGGATTCTGCGTCTCCCTCTCTCTCTGGCCCTCCCCTGTTCACGCTGTCTCTCTCTCTGAGAAATAAATAAAACTTCAGAAAAATAATAAAAAAAAATAAAATAAAATAAAATGGGCAAAATATTTGAACAGACACTTCATACAGATGAACTCAACATCACTAGGTATCAGGATCACGCAAATTAGAATAATGAGGTACAACTACCTACCCGCTAGAATGATGAAAACAAAAAGGATGGACAGTGCTGTGTCGGTGAGCTACTGAAGCATCTGTGTTGGGGAGGGAAAATGATACAGCCGTTACAGAAAAACATTTATGTCAGTTTCTTGTAAAGTTAAACATACACTGATCATATGCTCACTCGATTCCATTTCTAGGTATATCTCCTAGAGAAATAAAAGGTATGTCTGAAAAAGGAGTAGGGTGTAATGTCCATCACAACACCGTTCATTAGAGCCTCACACTGGAAGCAGCCCGAATGTTTAT
The DNA here is from genome assembly GCF_003009895.1 of Hyaena hyaena. Classification (NCBI taxonomy): domain Eukaryota; kingdom Metazoa; phylum Chordata; class Mammalia; order Carnivora; family Hyaenidae; genus Hyaena; species Hyaena hyaena. The sequence goes on from NW_024081039.1 coordinate 333,847, forward strand.
CGACTAGAGAACAGATAAATCACTCTGTGTCTGTGTGAAGGAATACTACTTGGCAATAAAGAAGAATGACAGCTAACGTGAGTGAATTTCAAAAACCTCATGCTGAGCTAAAGAAGTAGCCATAGAAGACTATAACTGTAGTACTGTTTCATTTATATGTCATTTTATGAACGGCAAAAATATAGTAACAAAACGTGGGTTTCCTGGGACCAGGATAAGGGAGAGGAAATGTCACCATATAGGATCTAAATGATACTGCTCCTTAACCCTTTACTTACTGTGTTGTGATCATTTGCTTATGGGTACTTTCTCCACTGATTTATGAATTCAACAGCAGACACCTGTGGCCTTGGTCTTTTTTTTCCCCCCCAGTCTCTCATGCTGAAGGAATTCCATAAATGCTTATTGAATAGTGATTGATGTGAATCTGGCAGAGCTCAGTTTAAAATTTTTTAATGTTTATTTTAGAGAGAGAGGGAGATAGAGAGGGGGGGGGCATGCTGGGCAGAGGCAGAGAGAGACATAGAAGTGGAAGGAAGCAGGCTCCAGGCTCCAGCTCTCAGCACAGAGCCTCACACAGGGCTCAAATTGTGAGATCCTGACTGAGCCTGAATCTAACCCTTAACTGACTGAGCCACTCAGGGATCCCCAAGCTATAGTTTTAAGTGAGCTTTGTCAAGGACCCCTGGGGGGTTCAGTTGGTTAAGCATCTGACTTCAGCTCAGTTCATGAACTTACAGTTTGTGAGTTCGAGCCCCATGTCAGGCTCTGTGCTTACAGCTTGGAGTCTAGAGCCTTCTTGAGGTTCTGTGTCTGCCTCTCCCTCTTCCCCTCTCCTGTTTGCACTCTGTCTCTCTCAAAAATAAATAAACATTTTTATGAGGCACCTGGGTGGCTCAGTCGGTTAAGCATCTGACTTCAGCTCAGGTCAGGTCATAATCTCACAGTTCTTGGGTTCGAGCCCTGCATCAGGCTCTCTCTCTGACCCTTCCCTGCTCACATTGTCTCTCTCTCAATCTCTGTCTCTAAAAAAAAAAAAAAACATTAATTAAGAAAATAAACATTTCTAAAAAATTTAACTATAGCTTGATACCACTTTTTTTTTTTAATGTTTTATTTATTTCAGAGAGAGAGAGAGAGAGAGACAGCATGAGCAGAGGAGGGTCAGAGAGAGAGGGAGATACAGAATCTGAAACAGGCTCCAGGCTCTGAGCTGGCAGTCAGCACAGAGCCCGACACGGGGCTCAAACCCATGAACCGCAAGATCATGACCTGAGCCGGTCAGACGCTTAACTGACTGAGCCACCCAGGCGCCCCAGCTTGATACCACTTTTAAGGAATGGCCATATACTGGTTCTTATCTTTCCTTTCTCCTTATTTATGGAGTAAAAGAATTACCTTTCTTAAATTTTTAAATATACATTTAGGGGCACCTGGGTGGCTCAGCTGGTTAAGTGTCTCACTCTCAGTTTCAGCTCAGGTCCTGATCTCTTGGTTTCATGAGTTCAAGCTCCGAGTAGGGCTCTGTGCTGACAGTGCAGAGACTGCTTGAGATTTTCTCTCTCTCTTTCTCTCTCTGCCCCTCCCCCATTCATGCTGTCTCTGTCTCTCTCAAAATAAATACACTTTTTAAAAAAAGATACATTTAACACCAACCACATTCCATAACACACAAAAAAGAAAAGCAGTTTCCTTGGAATGACAACTAGTCAAGATGCCTCAGCCTGAATATCAGTTTGCATCCGCATAATCTCAGGAGGGCCCTCCTGCATTCCCCAAGAGACCTGCACATTTGGGGTCCCTAATGCAGTCTGTGCTAGAGCCCCCATCGGGAACCTCCCCGCTCTCATCTGGAAGCTTACAATACTGGATAGTTGCATAAAGTTCTACTTATACAATTCAATTAACTATAATAAACTTATTAACTAAAAAGCATAATTGGAGGGCACCTGAATGGCTCAGTCAGTTAAGCGCCCGACTTCGGCTCAGGTCATGATCTCATGGTTTGTGAGCTGAAGCCTCGCGTCGGGCTCTGTGCTGGCAGCTCAGAGCCTGGAGCCTGCTTCAGATTCTGTGTCTCCCTCTCTCTCTCTGCCTCTCCTCACTCCCGCTCTGTCTCTGTCTCTCTCTCAAAAATAAACATTAAAAATTTTAACTTAAAGGAGCATAACTGGAGTAATTAGAGACTAACTGCTACTAATGCAGGGCCAGACTACAATGGAGGTAAAAGAAAATGCAGCAGGAGAAGACAGGGAAGGATGGTGGACTACCTCCCAAAGTGGACGCTAAAGACATGGGACTCCCCAGGGCGCCCATTTTTTTCAAGGTAGGAATCAGACTTCATACTTAGGAGGAGAGTGGTGATATATTAACCAAGATGTGCCTTGTTAACTATTTTGTTCTCAGTTATTAGTACAAATTTGTGTTCATTACCTCTTGCTACATAACAAATTAGCCCACTATTTAATAACTACAAATAGCAAACATTCATTTAAGATAGAGCTTAGCTGGGTGTCTCTGGCTGAGGGTGTCTCATGAGATTGCTGTTGGACCATCAGCCAAGGCAGTAGATATCTCAAAGCTCGCTCGTGTAAATGTGGGCAGGCCTCAGCAGACCTCTGTAAAATCCAAGTGTATTCGCATTGTTGCAAGCAGACCTCAGCTCCTTGCCATGTGGAATTCTCCGCTGGCTGCCCGATGTCCTCATGACAGCTTGGATGAGAGAGAGACAGACAGAGAGAGAGTGTGTGTGTGTGCACCAGGGCATTCAAGATGGAAACCACAGTCTTTTTATAACAACCTTGGTTGTTATAACCGTCTACCTCTTTGGCACTACTCAACTTATTAAAAAGCAATTCGTAAGTTTGGCCTATACTCAAAGGGTGGGGATTATACAAGGGAATAAACACTGGGAGCAGGGGATCATTGGAGACCATCTAGAGGCTTCCTGCTGTAGAATTCTGGTGGACTCTTCATAAAAAGGTGTTCAGTAAATGAAACAGATAGGAGCAGGCTGCCTTTGGACTTGAACTTCACTCTTCCTGGGGCCTCCACCCTGCTGGCCTACTCCATCAGATTTTGGACTAACCAAGCCTCCACCTTCCATGAGTCAATTCCTTAAAATCTCTCTCTCTCTCTCTCTTCTTCTCTCTCTCTCTTTCTCCCTCTTCCCCCACACTCCCCCCACCCCCCACCCCTCCCTGTTGGTCCTGTTTCTCTGGACAAACCTAACTAATACTAGCGGTTGATGATATCTGGGTCCAGATGAGTGGTACCTGGAAGTTCATTTTACCGTTCTATCTACTTTTGAATGTTTGAAATTCCCCATAATAATAGAAATTAAAATCACAATAAAATCATCTCTCATGGTGATTCTTTTCTTTCCATGCCATTGTTTAGACATTTAGAGAAGCAAGATGATACTTGGTAAGTAGCAATACTGAGGAACGCATTCCCTGGGGAAGTTTGGCCTGTCACCGAGAAGGCCACAGCGGCACGTTGTCATGGTGCAAAGCACAGTGGTATTTTGTGGCCACCCACCTCGCAGGCTCAGGAAGTGATTTGTCACCCCCGTAGTCGTGGCTCTGCATCAGAGGGGCAGACTCACACAAACGAGGCTCGGGAGAGTGACAGCTACTTTGGCATGCCAGTATGCTCTCCTATAATGAGTCTGACTGACAAGGGTGTGGGACACATGAGTCTTTTTCCAGAAGCTTCTCTCCCTCTAGGCAAGAAGCTATGCAAAGTGTTTTATGAGCTTGGAATCAGAGCCCAGGAACTTGCTTTCCCTATGTTTACCGGCATGAGGCTAAGGTAGCCTTCCCCACAAGGTCAGGACGGGGAAGGCACCAGAGTCCGGGATAGGTGTCCCCATGCCCTGCCAGGGTGGCCTCTGGGCTGTCCTCTCCTTGTTACCAAATCAAGCCAAACACCCCCTATGGACAGGCATTTCCTTTCTTCAAATATGTTAATACCTTTAATCTAATTATTGTTGACTTTTGCATTCCAAGGAACCATTTTATCTCTTTAACGTGTCTTTGGATATTTTTGCTCATATCAGCATTGTCTTGACCTTTAAGATTCTAATGGGCATATCACTTCTTTCAGTCCCAAAATTTCAGTTATAGTGTGGCCATAACTACTATATGAATAAATATCTTCAACTACCCAAGGGTTTTCTCATCTGTCTCCTTCCCTCTTGGGTCCAGCTGCTCCAAACAGCAGAGACATTACTTTAAGATACTTTTTTGGGGGGGTGAGAGAGGGCACAAGTGAGCGAGGGGCAGAGAGAGAGGAGAGAGAGAATCCCACAAGGGGCTTAGAGGTTGTTGGGGGTGTGCAGAGAGAGAAGTGGGGCCACCCAAAGAAGGGCTCACGCTCACGTGAAGCAGGGCTTGTGCTCACCTGAAGCAGGGTTTGTGCCCACTTCAGTGGGACTCAAACTCACAAACCATGAGATCATGACCTGAGCCAAAGTCAGGTGCTTAACTGATCGAGCCACCCAGGCACCTTAAGATACTTTCTAATGGTTTCTTATGGCTTCCCAAAGTCATAATCTACCCTCTACCTATCTTTCTAGCTCTATTTTCCACTGGACAACTTCTGCTCCAGGAAAGCTGGTCTAGCTGACATCCGAAGAATACAGCCTGACCTGTTTCATTGTTGTATCCTTGCTTACACCATTCTTTCTGCATTAAAAAACTGAATTGTCACCTGTTTCTCAAGATACAGCTCAAATTCCACCTCCTTTTGAAATTATCTGATTATCCTAATCATAGGTGACAACTATTTTTTGTGGGAAAACTTAATTGTCAGGGGAGGCATCACTGGCTACAGCCTGTACAGTTGCACAGGAGTCCCATGCTTAAAAGGTCTCTACACTTGGTGTAATGCTCTGCTATTCCTGTCTTGAAATTCTTTTTTTTTGTTTCAATAAAGGAATGTCCAAAATATTTGTCAGAGATTCTAAAGAATGAATCACAGGGCCTTTAAAAAGAAATTAATATTTTGTACATTTTTATTTCATGTAATTGCTGGTAAATTTGAGATGATTTCCAGCCATCGTATTCTTTCTCCAAGCTTTGACCTAACTGGTTAGTGTTCCTTTAATCTCTTAACTTGAATTAAGTATTCACTCTTGCTTTGAATTAAGTATTTTATTATTCCATTGATCCCTGTATAAACTTTTTAGTTATAATCATACACAAATCTTTGTGTTTACACTAATGACCAAATCATGAATAATTAATAGAGTCTAGTAAACTATACCCTCAAATCCTAACACCTTCCAACAGTTTTAATTCTATTGTTACCCCTATAGACTTTTGTATTGCCCTTGTCACTCATTTTAATTTCCATGAGACATTACTAGTATGGCTTCACAAAACAATATTCCTTTATGTTTATCTGTGTATTAGCCTCTTTGTTCTTTTTGATTCCTTTCAGCGTTTTCAGTTCAATCTGAGATTATTTTCCTTTGGACTTAAGAATTCACTGTAGTCTTTTGGGGACTTGGGGGGCTCAGTGAGTTCTAAATTTTTGAAGAACTGTTTTCCAAAGTGGTTGCATCGGTTTACATTTCCACAAATAGTACCCAAGGGCTCCCTATTCTTCAAACCCTCACAACACTTGTTATGTGTTGTCTTTTGATAATAGCCATTCTAACAGGTGGGAAATGGTATCTCATTGTGGTTTTGATTTGAATTTCCCTGATGATGAGCAATGTTGAGTTCCTTTTCATATACCTGTTGGCCATTGGTATGTCTTCTTTGGGAAAATGTCTGTTTTGATCCTCTACCCATTTTTTAATCCAGTTATTTGGATTTTTGCTATTGAGATATATGAGTTCCTTATATAGTTTGGATATTAACCCCTGAGATGTATGGTTTGCAAATATTTTCTCCCATTCCATAGGTTGCCTTTTTGTTTTTGTTTATTATTTCTTTTGTTGTACAGATTTTTTTGGTTTGATAGAATCCTGCTAACATATTTTTGCTTTTTTGCTGTACTTTTGCTTTCAGATCCAAAAACCATTACCAAGACCAATGTCAAGGAGATTTTCCCCTACACTTTTTTTTCTAGAAGTTTTGTAGTTCCAGATCTCACATTTAAGTGTTTAGTCTATTACAAGTTAATGCTTGTGTACAGTGTGAGGTAAGATTGATTTCATTCTTTTGAAATTCTTAATCATTTTTGAACAAAGGTTAATAGATTGTCATCTTGTTCTGGGACCCACAAAATATGTAGCTGGATCTGATAACTGTGCCCACTGAGGAAAAAAACTTGGATCGCTGTTTTAGCTGACCCAGTCGTGCTCAGAACACAGGTATCTAATTTCTAACAGGGTTAGTAACTGTGTTACAAAATTATTCACTTCCTTTTCATTTCAATCAACTTAATCTACTGAATATTTATTAGGCTGGTTTTAAACAAGGAACCAATAGTTCCTTAATCCTCCCCCCCAAAAAACAATTACATTTTCAAAAGAACATGCCAAGTGAGCCTCTAACAGTTACATTCTAGTGGGAGACATTTCCGGTGGGGCATGATTGTGAGGCAGGCGAGCCTTGGGAGCGAGCGCACGGGAGTTTTAGGTCGGGGTAGTGAGGTTTAACAGACAGCCCTGAATTGTTCTGCTTTTTACAGCTCTTCCCTTCTCTTCACTTTAGGTATTTCTCTCCGTGGCTTATGGAAATAGCATGAGAGTTCTGCTTCTAGGAAGAACACATGACATTTGTTTAGTAAGACTGAATAGCCCGCCAGGACTGCCTGGGGCCTCTGAGTGTGGTGATACGATGGACTTTTTTTTCCCCCTTATTTTCCTTTTATTTTCAATTCTAGGGAAACAAGAAATGCATTTTCATGACTTTGATCTTATCTACCACAGCTCTTTGTACATTGGAGGCTCATGATAAATATTTTATGAATGAAATAAAAAGCTAATAGGGGCGCCTGGGTGACTCAGTCGGTTAAGCATCCGACTTTGGCTCAGGTCATGATCTCACGGTTCATGGGTTCAAGCCCCGCATCGGACTCTGTACTGACAGCTCGGAGCCTGGAGCCTGCTTCAGATTCTGTGTCTCCCTCTTTCTCTGCCCTTCCCCTGCTTGTGCTCTCTCTCTCTCATAAATAAGTAAATCAACATTTTTTTTAAAAAGCAGCTAATAGACCAAACTAGCCATAAGAAGAGTCACTCTTCCTTGAATCCCTAGGTACGTGCCAGGCCCTGGGCCAGCCTTCGGTGTGCATTATTCCAAGCAATAAACAATCACCACCTGAAAACCGTACCTTTACTTTGCAAATATTGACATGGACAGGTACCAGCTAGATGGTGACTATGTATAAGAATCATATGGGTTTCAGGGGCACCTGGGTGGCTCAGTCTATTGAGCATCCCGTTCTGGGTTTCAGCTCAGGTCATGTTGTGAGTTCAAGCCCTGCATCAGGCTCCATGCTGACAGTGAGGAGCCTGCTTGGGATTCTCTCTCTCCCTCTCTGCCCCTCCCTCCATCTCTCTCTCAAAAATAAATAAACTTAAAAAATTTCTTTTAAAAAATGGGGTGCCTGTGTGACTCAGTTGATTAAGCGTCCAACTTTGGCTCAGATCATGATCTTACGGTTTGTAGGTTGGAGCCCTGTGTCGGGTTCTGTGCTGACAGCTCAGAGCCTGCTTCAGATTCTATGTCTCCTTCTCTCTCTGCCCCTCTTGGCTCGCACTCTGTCTCTGTCTCTCTCTCTCAAAAGTAAAGAAACATTAAAAATTTTTTAATTAAAAAAATGAATCATGTGTTTCTGAACAGCTGCATATTTAATACTTTCAAAAACTGAGCTTAAAATCTCTAGATCGGAAGAGCACACGTAATTTTTTAATTAAAAAAATGAATCATGTGTTTCTGAACAGCTGCATATTTAATACTTTCAAAAACTGAGCTTAAAATCTCTCTGTTTCTATAAGTATAACATTAAACTTGTTACCTATTTTGAAACTAACACGGAGCTTGGATTTATAAGAATTGTACATTTCTATACCCATTTTTACTTAAAAGAATATTTTGCATTTTGACATTTCTGGACTTAATCAGAAGTTTAATGATCTTAAGAAGCAGAAGAATTGCTGAGGCGTGTGTAAAAATCTCGAGAAGCTAGACATGCTAGATGCCTCAGGGAAGAGATTGAGTATATCCCGTGGCTGAATGGAACCGCAGTGAGAATGAGGAAAGGGAACACCGAAGAAAAGAAAGAAAGAAACGCCATAGGAGTGAGCAAATACAGGTCCTGGATGTGAATGATGAAACATCTGTAGCCAATGTGGGGCACGTCAGGAAACCTGTTATAGATCTGAGAACTGTGACTAGAAACCAGCTCCCCAAGTGCAGAGGTATTGATTAACTATTAGATCATTTAGGATAGCAGACTACTCGGTTAAAGGCAGTTTCGCTGAAGCTCCTAGACAAGCCTTAGGACAGTATCACTATAAATGAGAAAATTGAGGGTCAAGATTAAATTGTCTGCTCTAATTCACACAGGTGGACGCAGCAGAAATGAATTTCAAGGCAAGGACTGTCCAAATCCGGGAGGGCCCCCTGCTCTCCATTCAGCAGTAGGTCACCTTTCTGATCAAAGGCCTGTAATTCACATTTACCAGCTCTAAATCGCGGCGTTAGCAGCAAATACCCTGCATTGGTGTTAGCGAGCGCAATCGTTAGAAGTGCCTCCCACAGAATGTAAACTAATGCAGCTGCTCTGGAAAACAGTGTGGAGGTTCCTCAAAAAATGAACACTAAAACTCCCCTATGACCCAGCAATAGCACTGCTAGGAATTTACCCAGGGACACAGGGGTGCTGATGCATAGGGGCACATGCACCCCAATGTTCCCAGGAGCACTTTCAACACTAGCCAAATCATGGGAAAAGCCTAAATGTCCATCAGCTGATGAAAGGATCAAGAAGATGTGGTTTATCTATACAATGGAACACTACATGGCAATGAGAAAGAATGAAATCTGGCCGCGTGTAGCAACATGGATGGAACTTGAGGGTGTTAATGCTGAGCGAAATAAGTCAGGCAGAGAAGGACAGATACCATATGTTTTCACTCATATGTGGAACAGGAGAAACTTAACAGAGGACCATGAGGGAAAGGTAGGGGGAAAAAGTAGTTAAGGAGAGGGAGGTAGACAAACCACAAGAAACTCTTAAATACTGAGAACAAACTGAGGGTAGATGGGGGTGGGGAGGAGGGGAAAATGGGTGATGGGCAGGGAGGAGGGCACTTGTTGGGATGAGCACTGGGTGTTATATGGAAACCAACTTGATAATAAACTATATATTTTTTTTAAAAGAAGAGGAAATGCCTCCCACAAAGCATAGTATGTGTGTGTAAGCAGGTGTGTAAGTGCATGTGTGTGTGTACTAACATGTTAGGTGGGACTTTTTAGCTTTAAAAGTAACTCTCTATAGCCTGTGACTTGAACAATGACACACGATCTAGCAAAAAGTCCTTTGCACCCAACTATTCCTCCTCTGTCATTCACTTCATTGAGCCCAGTCACCATCTGTAAATTTGTTTCTGATATCAGATTCCCACTAGAGTCTGTCCATAGCAGGTCAGAGAATGGAAGCAATGTCCTACAGTAAAGTATCAGGGTGCACGGGATGCTGGAGCTGGGAGATCATTTGGGAAGCCAGCTGGTTAGCCAATGGTATCGTTACTGCCCCATCTCAGTCTCCTATCCCAGCCTTCCTTCTGGGGGTTGGGGACACCCATTCCGAGCAAACAGGCGAGGCCAGAACCAAGTGCAAACATCTGTGCAGTGTCACTAACATCTGTGCGGTGACCCACTGTCCCCACGCGCTCAGATCTTAACAGTGGGATTCCTGCTAGATCTCCAGATCTGCACGCTATTTCCGAGTATTTTACGTGGACTGTGTCTCCCGGACAGCGGAAGAGAGAAGCGACTGAGTCGAAATGGAACAAAAACTGAAGCCAACCAATCAGCTAAGCAACCCAAACAAAAAGACATTCACTTTCATGCGTACTGTCAGCTAGCCTAACACCAAGGGAAAGCCTTATGTAAGAGAACCTCTCTGCCTTCACTTTATCTCCTTCCCCTGCTTGACTTTCCACCAGAGCGCTTACTGACGCACCTGGCAGGGTGTGTGTGTATTGTGGTTTATTGTCCTCCCCGCCCCCCACATACTGGCAGCTCTGAGGGAGCAGGGGCTCTCATCTCTAACCGTGGCGGAGACAAGGTGAGGGCTTAACACATTTGTTGTGATTGGAAAGGCACCGTCACACCCCTTGTTGTTAATTTCAAGGCCACCCTTGAGGTTCACTTTAACTGCATCTAGCTCAGAAAGTGAGAGAAGCAGTCTTGTGCCAGACCCAGGCCGACGCTGGGGGTCCATCCTAGACCCCACACATTCCATCCTCCAACTTGTGACGGTCACACATCTTCACCCCATTCCCCAGCGGCTCTCATACCTTCCTATGCCGGCAGTAATTTCATATTGGTTGACCCAGCGCTTAGTTGGGCCCTGAGTTATTGGAACATAAGGACAATCAAACTTTGACTAGAGAAAGAAACAAGGGTTATATTTATTGAGTGCTTATTGTGGGTGAAACATACAAAGTCCTTTGAGCTCCTTATCCAACTTAACATACACAACAAACCCATGACAACAGGTACTGTTATCACCCTCATTTTGCAGCTCAGGAAAGTGAGGCTGAAAAAGTTAACAAAATGTACCCGAGGTTACATGGGTTGTAAGTAACAGATCCATGGACAGCAAAGTCTGGGCTCCTAAGGAAGAAAGGAGAAGAAAAGAGCATGCGGACTGCATTTGTGTTTTGCTGAAACGTCAGAGTTGTGTCTAAGAAACTTCCAGTTTTTAAAAAATGAATTTTAAAACTTGTCAATGTGAGGGCCACCTGGGTGGCTCAGCTGGTGAAGTGTCCACCTTCAGCTCAGGTCATGATCTCACCGTCTGTGAGTTCGAGCCCCGTGCCTGGCTCTGTGCTGACATCTCAGAGCCTGGAGCCTGCTTCTGATTTTGTTTCCCTTGCTCTCTCTGCCCCTCCCCCGCTCATACTCATTCTCTCTCTCAAGAATAAACATTAAAGCAAAAACATGTCAAGGTGATAAAATGAGTTTGGGGCCAGAGAGTTTCTGAGTCACAGCAATGAAGTTACTAATTCCTTTAGTTAAAATCAAAGTACTTTAACTTACTAAGTGTATCATAACAACTAAATGTCAAGGAACAAACGCAGGCAGGATTCAACGGCGGTACTGTTGCCACCAGCCGTCCACCTCCCTGGCGTGGCAAGAGTGCAAACCCTAAACAGAGCAGCTCTGTTGCTCGGCTATGGGCTCTTTTTCCTCTAGAAAGTGCAGTCTTGTTAGAACCAAAATCCGTCTGCAAATGCAGCTCCAGTTCCGTCGCTGATCAGTTGCGTTCTCACCCAAGCGAGTGCTGGGAAGTCAGGCTAGAGAGGGAATAATGACTGGAGCCAGGCTCAGTGTTGGGGTTCTGGGATCTGCGGGCAGCCCGGTGTAGGGTGCCGCCTCTGAGGAAGCCTGCCGCAGGAAGGAGGCGGCCGGGAGGGAAGAGGGAGGCGTCAGTGGGGTTTTCAACGCCAGCTTTGTAGTTTGGGAGAAGCCGCTGTTTCACAGGCAGCTGGACTTTGTGACACGAGAGAAAATGATGTCATGCTTCCTTCTTCTGTTCTCCTAGTGCGGGTGGGTAGCTCCTCCCGGACGGGAGTCTTTGTCCTGTTTTCAACAGTGACTGTCCTGACCTTCACAAACCTCCATTCAGACACAAACCTCTCACCTAAAATATTTGGAGGTTGAAAATGACATGTTCTGGAGACCTGGAATGAAAGAAGCAGGCTCTTGTCCCTGCTCTGGCTTAATTCGCGGCCAAGGGTAAGTCATTTAACTGCCCTGGTCTCGTTTCTGCACCTGTGAGTGAGTAGACTGGCATTTTACAATCCCGTGAACTTGGTAATTACATCCAAGAGCAACAAATGCCAACCAATAGCTAGAAAGTGCAGGAGATGTGCACTTCAATGATAAGTCACACTCGAGAGACCTTGAACATAATTAAAATCTTTATTTATTGCATCTTTAATATCGCCAATAAATCCCGATCCATTGAGCACTTTTATTTTCACACACACGAGTCGAAAGCAACATCATATCACAAAATGAATTCATAAAGCTTTGGAGAAGAATAACACTTTTGAGAAGTTTTTTTTTTTTTTTTTTTTTAAGAAAACAGGATGTTCTTGAATAATAAAACTTGTGGAAACCTGTATTGTGCAATGGTTCGCATTAACATGGTCAATGAGAGAGACAGTGGTTTTCAGATGTGTTCCACAGAATCCTACCAGCTGCTCGAAAATAGACTCAGCCAAATGCTCTATTGCTTCGTTTGTGATTTGTTAACTCCTCTCACTCATCCATTAACTCATTTGTTTTGCACAGTGCTGGTGGGGGCTTCCTGCGAGCTAAGGGCACAGGGGCAGGTGTGAGCCCAGGGCCTGGAGACTCCTTTCCTCAACTTACTTACAGTCTGATGGGGGAGGCAAGCTAATGGTCACTTGTAATGAATTACAAACTGAGAGAGGTTTCCAAGGCAAGGAAACCAGCACTGTGAGAGCTCAAACTGACAGAATTTGACTAAGACTGGGGGCAGGGAAGATCTCCCTGAGAATCGTAGGTGCTCTGACGGTTCACCGCTCGCTCGGGAGAGTAGCTGGTATGTTGGCTTTGGGTGGAGGGTGGATGGTAGGTGGGTGGAGAGTATTTCAGACAAGGGAACAACATAAGCAACGTAATTTAGGAGTCCCGGCACGAGATGAAATTGTGAGGCCCCTTATTCAAACCTATTAAGGATTTAAAGGTGGTGAGAAAGAGCATTAAAGCAAGGACAGGCCCTTCTGCACAGGTCACATGCCAACCCAAGAAGCTGGTTCTGGTCCCTTCCCTGGAAGGGGGTGTGATGCTCATGAGTCAGGAGGAAGGGAGAGGCCAGTGTGGTGAAGCAGAGCTCTGGGAGGCAGTATGAGACAGAGGTGGGGATCGGGCTCGCGTGACAACCACACCAGTGACTGCACTTCAGGGCTCTAGGATACAAAGCCTCAAGAATATAAGTAGTGATTCGCTTTCATTTAACTATTTACTGATTCTCATTGGTTATTCTGAGTTTGGTGTCTCCGCGATTACTTCCAAAAATGAAACCAGAACTATGGAAATTGTTCAAATAGGAAAACCTTGCACTCTGGTCTCGTGCTTTCTCGGTGCCAGCTGCCCAAAATGACTGGTTGCCAAGAGCTTGCCAACCGAGCATGCAGAAAGCACAGGTCACGGGAGCAACCTTGACCTCCTAGCAAAACACTCATTATTGATCTGCTATGGGGAGCTGCATCCAGCTCTCAGGTTTAAAAGAATATGGAGGGGACACCTGAGGGGCTCAGTCGGTGAAGCCCCCCCCTTTTTTTTAAATGTTTTTTATTTATTTCTAGGAGAGAGAGAGAGAGACAGCATGAGCAGGGGAGGGTCAGAGAGAGAGGGAGGCACAGACTCTGAAACAGGCTCCAGGCTCTGAGCTGGCAGTCAGCACAGAGCCCGACGCGGGGCTCGAACCCACGAACCGTGAGATCATGACCTAAGCGAAAGTCGGACGCTTAACCGACTAAGCCACCCAGGCGCCCCAAAGCATCTGACTCTTGATCTCTGCTCAGATCATGCATGATCTCAGTGTTCCTGGGTTCAAGCCCTGCTCTTAGCACAGAGCCTGCTTGGGATTCTCTCTCTCTCTCTCTCTCTCCCCCCCTCCCTCCTCCCTCTCTCCCTCTTTTTCTTCCTCTTCCCTACTTGCACATGCTCTCTCTCAAAATAAATAAACATTTAAAAAATAAACTTAAAAAAATAAGAACATATGGAAACTTAATTAAAGTGTTACTCAAGTTCAAGTCCTAACTTTTCCACACACTAGTGTGTGCTCTTATTCAAGATATTTATTTAGTTGTTTGTTAAAATGTAAACTCATTCTTAAGATACAGCAATACGTACATATGCAGAACCTCTGACAGTAGCATCTGATGAATCTTTTCAAGAATTTCCTAGACCTAGACAATGTATTTTCTTTTTTTGTTGTTTTTCTTTAAAAATTTTTTAGACAATGTATTTTCATATTTTTATTTACACAAATGGATTGTACTATGATGTTCTTCTTATCTTTATTAATACCTCTTAGAATATTACCACTTTCTTATGGGCTTCCTCATATTTCATTTTTTAGGATTATTAATACCTCTTAAAATATTTCATTTTTGTGGCTATACTATATTTATTGCAACAGTCCTATTGACAAACATATAGGCTGCTATCTGTTTGGGGTTATTACAAAGCAATGGTTTATTGAACTTCCTTCTCACACAAGTCTGACAGCAGGATAAATTCCTAGAAGCAGAGCTACTAGGTCCAAGGTTACAGTCAATTCCAGTTTTGGTAAGTACCAAATCAGCCAAGTTATTTAAGTGAGCCTTGATTTCTTCCTATCTGTAAATAGTGGACAATAATGGCTTTCTTAAAGGTTTCTTATAAGGACTAAATGAGATTAAGGCATGTGAGAGCTACATAGCAGTAGGCTGTCAGTGAGTGCTGGTCTCCAACTTCCCCCTTTCCTTAGGAAGGACTTTATATTATGATGACTATAGCTTCAGCCATGAGCTTAGCAAGCAAACATTCATAGTGCCCCGTAGCACGGTGTCCATTTTATGTTTTTTAAGTTCACTTATTTATTTTGAGAGAGCTAGAGAGAGCACGAGTAAGGGAGGGGCAGAGAGAGAGCGAGAGCAAGAATCCCAAGCAGCCTGCATGCTGTCAGCACAGAGCTCAATGCGGGGCTCAGACTCACAGAACCGCAAGATCATGAGCTGAGCTGAAATCAAAAGTTAAATGTGTAACCGTCTGAGCCTCCCAGATGCCCTGTGCCTTATCCATTGGAAAGTCCATTGTGGAATGTAACTAATGAAATCTCTGGAGGTCAGATAGAATATTTTTCAGAGGACAAAAATTTGACATTAACTCTAAATATTGCTTTCCTAGCCTAACGTTGATCCTATCTGACAGCTGTCACTTTTAACATATATGTCCCTGAAAAAAACAAGATGTAATAGACTAATACACTAATTAAGATATATCTTTCTGTCCTGTCTTTTGTACTTGAGTAAGACTCTTGCTACTCAATTTGAGCCATTCATTTATTAATAAAACCCATATATGCAACTCCAAAGAGAAAAATTTTCCAAAAAAAAAAAAAAGGAAAACTGTAGACCTCTCATTTCCACTTTAGGAAACTATTGTGTCTCCCTTAAACCTCCAGGGCCCTGAGGCATTTTTAAATTCATCGAGAGTTGGGGAGGAGGTTAATTGGACATCTCAGAACAAATTCCCCAAGTGTCTCGGCCCAGAAACTCCAGCTGGAATCACAGCCCGTGGAACCTCCAGGCTGCAGACAGAACCTCCTTGGAGGGTGGCTCAAGCACACAGTAAAGGCACGTTGCGTCTTTTCCACAGCGTCGGCCTTATTCAGTCGCATAGCAAGGTTAACCTAAGTGTCAAGCAGCTTCAGGATTCCAAACTCAAGGACGTCTCACTACGCATTTAACTCGGCTTCATACAAGTCACATACAACAAGATACGAAGTCACAGGACAATCACACCACGAAGGTCAGAAGCTAACGAACCAAAGGCCAAGGCAGTCCCGGCGGCAGCCGAGGCGAGGCGGCCGTCTGGTCCGGGTCAGCTCCCACGCGTGCTGCTTACTGTTGGAGCCGCGGAGGGTCCGTCGTGTCCGGGATCAACCAGGCCGACCGTGCGGGGGCCGCTGCCTCTCCCCTGCGGCCCCACGTGGAAGGGTCAGCGTCTGGAGAGGCTGACAGTTGGCCGTCCTCCCTTCTTAAAGGAGTTTAATCAGGCTGGGCCTTCGCAGGCCTCTTCTGGTTCTGGTGATTATCAGTCCCTGGTCCCTCGAGGTTCTGTGGCCTTATTGTT
Source organism: Hyaena hyaena (assembly GCF_003009895.1). Classification (NCBI taxonomy): domain Eukaryota; kingdom Metazoa; phylum Chordata; class Mammalia; order Carnivora; family Hyaenidae; genus Hyaena; species Hyaena hyaena. The sequence continues at coordinate 349,911 of NW_024081039.1, forward strand.
TATCAGCCCTTAGTGCTGCCGGTCTGTGCTGCTTTGGGAGATAGCTGGTCACAGCTGCAGGGCCATTGGCCACTTTCTTGATTGGGTCCCTACTTGAAATGAATGACTCCATCTTGCTCTCCATCGCATCCTGTGATTACTCCTGACTAATCCATAAAGGCTGTACAAGAATCAAATATGGTTTTTGTTTGTTTTTAATTTTTTTTAATGATTTATTTCTAAGAGAGGGAGAGAGAGAGACAGCGTGAGCAGGGGAGGGTCAGAGAGAGAGAAAGAGGGAGATACAGAATCTGAAGCAGGCTCCAGGCTCTGAGCTAGCTGTCAGCACAGAGCCCGATGCGGGGCTCAATCCCATGAACCGTGAGATTATGACCTGAGCCGAAGTTGGACGCTTAACCGACTGAGCCACCCGGGCACCCCATCAAATATGTTTTTAACCAGGTTTGCAGTATGGTTTTATTCTGCTATGGATAAAGGCAAATCTAAGTCATGCAATGGTTCCAATGAAAATCAAACAAATCAATCTCAAGTCATGTGAAATGTCAATTGACATCATAAAGTGAAAATCACAACAAATCAAAACAAGTTAGATAAAATAAATTGAATCAAATAAAGGTAAATCAATTTAGAGTAAGGCAAAATCAATGAAGGATTAAATCAAATGTCAATTAAGTCAGGTTGTAAAGTCAAATCAGAATCAAAATTTGGACTCAAATTCATATCTAATAAGAATTGAGTTAAGTCAGAAACCAAAGTAAATCTGAATTTGATGAAGGTAAGTTAACAAATCAACAAAACAATTAAATAAATTCAGTGAAAATCATACTATCAAATACGGTAGAAGTCCAAAAATACGCAGGAAATCTTCAACATAGGCTCACAGCACATACAGAAAAGATCAGCAAGAGTATGGTTAATCATAGTCTTTTTGTAATCTTCCCTTCTTGAGCCTGAAGGTACACAACACGCTAATAGCATTTTTAATAAGATGGCAAAAATCATAGCTAAAAGCAATAGAAGGGATTCCTTAATGGATTCTCAAATATGAGTAGAAAAATAATTCCACCCCATCTTTAAGTATTTTAAAGTGTTATTGGTGAGAGCATGAGCCAGAACAAATGATGTATTTAAGAGGTTTCTTTAGCAATTCTAGAAAGGAACATTTATTATGTAAGTTGTGAATACTTCTGCTCAGTGCGGCTAGGTTCGTGTCGATGAGTGCTGAGGCCGCGTGAATGACATGTGCAGCACGTTCAAAGGGTTAGCTTGTTGGTCAGGGTTTTGTGGGCTGCTCCAAGTCCTTCTAAGTTTTCATCCAAAGTTTCTCGATCTCATTAATTTTTACCCAAGGTAACTGTTACTTTAGTATGCTATGAGAGGATGTTGGAAAATCCTCACATGAATATTCTGAGTCAAAGGTATCCATTTTGGTAACATTATTAAATGTCACATTAAGAGCATATAATATTTTAATATTATATTTAATATTCCTTGTCTATGGTGACGATGGTATCATTTCCAGTTGAAAAGTGTCCCAGGTCTAAGAATAAACTTTCTGTGGATGCTGTTGTGAGAAGATGAAGGTTAGCATTGATTTCCAGTTCAGGCAAATTTCTCTTTGGGTAGTAAATATCCATCAATCCACAAGAGTGAATGGGTCGCCCAAAATGCTGTGTTACCGTGTACTTGCTGTGGTTTTCTGTACGTGTCAGATGCAAACAGGCTTTGACCACCTAATAGTCTCAACAATGAAAGTTTATATTGTCCTGTGTTGTCAACCTGATGGCCTGGAAGTGTCTAATTATAAGAGAGACTCTGTCCAGTCAGAAGGAAACATATTCCCTGTTAAATCATGTTTCTGATATCATTTCATGATTTCTCTAGTAGGCTGATTCTGTAGCAAATATGTTTTTTAAATTTACTTATTTATTTATTTACAGAGAGAGTGGGGACAAAAGGCAGAGAGAGAGAGAGGGAGAGAGATAATCCCAAGCAGGCTTTGTGCCGTTAGTGCAGAACCCAATGCGGGGCTCGAACTTACAAACCATGAGATCATAACTTGAGCCGAAATCAAGAGTTGGACACAACTGACTGAGCCACCCAGGCGCCCCATGCAGCGACCATTTTTTAAATTGTTCTCTTATGTAGAAATTTCTAAGATCGAGTAAATTTTGTTGGGGGGCCTCAACCTTAAGGTCAGCGTTACAGTTAAATTCCAGTTGGTAGGCATGGTGATCATGGAATGTAGTTCTCTGAATGCTGAGGAGATCTTTGAACCTAAGTAACCCACTGCATTAGATAGGGGGGTGAACATGTTTTTTAAATGCAAATAGCTCCTGCTTAATAGTCTGGATTTCTGCTTCTTGGAGCTCAGAGATAATTAAGTTAGCAATGATACTCAGTCCTACCAGGAACTGTAATTTTTTTTAAGTCTAATTTTATCAATGGGTGGTCATTCCTATTTCTGTTGCATAAATTTTACATTCAGGCTGTATATAGAACAAATTGAATTATTCCTTCTGTTATTTCAACTCTCTGCCTCATTGGTTTATATACAGTTCTCACAGGGTTAAGTAATACAGGTTCAAAAATCCTCAAATGGCTTGAGGAGTTTTGGTGTTGGTTTGGTAATGTCATGTACCCATTGTTTTCCAAGGGAAAATTCTCATACAATGTGTAGTATTCCAAAATCCTCTCTCAATAATACACGGGCCTGTGAAGTTGGGTGATACACCACATTTGTCAAAGGTAGCTCCTTTAGCTATATAAATTGGTATAGATGAATCCATCTGGTATTATTCTCATAAATAGGATGCTGTGCTGAGCATATGTGTTCTACCCAGCATGCATCTGATGGTTGGATCAATGAAAAAAAAATATTGTTGCGCACCTGACTCAATCTATGGTAATGTTACTAATTAATGTTACTAGGTTTGCATTAAAATCAATTCCCAATATTTCCCACCATGCTGGTGATCTTCCTTGTGTATTTGAGGTTTTATTAACCAGAAGGTAATAAAAATATATTGCATCTAGTTGTTCTAATGGACAAACCAGTATGGGTCCTTCCTTTGTTATGTTATAAAGATTGACTGCAGATTTTGATATTAAGGTAGCATTATATGTGTCATTTATTGTAAGCTGCTTGCAAGACATGTATTGTAGGTAGGACCTGTAATTGATTTGTGTCTTATACCATGAAGGTGTAAAAGGACCTAATGTAGCTGGACTCGTAGCTGTAAGGCTATTAAAATGATCACAAGTAAAGATCATGTGCCTCATTTACCTCTTCTGCGCTGAAACTCATTAGGTATGATTGTATAGGTGTCACAACTGGGAACCATCATCTTAACTGTTGGGTACCCAGACTGCCCACATTTTGTCATATTAAGTGGTAGTTAGTAACTTGTGCTGTTAGCCTGCAGTAGGGGACACCATAACAGATAGTCGTTAAAGCCATAAACAGTGTCTCTGGAAACTTTCCACCATGTAATGTTGCCTCTAAATTTTGATGTCTGGATCCTGTCCGAATGTGTTACCGCTAGAGAACAGGTCACTTCCATGAGGACATGGTGCCATAATGACATATTCTGTGAAGATGTCTTTAATGATGGAGGTGTTGTGTGGCATTCATGTGTAACCTTTGTTTGTGGTACCATTCCACGGTATACTATATCCTGCGTTATTCAAGTGTGACTTCAACTCAGCTGTACCGTTAAGTGGGAGTTGCCTGATCACAGTGTTGTACAAGATTTGTGATTCCATTCCATGATGATTTGGTATGTGAAAGATGTCAACAGCTGAATCTGAGCCTATATGTCCTGCTCAAAGCAATTTACTGGTCCATCAGGGAAGTGCCCATGCCCTGTAAACCGATGTTTTAAAGTCTGAATTGTTCCAAATGGGTAGTTTAGGTCCTGGTTCCCTGAATACTGTGTGTAAAAATTTCCCTCTAAGTGTGCTGCTGTAAGGTTCAGTTGAAAGCATATGAAAACCAGTTTGAAAAGCCTGTCCCTGTGTAGGTGTGTGGTAAAATTACCTTTAAAGCCCCTCAGGCATGCCAATGTCCAATTATGGCATAATTGTTCCATATGGTAATGTGTGATTTTGGGTGCATGTAAATCAGGTCTAGCTTGATGTGTAAAGTGGTATGTAAGCAAGGTTGGTCCTATTTTTAATTTCCAAGCTAATTCTGTGGGTGCAAATGTTCCATTTCCTCTTGTATAAAGTTCTTCAGGTTGATGAAGCCTTGGCATACCAAGTACAATGCGTATTATTACACTATGAATCTGTATGTCTCTTGTAAAAATTGCCAAAACATGGAATCTGTTAAGTAACAGTCATGTTAAGTAATGTAAGAATCTTGTTTGTGGATATGATGCTATAATCCTTCGGGCACCCAGTTGGCATTGGAACCTTGTCTGGCAGTGGGTTAAAGTGTGCAAAGTGATATAATGAGGGTTTAGTAGTAGTAGTTTCGAGATACTCATCACATACAGCCTCTTGTTCCATACACGGTTGGTACCAAAATTGATACCAGGTGTTGGCGAAGGATTTATATGAGTATATAATAAGATTCATCCATGTGATGATTAGATATCTTGAAGTGTATGGCTCCATGTTTGGTGGTGAGATTATGTAAGATGGTCCTAATGTTTAAAGCACTTCCATGGAAGTGATTGATTCCATGTCTTCACCAAAAAAAATTTTTTTAAATAAAAAAAATCTTGAACCAATATGCCACTCACATTACAAATGAGAAAATTTTAAAGTTTTCTTTAGTTTTTGAGAGCGGGAGACACAGATCATGAGGGGGGAGGTGGAGTGAGAGAGGGAGTCACAGAATCCAAACACAGGGCTCGAACTCTGAACTGCGAGACATGACCTGAGCCGAAGTTGGGTGCTTAACCAACTGAGCCATCCAGGCGTCCCTGGTTCGAGATATTATTAAAGTCTTCATTGAATGAACATAATTCTGGCCTTTCACACTTTATCATATTTTGTTTGCAATCATCTGGCGTGCGATCTATATTTTATGTATAGCTCCATAAAGGTATACAGTTTGTAAGCTAGAGCAAAAATTTGTTGGCAAAGCTTAGTATCACTGTAAGTGCAAAAGGATCTTAAAGTTGCTATTTGGGCTCTAGTGGAATTAAGCACATACGTAATTAGCTCTCAAAACAGAGAGATATTATCGTAAAAAATACAGTCTGGTATGTATTCAGGCAGTCCTGGTATGGATGGGACATGATTTGAAAAATTGAGTTTTGGTGTGGGCTGGTTTTGTGGTGTAGGGAAGGTTACGTTATAATCAGGATCTAACGTATTATTGGTACCTCCTGTGCTCGTTGGGTAAGTGGTTGTATTTACGAGGAAGATACATAAAACCCGCCACCAAATCTTGGTAATCATGTGATACATGTTTCCGGCCTAGAATAATATCCTCTATTAGCTCTCTGATTAATCAGCCCTTGTATATATTGACAATAGTATGTTAAAAGGCAACAAATGTCAATTAAGTGACCTATGTGTGTGACCTCCCCTAGTCCTTGTAAAGTTCCTAGTGCTGGTGCTAGTTCAGTCAAGAAGAAATCATTACGGGGTGCCTGGGTGGCTCAGCCAGTTGAGCGTCCAACTTCGCTCGAGTCATGATCTTGTGGTTCGTGAGTTCGAGCCCCGCGTTGGGCTCTTCACTGGCAGCTCAGAGCCTGGAGCCCGTTTCGGATTCTGTGTCTCCCTCTCTCCCTGCCCCTCTCCTACTCCCACTCTGTCTCTCTCTCTCTCAAAAATAAATAAACATTAAAAAAGAGGAGAAACAGTCATTAAAATTAGCATGCCTCCTGGGAGTCAGCACGTCTTGGCACTCAGAGATCAGCATGTACCTGCTGAGGCCAGGTGTCCTCATCTGATGACTTCTGAGAGCTCTGAGATCTTCCTGGCTGCTTCCAGCAGCGGGGTAATTTCTGGATCGTCTTCCCATGTTATTTGTGGCAAGTGTAGATCATGGTCAGGAGATACTGGGGAGTCAGGTAGGGTAGAGTCTGGTATTTGGTGCATCTCCCTCTTGATCCTGATGTGGAAAATCTTATTCTTTAATGCTTCATTAATTCGGCACATAGTGTAGTTAACTAAGTTTCTACACAGTAGGTGGGTCCTGTTCAGTAAGACAAAAAATCAAGACAATATTGCTAATTACTAGAAATACTTCCCCCAGCAGTGTCGTTGCCACGAAACCAGATCAACACGGCATATTTGTATCCTAACTGATGATGTACTTGGTGTGCAGGAATATCTCTTATGACGACCGTACATTGAGCAGGAGCACATAGATTGGATGTAGTGGATACCAGTTTTCTAGTCTATAATATGGGGATTGTTGTGTTTTACATGCGCCTGGTATGCTTGCATAATATATAATGCCCATATGAGTGTGCTGGTTATTTGCCAAAGTATAATGCCACAGACATAGTATGATCCTAACTAGAATGCAATTTTCCTCCAATTATTTTTTTTGAAAAACTTTTTAATGTTTATTTATTTTTGGGAGAGAGACAGAGAATGAGTGGGGGAAGGCAGAGAGAGGGAGATGCAGAATCTGAAGCAGGCTCCAGGCTCCGAGCTGTCAGCACAGAACCCAACGGGGGGCTTAAACCCACAAACCATGAGATCATAACTTGAGCCGAAGTCAGACACTTAACCGGCTGAGCCACCAAGGCGTCCCTATTCTTTTTTTTTTTTTTTAATGTTTATTTTTGAGAGAGAGACAGAGATAGAGACAGAGACAGAGAACGACCAGGGGAGGGGTAGAGAGAGAGAGGGAGACACAGAATTCGAAGCAAGCTCCAGGCTCTAAGCTGTCAGCTCAGAATCCAACGCAGGGCTCCAATTCACAGACTGTGAGATCATGACCTGAGCTGAAGTCAAATGCTTAAACAATGAACCACCCAGGCGCCCCTTTGCAAGTATTCTTAAAGTATGCCCATGGGGGAAGGGTCCTGAATTTTCTTAAGTTGCAGCAGTCCTTTGGCCCCTGTGGTCGCGTTTCAGTGTCTACGAGCAACAATAGTTTGTAAGGAGACAGAACTGTCGCTCAGTTTGGTTGCTCCCTTATATAGAAGTTTGGGTGTGTCTACTGGTGCCTCCCTTTCCCCAATATCTGGGTCAGAGTGTTTAAGATGTCATGAGGACTATCTTTTTGTAGTTTCTCTCTTGGCTTTCGCACAAAGAAAGCCGTATCTACGGCCTGTTGAAAACTCCCCTGTCTTTCTATCCATTGTTAATTCTCTTTTTTAATAATCCCCTAAAATCTCTCTATATATGCGGCAGCAGTAGGGCTATAGGCTAGATGGTAATTCCATTCTGAGTTCTAGAGATCACAGAGCTCTTTTAGCTGAGGTGGCTGGAAGATGACTGTCATTGGTGCTCATGATTTCAGAGTTCTTACTGTTGCACGGGCAGCCGTACATCCCATCCTGTATGTATCATACCATGGTGCCGGCAAGTTTCTGTTGGCAACTGTGATTTCACAGTCCTACAAAACCCATTTGTGTTATAAAACTAAATGTAGTGGGTTTGTATGTGTCTTTTGGTGCTGTGTACCCATACTTGTCTATCATTTATTTATATATGATGCATCATTGCAGTGCTCTTTTTTTTATTTCCTGCCAAAAAACGCTGAGATTTCTTTCTGTGAGCCATTTGAAGAATGCATGTGCTCCTCTATGTGTTTTCTATGTGCTTCCATAATTGAATGGTTTAATGAGGAGTTATCAGCTAAAGAAGGTACCTGATGCGTCTGTGTACCTGATAGTGCTGTTTGCTCCACTGTCCCACACGTGGAATGGCCAATGTCTCATAGATTTTTAACAGAAATCTGTCCTAATCTTCCGAAGCTCAGCGCGAGGATATTCTCCGTCTTCTGATCCCTCTATTGCTTGTCCTTGCCCATGATTATAATCTACCACTCTTTTGCTTGTAATTATAGGTCTGCTTTGATAATCATCCTCCCTGCCCCTGGAATTATCATAGTCTCCTGGGTCCTCGGGATGGGGTTCCTGTGATTCCCAGGGTAGTTTGTCCTTCAGATTCAAATTATTGGAACACTTGGGTGGCTCAGTTGGTTAAGAGTCTGGCTCTTCGTTTCGGCTCAGGTTATGATTTCACAGTTCAGGGTCTGGGCTGACAGTGCAGCGCCTGCTTGGGATTCTCTCTCTCTCTCTCTCTCTCTCTCTCTCTCTATCTCTCTCTCTGTGCCCCTCCCTGCTCACTCTCTCTGTCTCTCCAAAAAAACATAAACTCAAATTATTCATCGACTTGGCCTTCCTTTTTGTTCTGTTAGCTAGCTCCTTGCCCTTTTATTGGCTCTGGTCTAGCTGCAATGTGGTTTTCTTTATTTTTTTTCTTTCTTTCTTTTTTTTTTTTGCAATGTGGTTTTCATTAGTAAGACAGGGGAGCTGGGGACACTAACAGTTTTACATTCTGAGGATCCTTCAGATCCATGATTACATCTCCTGGGGTCCCAGTTATGAGCCTCTTTCTGACTTCTAGTTGCATGGGGTGCTGCAGATCTTCTACACAAAGTAGGATGTCCGACCTCTGGGACTTTCCACCATCATTTTTAGGCATTTACCCAGTGCCCACGTTTTTCTTCCTTGTATTCTAGCAGCCGGCAGATACAATTTTTTTTTAATGTTTTATTTATTTCTGAGAGACAGAGAAAGAATGCGTGAGCAGGGGAGGGTCAGAGAGAGAGATACAGAATCCGAAACAGGCTCCAGGCTCTGAGCTGGCTGTCAGCATAGAGCGCGACACGAGGCTCGAACCCATGAACTGTGAGATCATGACCTGAGCCGAAGTCAGACGCTTAACCGACTGAGCCACCCAGGCGCCCCTACAATTTCTTAACTATGTAGAGCTCTGTTCCCCCCACACACCTGGGGGGAATATAGGTTTTGACACAACTTTTGTTCCGGTCTTTCTTTCCTTCGCGTTGTAGATTTTGGTCCCTAGTAACATACATTTTTGCGAAGTTCCTGAATGGTTCAATTTTTTGTAAGCTTCCAAGTACCCTTCTAGTACCTTGGTTTTGGCTTTAGCTACTTTCACCTCCTGCCCTGCCTGCAAAGGGGGAAGCCAGGCTTCTGCTGCTAACTGCCTCCTGCACACAGCTGGTCCCCCTTTCACCTGCCTGTGCCAATACCTCGGGCTCTCACACCCCCCCCCAAGCAAGACACGTGGAAAGACTATATTCACACAAATGTATCCCCAACTTATTGTTTTTAATTCTGCTATCCTCAATTCCAGCAAGACTCAAGGGTCCGCTCCCTTCCATTCTTCAAAATTTTCTAAAAACACATAGTGGGTCAGTGACAACAGCATTCTGCCAACTCAGCCAAGGCCTGCGCACAAGTTGAGTCTTTTCCACAGCGTCGGCCTTATTCAGTCGCATAGCAAGGTTAACCTAAGTGTCAAGCAGCTTCAGGATTCCGAACTCAAGGACGTCTCACTACGCATTTAACTCGGCTTCATACAAGTCACATACAACAAGATACGAAGTCACAGGACAATCACACCACGAAGGTCAGAAGCTAACGAACCAAAGGCCAAGGCAGTCCCGGCGGCAGCCGAGGCGAGGCGGCCGTCTGGTCCGGGTCAGCTCCCACGCGTGCTGCTTACTGTTGGAGCCGCGGAGGGTCCGTCGTGTCCGGGATCAACCAGGCCGACCGTGCGGGGGCCGCTGCCTCTCCCCTGCGGCCCCACGTGGAAGGGTCAGCGTCTGGAGAGGCTGACAGTTGGCCGTCCTCCCTTCTTAAAGGAGTTTAATCAGGCTGGGCCTTCGCAGGCCTCTTCTGGTTCTGGTGATTATCAGTCCCTGGTCCCTCGAGGTTCCGTGGCCTTACTGTTTATCAGCCCTTAGTGCGGCCGGTCTGTGCTGCTTCGGGGGACAGCTGGTCACAGCTGCAGGGCCCTTGACTGCTTTCCTGCTTAGGCCCCTACTTGACATGAGTGACTCCATCTTGCCCCTTCCCCAGGGCCAGTGGGACGGGGAAGCCACTGCCTCCCTCTGCCCTGGTGTTTGCGTTTACTCAGCCAAGAGCACAACCGGCTCAGCATCAATCCCCACCCGAGCAGCGACCCCCGTGGGTGACTGCGACCCTGCCAGGGGGGCGTGGAGTGAACCCGGCGCACCGGCCGCAGGGGGACCGGTCCCTCAGGCAGGGGGCCCCAAGCGAACCCTCACACGCCTTCAAGCTTTCCCGCGGGCAGCCACTCGGGGCGCCGACCCAGGCCCGGCCGCCTCTCGGGACGCGGCCGGCGCTGGAACAAAGGCGCCCGGCGGCGGCGGCGCGGGCCGGGGCGGGGGCTCGGGGCGGGGGCGGAAAGCGGGAGCGGAGGCCGGGCCGGCCGAGGGCACCGGGCGCGCTTCCGCCGGCCGCGCCGCGCACGCCGCGGTAAATGGGAGGCTCGGCCGGCAGGGGCGGGGGCCGCGCAGCCGGGGAGTTTCAGGAACTGGAGGAGCGGGCGGCGGCCGGAGTCGCCGAGCGCCCAGCGGCGGGGCCTGAGCGCCGACTCTCGGGGCCGAGGCGGAGCCGCCGCCGCCGCCGCCGCCGCCGCCGCCGCCGCCGCGCCGGGGCCCAGCCGTAGCCGCCGCCGCCGCCGCCCTCGCCCGCCCGCCTCGCGCCGACAGCCGCCGCGCCGGAGAGGAGCCGGCCGTCCCGGGCCGGGGGAGCCGCCCGCCATGGCCACCAAGGTGAGGGGCGCGCGGCGCAGGCCCGGCCGGCCGCCGGGGCCCGCGGCGGCGCGGGGGAGGGTCGGGGCCGGGGGCGCGGGCGGCGGCGGCGGCGGCGCGGCCCGGTCGCGCGCGGCTCGGGCGTTCGGGGGCCGCGCGCGCGGCGCGGGAGGGTCGCGGGGCGGGACCCCGGACGCGAGCGGCGGCGCCTGCGAAGTTTGCGCCTGAGCGTGGGCTGCGGCCGGGCCGCAGGGAGGGAAAGTTCCCGCAGCCGGCCGCCCGGCCGCCGGGATCCCCGGGTCCTGCCCCGCGTGGGTCCGCCGCCCGCCGCCGCCAGGAGCGCCCCTCCCTCCGCCGGAGGGTGGGACCCCGGCGGCGCGGGCCGGTTTTGGGGGCCCCCGAGCCCCGGCGGACGGGACTGGGCATTTCAAATGACGGCCCGCGAGCCGGGGGCTCCCGCGGAGGGAACACGCACACCGAACGCCCCGCGCCCCCGCTTCCTTCGTTGTAATTGTTGGTGGTGGTTTTTTCTTTTGTTTTGCTACCTTTTCAGTTTGAATGGTATTTCCAGCCTGAATAAAATACGGAGAGGGAAATGACTGTACTTTCAGTAACGAGGTTGCTTAAAAAAAAAAAAAAAAAAAAAAAGGCCCAGGCCCGAATTACGTGGTGGAACTTTGAGTGGAGCTTGGTAATTGGCCAGGGGTGGGGGGTTGCTTATTTCACGGTATTGTTCGTGGAATTAGCGGTCACCCTTTGCTACCAGAGTGTGCCGAGCCACCCTCCCCCGCCCCCTTTCTGGGGCGTTTTCTTTAGCTCTTCATGCAAAATAGTCACTGGGAAAGTCACGGTCGCTGAACTGAGCCCTACTGGTTAGGAGACCCCTTTTAGAGCTAGTGATGTGGTTTGAGGAATGGCTTGATTTTTGCAAATAGTTTTTGTGATGTCAGTTTTATACAGCATCAGCACCCTCTTCCATATTCATGTTTGAAATCTCCGAGCTGCTTTTGGGTTGGCGAAAACCTTAATTTGTTGTTGTTGCTGGGTTTTTGTTTTGGTACCAGGATAATTTAGGAAAGGATACAAGAAGCCCCTTTGAAAGATCAGACTGTCCGATGTCACTTCAGGCTGTTAACATTTTGTGCTCTGAATCTGTGGGCAGTGTTTATTTCAAAAAAAAGAAAAATGGAGATTTTCCTCCAGGGAACCTGTGGTCTGCTGTTCCTGAAATAATTACCTGCTTGTTAATACATTAATGGCTGCTCTCTTCCTTGGTTTTATTAGATGTCCTAGAACTTGCTACCTTTTTAACATAGGCAGTTTTGTGTTGATCTCTTTAAAAACAAAGCTCAAAACAAGGATTTCTAAGGAGATTTGATTTTGAGGCTTGTTGCCAAACATTCCAGAAATTACCAATTACACGTCCTATTTTGCACTCATCTTGCAACCTTAAAAGCCGTTTGTGGTAGATTGTGTTCAGTGGTGGTCAGTGTCATGGTATTTTGCACTCTGATCTGCTGATCCGTGTTACCTGTACCCTCCTTTCAGTGGGACCCAGGTAATGAAAATTTGATTCGATAAAACTGAGCCAAGTTCTTTTGTAAAGTTACAAAGGACCGTGGTTTTCGTAGTAAGCTTGAATTGCACGTGTCCTTACTAAACCGAGCCTTCAAGCATGTTTAAGCACTTCCTACTTTATTATCTCCCACACTCTGGAGGCAAATTCCCATGATTCCAAGTCTGTCTGTCCTGCACCTTTCTTATCAGGATTCCACGTGGTATTCATCTCCATGTTTACGGGATGACAAGCCACTTCCATTTTAAAAAAGAAAGGGAGAGCAGCAAAGCACTTGTCAAAAGAGGACCCTAACTCAGTTTTTGGTTTTGCTTCTTCCTGGTGATTCTTGTGTCAAACCAGGGTCGTTTTTTCATTGTTACCAGAGAGGAAAGTTGTCCTTGGTTTCCTCTCGCTCCTGAAGCCACCCCTTCTCCCCCCATGTGTAGACATCTGAGTAGTTTGGGGTTTTTCCTTCCCTTTCTTTAATTCGGTAGGTGGTGAGAATGTACTTTAGTAGGTAATGACTTCTAACTTTTTAAAAGCTTTTTTTATGTTTGTTTATTTTTGAGAGAGAGAGTGTAAGCAGGGGAGGGGCAGAGAGAGAGGGAGGCACAGAATCCAAAGCAGGCTCCAGGCTCTGAGCTGTCAGCACAGAGCCCGACGCAGGGCCCGGACTCGGAGACCGTGAGATCATGACCTGAGCCGAAGTTGGATGCTTAACCAACTGAGCTCTCCAGGTGCCTCGACTTCTAACTTTTTATGGAATAGAAGACTCACATGACACTCAGGCTCTTGCTAGAAGCCTTAAATGATGACAAATAAACACATCTGGGTGTGTGAGGTGGTGTTGAGTTTCCCTTTGAATTTACTAGAGAATGGCTTTAGTTCTCTTCAGATACCATTTTCTTATATATTCTTCTTACATGTTTCTTCCCAAGATGCAGTTATCTCTGAACTGTCATGATTTTTTTTTTTTAAAACAAAATCCACCTGGTATGTTCACAGTAGAAAGAAATTCTCTTTTAGAAGAAAAACTTTAATGGGGCAGTTCTTCACTGCCAAAGAAGGTTAGTCAGTAACTGCATATTTGAAAGGGATTATCTTCTTTGTTTCTAATCACTAAGCAGGGGGGTGCTGAATTCAGTTGTTAAGTAGGTGCATTAATTATTGAATCCAGTCTTATCTCACTTAAATACAGTGAGGGGCTAATATGTGTGTATAGGTCTTGGCTTCTCCTTAGGGTTGTAGTTTATCACAGCCATATGGTGGATTTAGGAGTAAAATAAGTCTTATTTATTAAGTCTTGGGAAAGAATTTTTTTTTTTTGTCCACTATATATCAAAAGAAGCATGAAAATAGTTGCTGGAAGTTGATCCATAGCTACATAATGTGGTAATTTCCATGTCAGAGTTAACCTTTGGTAGCTAATTTGGTTCCTTTTGTGCTTACATAATCACTTTTAAGGGTAATCATTATAACAAGATTCTGGGAGTCCCCCATAATCCCCCCTAACTTTCTAGCTCCAATATTTAAAGTTAAACGTTTGTGGTGCTTACCCGGTGGAATTAAGTGGGTGTGGAGTGTTGAAAAGTGTGGAAGTGAGTGAATTGCTCAGAACTGTTCCCTGATGTACATTCATGCGAACAGTAAAAAAAAAAACATACTTCGTGGTCTCTCCTGAGCAAAAACCTCTCTGAGTGAAAGAATGGAAATCTCTTTCTGATAGAGCCTTAAGGATTAAAGTTGGTTTTGATTATTTTCAAAAACTGTATAGAGAATGCTGACTCTTCAGTTTTGTTTAAGTAATTCTTTAAGGGTCTTAATAAATAAAATATCTGGACAGTATTTGTGTAGTTCGAAAAAAATTCTGACAGCGAAAGGTCAACCACTTTTTTATTAAGGGAGGAATAGATGAGAAAACAGAACATTTTTGCTAAGTTTTCTATTGCACTCTGTTTTTATATTGATCATCTGAACATTAATAGTTTTCCTTTGCCCACCTAAACCTTTTTAACTTTGCCTGTGCTGTTCCTTTCTTTTCTGGAATGCTGCTCTCTGGCCTCTTCCCTCCAGGTAATTTTTTGTTTGGTTGGTTGGTTTTTTTGTTTTTAACACGTTATGTCTCAGCTTAAAGCATTGCTTCCTCTAGAGAGCCTTTCCTGATCTCCTTGATCTCTATTACAGGGACACATTGTACGTCCTGGCTGCCATTTTACATGTGTTTTTATATGTCTCGTGGCTGTCTCTTGCAGGATGCGCTCACTGGGTCTGTATGCGTTTGCTCCCTTTGAATCCTCTGTGACCAGCACAGACAAGGCTCTTGATGAACTGTTAATGCACGAATGAATGTTGACTTTTCTTCCCTGGGTTCATTGCTGTCCAGTTTGAAACAGTAAAAGGTACGCCAGTGACATAAGTGACTGCTGAAGAAAACTGTGTTTTCTGCTGTTACATTGTCATTCTTGTTAACTGTGTTCTAGTAAACTTTCCCTTTGTAAGTATACATACACAATGGACAGTACACATCTACGGCTTAGGGACTAGCATGTGTTTTTAGTCTAATAATTCAGTTTTATTAATGAAAAATTAGTTCTTATGTTTTCAGGTATTTGGAACAAACCGCATACTGCTGAGACTTTAACCCATGATTGTTAGAGGTGTGTTTGATTACCAAAAGTATAGGGTGTTCCTGTTTATCTTTTTTGTTAATGATTTCTAACTTAATTGCATTGTGACCAGGGAATCTGATTTCCAGTAATACCATACCTGAAAATGTGTTGAGGCTGCCTTTGTATCTGTCCTGTAGTCTGTTTTTCAGAAAGGTGCCAGCTGTTCATGAAGAGAGTATGTATACCGCCTCATTGATGTACGGGTGTGTATTCTGTGTGTGTCTGTTAGATTGAATTTATTAGGCTGTTCACATCTGCATCCTTACAAAATCTGCTTGATCTGTTGTATCCAGCTGATCTTTTGTCTACTTGATGGAGGTATTGAAATGGTGAATTTAAAAAATTTAAAAAGTTTAGGGGCTCCCTGGTGGTTCAGTTGGTTAAGTGTCAGACTTGTGCTCAGGTCACGATGTCACAGTTGGTGAGTTCGAACCCCGCATCGGGCTCTGTGCTATCAGCCCAGAGCCTGCCTCGTATCCTCTGACTCTCTCTCTCTCTCTCTGCTCCTCTTCTGCTTGCTCTCTCTCAGAAATAAATAAACATTTTTTAAAAAGTCTAAGCATTTTTTTGAAAGTTTAGAATTTGTATCTCCTTCCAGGTGCTTTGAACTTTTGTCCTCATGAAGGAACCCTCTTTATCTCCAGTAGTGTGTTTTTTCATAAAGACAGTTTTGTCTAAAGTTCATGTAGTTTCAGTAGCTTCCTTTTGGAAATTTTTGCCTGGCATAGAAAAGCCTATAGCTGAATTTTACCTTTTTATCTAATTCGGTGATCATTGTGGCTAGAGTTTTGTCTGTTGTTGTTTATGTTTACTGACATGTTTGGATATCTGGCTACCATCTTATGGACTGAGGATTTTTCCCCCCTTCCTCTTATTTTACTCCCCTATACCTCAGGTTTTTGGAAGATTTGTCCTATATGTCCGTTTTTTCCAGTAGAAACATATATAAGCACATATGTTACCATTTCTAAGTTCAAGTCTGAAGTTACTCAATATCATTACCCTCCTTTTGAATTACAGATAGGCCTTAAGACATATAACTCCAGTCATGCCCCCCAATTTAGTCAGTTACTGCCCAGTATTGTAATTCTGTCTTTTCCATCAAAAATTGGACATTATTTTTATTTCTATATAGTTAATGAAGTTTACTTAGATTGAATCGAATTTTATTGTATCTTTGCTGACTATTTCTGTTTACATTTCAGTCCTTTCTGGGATAATTTTCCTTCTGTTTAAAAAGAATTCTTTGGAATTTCCATTGGGGGAGATTTGTTGTTGGCAAATCTTTTATGTGTGAAAATGTATTTTGCCCTATGCTTGAAAGCTAGGTTTCTAGGTTGACCTAGAAATATAGTTTCGCTCAGCATGTTCGAAGGCAGTGTTCGCCTTTCTGCTCTGGGCTTTCACAGTTCCTTCTAAGAAGTTAGTGCTCTAGTGTCCCTTTAAGGTGATCTGCCCCTTCTCTCTGTCTAAGACCTTCTCCGTATCATTAGTACGTATCATTAGTACATGGCAGTTTAACTTTAGTGTGCCCATGTGTGGATTGTATATACACAGCTTGAACTTTACCGAGCGTGTCAGGTCTGAGGATGGGAATTTCGGTAGATCCAGAACACTGCAGTTCCGTAGAACTTTCTAGGATGATGGAAATGTTCTACGTCCGTGCAGTCCTGCATGGTGGCCACCTGCCACACGTGACTCAGGAGAATCTGAAATGTGGTTAGTGCGATTAAGGAACTGTGTTTTAAATTTTAATTCCTGCAGCCACGCGTGGCTAGTGGCTGCATGGTGGGGAGTGCAGTTGCAGAGTATTCCCAGGGATGGTTATTTCCTGAATATTGCCTCTTCCCTGTTTTCTCTTTCTGGAGCTCTGATTAGCACGAGAAGGCCCAGCACACCTCTCACTTCTTTATGTTCCACCTGCCGAGTTTTCTTTGTGCTGCGTTCTGGGTAACTTCTCTGGCTCTTACCTGCAGTTCCCTTCTCCTCCTTTCTTTGGGCCTAATCTGCTCTTTTATCCATCGCTTTTATTTCAATTATATTCTGTTTTTAGAAGCTATATTTGGTTCTATTTCAAGTCTGCTTGGTCATTCTTAATAGACTCATTCTTAGCTCATGTTTTAAAGCTTCTGTTAAGCGTATTAAACATTTATAGTTTGTGTCTGTTCTGGTATCTGAAGTCTAACTCAGTCATCTGTTTTGCTCACTCTTACTCGTGGTGCCTTGTTTTCTTAGGTGGTGTGTGTGTTGGGGGGGTGGGGTGGGTGCGTGCGCGTGTTGTGCCTCTGCTAGTTGCTCATTTTCCTTGGAATTTCATCTGAGGGAATTTTGATGCCCAGATTGAAGTTACAGTCTTCCCGAGAGAATTTGTCTTTGCTTACGCTGGTCCCCTGGGGACTGCATTCCTGTGGTCTCTAACTTTTTCACTCCTGGTTAGGTGAGCTTCCAGCCATACTGCGGGCAGGAATACAGACCTCAGATGTCCAGGGATATTTCCCTTATTCCCGTGCTCCAGGTTGATGAAAAAAAACAGGTTTCCTCGTTGTCCATTTTCAAACAATAGGTTTTCTGTCTTGCCCTTCTACTGAAGTGCTTTTGGGATCGCAGCGTCCAGCTTAGTACAGGACCCCTTCTCTCCTACCTCCCCCAGTACAGCCTTCAGCACAAAGACTTGAACTTGGAGTCTCCAGGGTCTCAAACTCGGGGTTTAGAGGAGACTCCTGGAGTGGAATCCTGTCTCAGCACATATTTTCTCCGAGGAGAAGCAGCTCTCCCTTCCCGCGTGACATCTCTAGAGCCTTTCGTTTTGTGCTGACTCAGCAGTGTGTTTCAGAGGCGTTTGTTTCTGTGCGTGCGTGTCTTTTCCTTTTAATATTTCATTCAGCACTTAAGTGCTTCGGCCTGCCGGCAGCTCAGGGTGGCGGCCCGCTGTGTGGGCCGGAATAAAACCCGAGTCAGGGCATCTTTGTAACAGACCGTCCAGTGAAGGAAGGGAACATGTGCACCCACAGTGTTGACCTCTTTGGAGGGAAAAAAGGTGAAAAAACAAAGTAGTTAAGCATTTTAGTGGAAACCAAACCTTAAGTCAAGTGATCAAAACAACAGACTGTGGCCATATTTCACTTTCCAGTTGGGGTTTCTTTGCCTCCCCACCCCCCCTTGTTGACTATTCAAAGCACATGATACATTTAGCCCTTCTTATTCATTTTTAGATATTGTAAATGCAGTGCTAGAGGATGTTATTCAGTATGACTCAATTCTTCTAAGCTATTTTTAGTCTCTGAAAATGGAGTCATAGAGTATCATTACGTGTAAGGCAGGAGAGTCAGAGTATCATTACCTGTAAGGCAGGATGTGAAATCACCTGTTAGTGGTTATTTGTGTCAAAAAGACATGAAATTTTAGGGTTAAGGAGGGCGATAAATGTACCTGTGTCCTGGGAGCTGTTACCGTCTTCATTCTCTGACTGTGTCATTTGAACTCCAGCGAGCTCCGAGCCGGGTCCTTGTGCGCCACACAGGATGCCTGTCCTGGGTGTCAGAGCCCTTAGCAGAGTTGCAGCCCCTGGACTGTGGGCTGTCTTCCTGGCGCGGTGGGGTCTCCTTCCTGATGCGGCCTCTCAAGCCCGCAAGGCTTGCTAAGGAGCCAAGTCTTGAGATGTCTGGTTTTTTTTCTTTAATTCATTGAGTCAATTTTTGTCCTTGTTCTGTTACATCAGTCCCTTTTTAAGATACTTCTAGAACACATTTGACCGTGTGCAAGTCCAGACTGCCTACCTTGTAGGATCCCAGATACCCAGTTCAGCTGATTACTCAGTAGTGTCCACGTGCCTCTCTCACGCAGAAAGTAAGGGTAAGATTCGGATCCTTGCCCAAGAGAGGTGACAGAAATGAACGAGCTGTGTGAAATGTACCAGTTCACTGTCAGTTTCTAATGGAGATTCATGGAGGAGGGCTGGAAAATGTAGATACGAGTGTTAATACTATTTGCCTTTCTCATGGTGGCTGCACTCGGGAGCTGCTTTTTCATCTTTTAGCCTGTTTTGAATTCTCAAGATTTTGAGTAGTGAATATATGTTGCTTTTATAATGAAGAAGAAAACAAGTTAGTTTCCCCCTACGCCCCCCCCCCCCGCCCCCACCATTTAAAAGCTTATTGTCATTAACTGGGCCCTGAAAGCAGATTCCCAAACTCACCCATCTACTGTTAATATGCTTTGAAGTTTACGGAGATGAAAAAAGTGTTTTTAATTAATGCTTATAAACAGTGGCACTTCAATAGAAAAATGCTAATGCATGCAGGATTACAAATAGGAACTTAAAATTTTACTTTACATCCTGAAGCACCATGTTTTCTTCTTCCAAGGGAGAGAATGTATGGGTTTTCATTTTCAAAAAGAATAAAAAAGTTACCCCAAACCAGCTCTGAACCTGAAGTTGTTAAAAATTGCTGCTTTATAAATCCTTATTAATTTTAACCAAAGCCTGCTGAGGCCTTTTCCCTCAGGAGCTTGAAGGAAGCGGAGCCCCTAGCCCTCTGTGGGCTAGACTGGTTTTTTTCACTTATATACCCCACCTTCATAAGATTTTAGAGTCAGGAGTTGCATTTAAGATTTTACAGCCTTGTTGTTGCTGTGTCAGAACTACTTTGTCTTGTGATTGCCCTTCCCAGTGAATAAATCACATTCAGTTTCTGTGTAACGGCCTCCCCAACCAACCTAGAAAACCCAGGAGTGTTTAGATTAGGAGATCGGTAGTTACATTATATTGATTTGTCTTCATCATTTAAAGCCAAGATGATACCAAAGAATATGGAGACTGTGTTTTAAAACTCTGATATTTAAAGCTACTTCTAGTAGCTCTATCTATAACATTTAAAAACTCATTCCCCTTTCTGAGAAGGAAGAGCATCTCATGTCTGTTTCTGTAATTTGTATTATGAAAGTAACAAGTAGTTCTCTAAAATGCAAGTATTAATTATTTTTCCTCAGACTCCCCTCTTCTCTGCCTTAGTAGCAGTCTGTGCGGTAAAGAGGTTACGGCATTGCCAATAAGCTTCCATCTAAGGGAGAAATTGGATTCTTACTGAAATGCGTGGATGTTTTACGAGCTATGATCGTGTTACCGAGGTTTTAGGCACTCATGGCAGAGCTGTGGTACCGTGGCTGCATCACAGCCCTCACCCAGGGAGCTTTTTAAATCCCCGTTGCTGGGCTCCACCCCCCGAGTTGCAGATTCAGGAGGTGGGGCCCAGAACCTGCATTTCTGCCAGCTCCCCGCTGATGCTGATGCTGCTGGTTCGGGACCACACTTTGAGAACCACTCATGTGGAAAATGGAAAAAGAAGAATCAGAACCTGAGATCTATGTCTTGTTTCATCCCTAAAATCTGTGAGCTGCAAAATGGGTGGGTGGCACTAGCACACCTGTGAGCACGGCATATGGTTTCTTGTTTCAAGGACTCTTCCGTCTAACAGGGTTCAGGTGATGCTGAAAATCAGATCGGTATTCTCTCAAATAAAGGTTCTTTAGTTTCTTGTCAGCTTGTGGTTTTCAATAACTCTTCATTTTTGTGTTGATGGGTCATTTGTATTGTATGCAAATGGTCTCTCTTATGGTGGTGAGGTGGCTGTGGCTGGTTATTAACTTTTCCTGTTGCCAGAAAACCAGCCACGCAATTGTGTCTGTCATCATAGTTGACAGCCATCAGCCCAGATAGATGTATTTGCTTTGTATAGTGTGTTCCTAACGTGGTTGTATAATGATAACAATTTTAATTCACTACAGGGGATTACTATGTAAGAGAATCCTGTTTTTTAATTATTTTATGACTCAGATAATCTATGATATTTGTGTAAATCTAGTTTTTTAAATCTTGTGTAGTATGTGCCTATTAATTAATTTTGGTGAATTTGAATTTCATCAGATTCAACTTTTCTGTTTTCCTTTGAGGAACCGTTCAGCTTTCCTTTGAGAACCCATTAGAAGCCTTAAAAAGTGAATTTTTCTTCAAGTATTTATTAAAACCAGAGAAAAGGATGAGTATAAGCCCTGAATTAGAAGAATCTACCCTTGAATAATGGAATTGATTGGTCTGGGACTCCTGCATGAAAGGCAAAGGTGTGCTTTGGAAAATCGCTTTGTGAGTGAGAGGCTGTGCTCCTGTAACGTGCCTATACTATCCCTAAGAATTAATACGTACCTAAGTAAGAATGGTACAGACTGATTCTTGTTTAAAATTTTTTTAAAAGTTTATTTTGAGAGAGCTGGAGACAGCATGAGTGGGGGAGGGGCACAGAGAGAGCTAGAGGGGGGAGACAGAATCCCAAGCAGGCTCCGTGCTGCCAGCGCAGAGCCAGACACATGAACTTGAACTCATGAAACCGAAAGATCGTGACCTGAGCTGAAACCAGAAGTGAGACACTTAACCGACTGAGCCACCCAGGTGCCCAGACAGATATTTTAAAATCTTTGTTGGCATTTACACCAAAGTCTATTTGTTGGATCCATAAACAATATATACTATTAGTTATGGAAGGAATACATTTTCCTGCTGCCTGTGGTTAACATTAGAGTATTATTATAAATAAATATCAGGGAATATTTATGGGAAATGTTAAGTGTGCTATGAAAAATCAATTGCATGGGTGTTTTTTTCATTCAACAGGCCTTGTTGAGAGCTTGTAAACACTGGAGGTGCACAATGCATGTATATTTTTCCACTTCCGAGAGAATTTCTAGTCTCATGGGGGAAAACACTTGAATCTCTTTAACTGAATGTTGTAGTTGCTATTGTGGATATATAGTTAGGGCACAGTGCTGGGAGTCAGAAATGAGACCCTCTGTTCTTCATTGATTGCCCTTGGAAACGAGTAAAAATGAATTTATGTCAAAAAGAGACCACAGTTTGAAAACTTTATGTAAAAATCAAAACTGGTTAAGTACTCTGACATACATTAGTCATAATGTGGAGAAGGATCATTTCTCTACTTGAGGGTGTTAGGGAGTAATGTTAGATAAACAAGGACACATTCGGTTTGGGGTCTGTTTTAAAGACTTCTTTATTAGTGACTTGCTTGCCCTTGGAGGACAGAAAGTACATTTCACAGAAAGCGGACGTTTTCAGTCTCCCTGGTTGTGATCTAAAATTTCATCTGAGGCTGGTCGCATAAGCCACTTTGGAGAACAACACATGCCGTTTAGATCGTCTGACCTGGCTCTTTCAAAAACCCTGTGGTCACGGACAGAGTCTTAACATGGTTAAAACAGATCTCCCTTTGATTTCCAGGTTAGCAGTTTAGCTAAAACATTTGCAGTGCTCTATGCGACTGGTTTGCAACCCCTCCACTTTATTCAAGATTAGGGATTCCCAGCTGGAGGGCTTTCTGGGTATCTTTATTTATTTGGTCTTTAAATGAGTAAATGTTGTTATAGACTGGGTGTCTTCACATTTGTAATACGGTTTAAAAACATATGTCAGATGTGTTATTAATAAAATATGGATCATTTAAAACTGTGAATGACATCAGAGTACCTTTCTGGCATTGCGTATTTCTCAATGAATTGTGCTTTTGTGTAATTACTGTTGTTTGTGGGGTGATGTATGTACGTGTGAATTAATTTTGAAGTTGTTGGGATCTATGATTCAAGGTGACTTTTGCATAAAAGCCCATTTACCTTATTAGTATTTGCTTCACCTTAAGTTTCATCTTTAGAAGAGAACTTTTGTTGGGTTTTCCTATTAAAGATGCAGTGAACAAATAAAATAGTTTTTTTGTGATTATGAAGGCTCTGTGTTTGAGTGCAGTAGTGGTGTAGTCCAGAGACTGGGAGGCTGGGCTCAAAGCCCTGTCAAATCCAGCTACATAACTTTGGAAAGTTACTTAATGCTTCAGGTCTCTCATCTGTAAAATACGAGCAATCATATGAACTCAAGTGTGAATTCCATTACACACTCCAGGTGTGGAAGAAAATAGAACTTTATTTTTCATTAATAATTTACCATAATTCATGCCTCGATCCTGCTGTGCAGAGTGAAACTATCATCTGTGAGTTCACGGACCTCCTCCTCTTGCCTAGGCTGAGTTGAGGGTGGGGATACCTTCCTAATGTCATTGCCTGGGGGGGGGGCCCCCATCCTGCCCTCCAGCCACCTCTCCCCACACTGGAACCATTGTGCTATTGTCACGCTCTAAGGGGACACAAATCTCTGCAAAGCTCAGACACTTTCTGTCCTCAAGCCAGTCCCTGGGGCTCTGACCCCAAGATGCAGCCTGTCCCCAGCACTCTCTCTCAGTTGCTTCTAGAGACCCTGTCCTGTACTTCTCCACTGTCTCCACCCAGACCATCTTCCCCAGGCTTTGGAGGCAGAAGTGGCAGTGGGAAAAACAGGTCTTGCCTCGTCTCTCCTATGCACTGTTTCTCACGGGTGTAGACCTGAATTCCCTCTAAGGGCATTTGGAACCCGCAGCTGGGAAGGCTGTTGTGTTCCGCCGTGTCCTGTCCCTCAGCTGAGGCAGTGGACACGGCTGACTTGGGGTGGGGAGGTGGGAGTAAAGATCCAGAAAACAGAAGTCCCTAAGGATGAAAAAATTACATTTTAAAGCTCTTATCTCTACCAAAGTATCTTAAGAATCAAGTGAAAATGCTTATAAAGGACTTACCAAGTGTCTGGCTTATTGCAAAGGATAGTTGTTATGGTCAAGTAGTGTTACTCATATTATTATAAAAATAAAGTATAAACTAAGATCTGTGAGACGCCAGGATCTAGAGTGTGCCTTAACTGTATTCAGGGAGATGAAATAAGCTTTTCTAATTGCCAGTTACTCTTGTGGCCGTGGTCAGCTTTTCCATCTCCTTCATATTTATCTAAAACTTAGGATAAACTTCCCAAATTGGGGTGGCAGACAATTTGAGTTTGATTCTTCTTGCCGTTTCCTTGGCGTGCCTTGTTAATTCTTGGTGAATTACCTTTCATACATCAAAACAAGATAATTCTGGTAAATTACCTTTCGTACATCAAAAACAAGGCCAGATGTCAGAGGCAGAGAGGACAGAAGTATGAATAAGATCACAGAGTACATTGGCGGGGTGCCTGGGTGGCTCAGTCAGTGTCTGACTTAGGCTCAGGTCATGATCTTGCAGCTTGTGAGGTCGAGCCCCGTGTCGGGTTCTGTGCTAACAGCTCAGAGCCTGGAGCCTGTTTCGGATTCTGTGTCTCCCTCTCCCCCACTCATGCTCTGTCTCTCTCAAAAATAAACAAACATTTAAACAACAACAAAATGCACTGACATTGCTGGAAACCCTACGGAACAGCACGGCGTGCGTTGAGCAGATCTGCTCATGGAGTTCTGAGGTGCTCACTGAGCATCTCCTCGGATCCTCACGGTGGTGCTTCTCCATGTCCCTCTGGTCCTTCACGACGTTGTTGAGAACCCACCACAGGCCAGAAACTGTTGAGAGCACAGGAATACAACCTGGGAGGAAACAATCAAAAATCCCTGCCGTCGTGAACCTCACTTTCCAGTGGAGGAGATGGCAGTCACCAAGGTCAGTGAGGAGAAAGCGCGAGGGAAGGAGGGCGCCCCGGCTGGGAAGAGGAGAGTGTGTGTCCTTGAGAGTGTGCACACACAGCGTTACACATGGCCAGGGTGGCCTCGCTGGGAAGGAGACTCTCCAGCAAAGGACCTCGAAGGAGGGGAGCAGGCCGGTTGGATCCTTGGGGTCCCAGCTCTGTCTCCCACCGGAGTAGCACGCAGGGGTCAGCCGGGAAGAGCCATGGGGGCCTGGCCAGTCCTGGGGCCTCGTGGGTGATGATGAGGCCAGTGGCGTTCATTCCGAGTGAGAGGTCAACCCCCTGGCACGTTTTCAGCAGACCTAAAACCACTGGCTCTTTTTCTTTCTCTTTTTGGAATCGAGCTTGCCTGGATTGGCCGAAGCTAACTGGGGAGTTAATGCTTTGTTCACTTCATCTCTTCTTGAAACTTGACTGTATCTAATTAGAGTCCCACCAGGAAAATTCTGTGTGACATTTAAGCCAATCAGTGAAAGAGCCCCAAAGGATTGATAGAGGAACCTTTTTTTGAAAACAAAACAAACGACTATATTTTTAAGAGGACACTTCTCATGTTGAGGAGTGATGTATGGAATTGAATCACTTTCTTGTACGCCTGACACTAACATAACACTGTATGTGTTATAACACTGACATTAAAAATAAATAAATTAGCCTTTTATATACGAGGACTATCTCAGCCAAGTCGGTTGAAAATAGTTTTAAATGAAATTTAAAAAGCCTTGAGCACCCCGAATGTTAGATTGTGTCTGATAGAACTTTTCAGCTGTCTCCTGGTTGTACTCAAAGTAAATACATAGAGCTGTCAGGGCCGTTGCTTAGTTGGACTATAATATCGTTGGCTTGACGGTCATCTGTTGTCGTTCTATTGACCTCACTGGTGTTCACCCCGACAACAAGTGAAATATTGCCAGACTGGCAGGTTTGGAACAGATACAAAAAATATTATAACTAATGACAGCCAACCACATTCCTCCTCTGACTGGAATCACTACTTGCTAAAGCAGCAAACTTTCTGAGGCCTCAGCAATTTTGAGAACAGTAGTGTAAGAAGGCAACAGGAACTCTGAGAATTAGGTCAGAATGTTCTCACAAGTGTAGAAGAAATGGCATCGTCCTGGCTTAGGATTTTGAGATTCAGTGAATCTTTATTCTTTTCCTGGTTCCATTGGGGATGGGGGGGGGGGGGCAGAGCAGTATGCAGTAGATTACTGAAATTTCATATTATTTATCCTTTAAAACTCCATGTCTGTGAGTTTTAAAGATAGTACCTCAGCAGTTTGGCAGGATTCAGTATTCTTCTGTTAACTTTTTCTTTATAAAAATTCCAAACACAGACCAAAGAAGAATAGTACAGCACACCCCCCCCACCCCCGCCAGCTACCAACTCCTGGCCCATTTTCTTTCCTCAAACCTTCCTCACCTATTTTCCCTTCCTTCACTATTTTGAAACAAATTCCCGGCATATTCTTTCATGAGAAATATTTTAGTATATCTCTCCCCAAATAAGACTTTTTAAAAACACATAAGAGGGGCGCCTGGGTGGCTCAGTCGGTTGAGCGTCGACTCTTGATCTGGGCTCAGGTCATGAATCTGGGTCATGGGATCGGGCTCCGCGCTGAGCGTAGAGCCTACTTGAGATTGTCTCCCTTTCTCCCTCTGTCCTCTCCCCTGCTCATGTGCTCTCTCTCTCTAAAACATAAAAACAAACAAACAATTATTCCTATCATTTAAAATTCGAGAATAAATCCTTGACATCTTGAACTCTCCAGTCTGATGGTATGCAGTATTGTAAACACATTCATAAATTAATAATATGCTCTACTCACATGGCTTGATATGCATTCAGATGAGGACCATGCCCTTCTAGTTTAGCTAGATGCTTAGGTGATGGTTAAAATGATTATTGATTGGGGTGCCTGGGTGGCTCAGTCGGTTAAGCGTCCAACCTCAGCTCAGGTCACGATGTGGGTTAGAGCCCCGCGTCGGGCTCTGTGCTGACAGCTCAGGGTGTGGAGCCTGTTTCAGATTCTGTGTCTGCCTCTCTCTCTCTGCTCCTTCCCCACTCATGCTCTCTTTCTCTTTCTCTAAATAAATAAAAGTTTAGAAAATTTTAAAAAATGATTATTGATTGGCATTTGTATGAATCTGCCAATGTTAATTTAAACCAGATTTTACCATAGGTAATGTGTGTGTAGCTAACACAGCATAGGCTTTGGAATATATGTGTGTGTGTTGCTCTTCTCATGTCGAGTCACTGTTCTTAGCAGAATCCTCGGCAGACGAGGCCCTTCCAAAGCCTTTCTGTCCAGTTGGACTGGTGCCAGCAGTGGGAGGATGCTGTGGATCAGGGAGGAGTGGGATTGTAGAGGCACCTATTATATCAGAGTGACCTCCAAGTGATGGTTAAAAAGTTGATGAAAATGAAGAATGAAAAGAAAATACCGTCTTATTTTAATTTAGGAATATGTAAATATACATTTACTCACCAATCCTCTGATAGAAGGCCAAGGTCTGATCAGAGCTCTAAGTGATCCATCTTGTATAGTCTCAGAAGGCATTGCCCAGGATTTCCATTTTTAGTTCCTTTTCAGGAGCTTTTAAAGAATTTAAAAACGGGACGCTCAGTCGGTTAAGCGTCCAACTTCAGCTCAGGTCATGATCTCATGGTTTGTGGGTTTGAGCCCTGCATCGGGCTCTGTGCTGACAGCCAGCTCAGAGCCTGGAGCCTGTTTCAGATTCTGTGTCTCCCTCTCTCTCTCTCCCCCTCCCCCACTCGTGCTGTCTCTGTCTCAAAAGTAAATAAACTATTAAAAAAAAAAGAAAAAAAACAAACTTAAAAACAATTTCAAAGCCTTGGGAATACAGAGTTCTAGATTTTTAAAAATTATTATTTCCCGTTTGTCTTAACTGTTGCCTCAGCTACATTACTTTGACAGTAAACTTTTTAGCAACTTAACTTATTGTAAAGGTTCCTCCAAACATTCAGTTTTCTAGAAACAATTACTCCTTTTTCACAGCCTTGCGTGAAGGGCACTAATAATCCAGTTGCGTGGCCACAACCACAAGTGCAACTAGGTAAACAGGGGTATGTGCGGGCATAGCCTGCTACACGCGAGAGTTCAGCCTGCCACGTGCTTTTCCCAGAGCCCAGACGGCGTCCGTAAAGCAGGAGAGTTGACACAAAGGGTACAGGCTGTGTGACACTCCCCCGATAATGAGTCACACTGCTGAGATTTGTGGCTGGTTACCTGGGATTGCCTGGCTTGGACTGTGGTTCTCATGGACCTGCGGGCTCGGAGCAGAATTGACGGGAGATGATGAATTCAGTGTCTGTTCCTTACCCAGTGTCCTGTCATGATTCAAATGATGAGACGAGCTTACATGACGTTTCCAGTGAAGATGGATTCCAGACCGTTACCTAAAGAATAACAAGATGGAGTTTACTGACGTGATGTGGTATCATTTGTTTCTATTTTACGGAAGAGAATGGTACGGCTCTTTAAAATCAGAGCTTTTACAGGTGTGGGGAACTCGATGGTTTACCGTTTCTGCAGTAGTTTTTCCTTCCATCCTGGAAGTAAGGCTAGACTTAATCCTATGAAAAAATCATACTCTGCCGGTGGTGATGGACACAGGAAGCTTTCTCAGCATTTCAGCGCGGCCTGTGCTCTGTGTTGACTAGAATTCGCAACTAAAGTGCCTAGGGTGTTAGAAAACGCGAGGTCAAGCAGGGCCTCTGGCCTTGAGGCCGTCCATAGTGTTATAAAACCCAGCAAACAGAAAGCAGCTGCACGAGAGCATATTCAAGAGGAAAATGAAAGACACAGCCCGCTCGCTGCAGCTCAGGACGCCCTCTCCCCAGCCTCCTCGGCTTTGTGGCCTCCCGGCCACCGCGCCGCTTCTGTTCTGCTCTTGATCACACGGTATCTCTTTCCCCTTAGCCTTGGAGGACGGTGACTCCTCCTGGAGTGGTTAGTAGTAGACATTCAGCAGAAGAGGTTTTGAGTCAGCGCCAGGAGCCACCTGGGGGTGCCGGAAAGGCCAGGCTTTGCCACCGGAGCGCCCTGGGGCACAGTCCTGGCTTCAGCACTCACTTTCTCGCCTTTGACCGCAGGCAGGTGAATCACTCTGGGCTGTGGCTCCTTATCTGTAATGATGCAGGCGTGTTAAACTTCTGGTGTGCAGGACAGTCTCAAAGTAAAGAGTATAAAGAATCATCGTCCCCTTGGCCCAAATGTGAACTCTGCCATCCCTGGATGAGACATAGAGTCGTGGGGAGGGGGAGGGGGTAGTATTGTGGGATGGGAGATAGGCCTAGAATTTGTTTTTTTAAATTTTTTTAATTTTATTTTTTTAAAATAGTTTATTGTCAAATTGATTTCCATACAACACCTAGTGCCCATCCTAACAAGTGTCCTTCTCCATGCCCATCACCCCCCTTCGCCTCTCCCCACCCCCCATCACCCTCAGTTCTCTGTATTTAAGAGTCTCTCATGGTTTGCCTCCCTCCCTCTCTGTAACTTTTCCCCCCTTCCCCTCCCCCATGGTTCTCTGTTAAGTTTCTCCTGTTCCACATATGAGTGAAAACATAAGGTAGCTGTCCTTCTCTGCCTGACTTATTTCGCTCAGCATAACACCCTCAAGGTCCATCCATGTTGCTACACATGGCCAGATGTCATTCTTTCTCACTGCCATGTAGTATTCCATCATATAGATAACCCACATCTTCTTGATCCATTCCTCAGTTGATGGACACTGAGGCTCTTCCCATGATTTGGCTATTGTAGAGAGAGCTGCTGTGAACATTGGGGTCCATGTGCCCCTATGCATCAGCACTCCTGTGTCCATTGGGTAAATTCCTAGCAGCGCTATTGCTGGGTCATAGGGGAGTTTTAGTGTTCATTTTCTGAGGAACCTCCACACTGTTTTCCAGAGGGGCCGCAGCAGTTTAAACTCCCACCAACAGTGTAAGAGGGGTAGGCCTAGATTTTTAGATTGTGGAGGATCCCGAATGCCAGGGAATGAATTTGAAGTTGGTTTGATCTTAGGTGATGGGGTATCGTTAGGAGTTTTGCTGTGAATGATGCCTGTTTATCGGTGGACTTTACAGTAGGGAGCACAGATGGCTGCGTGAGGGGGAGGTCGTGGCAGGAAGATCAGTCCAGGGGCTCCTACGTGGCAGAGGGTTCGGGGCAAAGAACTGGGTTAGAGGCCACTCTTTCCACCCGCTGGTCATTCGACCTCGAGGCCTTCGTGTGTGTAATCGTCTGAGCTGCTCTTCCTCCTGGAAAGCTAAGTCAGCCACCACCATGGGGCTATTATGAACATTAAATCAGGGCATATGTAAAGTGCCTCACTGCCGGAGAGGCGTGGTCCGTCTGCACCTCTCCTCGCCCACTTGGAGTTCCTTCTTGGTTGTGCTATTAATTTGCAGGAAGGACCAGTGGGAGGGAAAGAGAAGAAGCTGGCAGAGATCTGGTCGGAGACGCATTTCATGCCCGGTAGAAGGTGCCTTGTTGGGACCGGGCCGAGCAGCTTTCCTGTCTTCTCGATCTCAGATGTTATGAACCTCTTACTTGTAAACTTCTTCTGTCTGTTGGTCGCTATTTAGTCTAACTGTCTTATTTTGGCCATGTTTGATTCATTCTTCTGTTGTTGGCATAGGAAAATTTAAGTTGGCTCTTCGAACTGCATTTTATTTTGCTAACTTTGGCAGTCTTATTTTACTGCCTTACACTTGGAATACAATAAAAACCAGGTCTAGTCTTGTGGTTTTATGTCAGCTGTATGAATCTAGAAGAGAAATTGTCCTAAAGAGGAACCACAGATAAAAATAAGTCCTGGTTCAGAGTTCTGCCCTTCATCCACGTAGCGGTTTAAAAGCAGACATCCACATTACTCACGCAACCTGGTTGTATGTGTATTGATGTTGAAGGAAGAGCATCATTTTGAGGAGTTTAGTTTTAAAGATCTGTGTATTTCATTTAAAATAGTGTTCTTGAAATACTTTAATGAAAAACAACATTTTTTTTTCATTTAAGACAGAGGATGCTTTATTCAGACCCATCAGAGAAATGGACAGCTGAGGTCTGTAACAAAGTGGTGTGTTTCAGAGCAAAGGTCAGTAATTATATATGAGAATATATAGTGCTACCTACACATTAACTTCAGGGCACAGATCAGAGTTTGTTGATCAGGATCAACAGAATCAGCACCAACCTCCTTATAATGTTTTTCAAGGGTCGCCATGCCCTCACGGGCCTCAGAGAACTTCCCTTCCTCCATGCCCTCACCCGCATGCCAGCGAATAAAGGCACACTTGTCATACATCAGGTCAAACCTGTGGTCCAGGTGAGCCAAGGCCTCGGCCTGCACACAGCTAGCTCACCCTACTTTGGCCAGGTCTGCACCAGGTACCACACTGGGAGGCAGGTAACTGATGCCAACTTGGGAGCCAGTGGGGTGCCAGTCCACAGACGGGATGGTATGCGTGGTCTCACTGGTGGCAATGGCAGCACTGACATCTTTGGGAACCATGTTGCCACAGTACCCCGGGCAGGAAGCCATGGCCAGGGTCACATTCTACCATATGGTTGGCTGGCTCGGAGCAAGCATCGGTGATCTCTGCTCCAGAAAGCTATTCAAGGTAGGCTTTCTCAGCAGAGTGACAGACAGGAGCATATGTGGCTGGAGGGAAGAAGACGCGGGGATAGGGTACCAGGTTGGTCTGGAATTCTGTCAGATCAACATTCTGGGCTGCCTCACATCTGAGGGAAGCAGTGAGGGAGGGCACGATTTGACCTGTCACCCTATTCAGGTCAGTGTAGGTTGGGTGTTCAGTTCCGAGGTTTCTATGATGTGTCATAGATGGCCTCATTGTCTACCATGGTGGCCCAGAATGTTCCAAGGTGGTGTGGGTAGTGAGGATGGAGCTGGAGGGCTCTGCTACAGCTGCGGAAACCTGGGCTCTGCGTAAATGGAGAACTCCAGCTTGGACGGCTGGTCACAGTCGGCAGACATTCCGTCAGCAGGGAGGCGAACCCAGAAGCGGCCCCTGCCCCCGGGCAGTGGAAAACCAAGAGGCCCTGAAGACCTGTGCCCTGGTTGGCCAGTTTCCGGATTCAGTCCGAGACCAGGTCAGTGATCTCCTTGCCAGTGGTGTGGTGCCCTCGGGCGTGGTCATTGGCAGCGTCTTCCTCTCGTGTGAGGAGCTGCTCAGGGTCAAAGAGCTGGCGGTGGGTGCCAGCGCGGGCCTCCTCAGTGACCGTGGGTCCCAGGTCCACCAGCGCTGGCCTGGGCATGTGCTTGCCAGCACCGTCTCACTGAAGAAGGTATTGAAGGAGTCATCGCTTCCCCCATGGGTCTTGTCACTTGGCATCTGGCCATCAGGCTGGGGGCCGTGTTTCAGGCAGCGGAGCTTCCAGCAGGCATTGCCGATCTGGGCACCGGCCTGGCCACCGTGGGCGGAGACGCATCCACGCGTGGCTGCCAAGCAGATGGCAGAGAGCTAGAGGACAGGGGTTGGGTCCTAAAGTGTGACTCAGGCAGTCCATGTACGAGAACCCGCCAGTGTGAGATACTTAACTCAGATTCTTTAAATAGGCCCAAAGGGACTTGCAGGTCATCTAGTCTAACCCTGTCATTTTTCATGTCTGAATGCTGAGGCCTAGAAAACAAATATTCAATGTCTTTTACTTTATACAGTAATCATGGTTGTAGTCTTTAAGAAAAAGGCTTGTTTTTAATGAGTTCTACTTTCAGGGTAATCTTTTTGAAACCAGGAAAGTATGTGATACAAAAGAAGGACCCTGAGAGATGAATTTTTTAAAAACGTCATCTGTTTTGATTTTTGAGCCGGGAGGGCATTGCTGAGAAGGACTGAGGCCACGTACGAACTGTGCCGAGATTAGTCATTTCTTCCGTGGGCCCAGGAAGGAGCAGAGGAACTGAGGTAACATACCTGACATCTTCTGTGCTGCTTGTGGTAGGGCTCGAGGCCTGTAATTTAGTTTTCAGTATATTTTATTCATAGGTTATATAATAATATTACCTGTTGTCTCCCGAATACTGCCTATTTTTTCATAGAAACATTGGGGAAGTCATGCTAAAAATGAGGTGTTGATTTTTTAAACTCTTTTGTAAATGTTCTTTTGTATTATTTGACCTCTTGTTTATTTATACTTAGCACTTCCCCAGGGCCTTTGCACTTCCTGTCCTTCCTGCCGTACCGGGCATCGTCCTCCAACCCTGTTCCTCATCAACTAGCTCCTCATTCTTAGGTCCCAAATGACACCTTCTCCAATTGCCTTTCCCCAAGCATCTTAATGTAGCCCTGCACCAGCCCGTTACTCTGTCACATAACCTATTTGCTCTCATCATCCTCAGCACCAGCTGGAATTACCCTGTGTGTTGACTGGCATCTCTTTCTACTAACGCACTCTGCGGGAAGGGAGCCCCGCTGTTCGCTTTTCTCCACTGCGTCGACTGGGAACGGGGCCCGGCAGCAGTGACTGCCTGTTACATTTGATGGCAAAAGGAATCATCTAGCTTCAGTCTGGTTTCTAGCCATCAGCTTTAGTGACTCCATTGCATCCCAGGAGGATTGCCTGATGGCGTGGAGCTAAAAAACGAAACCCAGGATATTGGGGGGGAAATTCTCCCCCAAAATTACGGTAGAGTTTAAGAAAGTACAATTAAGAAGTGTTTGGGATAAGCGCTGACATTTTGCAAAGAAGTGGTTAGCTTATAAACTCAAGAGATTTATGATTGCCTGTCAAAATAGTGGCTTTTGGTTCCTTTAGCTGGGATGGCAAACCCGGACTCCTGAAGGTTTTCATCTCAA
This sequence comes from Hyaena hyaena, assembly GCF_003009895.1. Classification (NCBI taxonomy): domain Eukaryota; kingdom Metazoa; phylum Chordata; class Mammalia; order Carnivora; family Hyaenidae; genus Hyaena; species Hyaena hyaena. The sequence continues at coordinate 383,283 of NW_024081039.1, forward strand.
GAAAAGTGTACCTTCTGTAATGTCATCACTGAAATAGGGAGGTTGGATATGTTTGGAAATGGCCCAGAATTCATCAGCTCGAACATTCTAAACAGCTGTTAGGAGGTAGCCGCTGTGCTGTGCGATGACTGCGTTAATAATTCATCCCTCTAACATATTTGAGCGACCGCCGTCAGGTGCCATGCTGGACAGGACCGAGAAGGAACCTGCAGTGGAGGAGAAAACAGAAGTAAACCAGCCACACTCGCATAGTGCAGATGCAGTACTGGGGGGAGGGGACAATGCAGGCCCCCCGGCAGTTCTCAGGAGAGGCATGTGACCCATTTCACAGGTCTCTAGGGTGCTTCCTATAAGTGCAATCTAAGCTGGGACTTGAAAGGTGACTGGGACTTAGGTAAAGAAGGAGGGAAGGTATGTATAGATTGGGGTTTGTCAGTGTACGGATGACTGAGGTCGTCAGGGTGGGTGTGATCCAGGCAGAGTGTATACGGCATGGGGCCTGGGGGACACGAGCCTTCAAGGGGAGCCTGCCTCCAAAAGCAGCCTGAGAGAGGAGAGACAACAGACGGGAAGTTGTGGGCACATGTGCAGAGCCGGAGGGAGGAAGATGTTTCAGGAAGGAGGAGACTGCAGCATCAGATGCGGCCAAGAGAAAGGCGGGGCCAGCCGGTTGGCTGCGGGAGGGTTGGGGATGACCTTGGCCAGAGCTGTTCCGGGGGCGCAAGGTGGCAAAGCCGGACCGCAGAGAGTTAGAGAGAGGAGTAGAGGAAGTAGACACAGTAAACATGGACCACCTGTCCTAAGCTGGACATTTCTTAGATTAAGAGAAAGCAGTGGTCAAAGGAGTGCTTGGAGTTGAGGGAGGACTCTGTTCCTTTTTAAAGATGTGACAGACAGGAGTGATTAGATGCTGGTGGGAAGGAGACAGGAGAGGTTGAAAATACTGGAGTAGCTGGAAAGTATAACTTGCTGAGCGATGTCCCGGTGTGACTGGGGGCGTGGTGGTCACTTGCGGATTATCTCTGTCGTTTACCCGAGGAGTTTTCTCATGGCCTCTCCTACCTTCTTCCTTCCTTTCCTTCCTTTCCTTCCTTCCCTTCCTTTCCTTCCTTCCCCTTTTGAAGTTGGAGCCAAGGCCAAGTACTTACATGTAACCCCTAAGAATGCCCTAAAGCAAACATTTGACAGTGAAACTTATCACGTCTGCTTTATAATGTTTGCTGACTGTGTTTAAAGTATTGTACCATTCTTTATGGCTTCTGGTGACCTCTGAGAGCATGCCTTTGACTTTGCAGGCCCCAGCACTGCTAGCTACTAGTCGAGGTGAAGGCGGCTTAGTACCAACTGTCAGCTACAGAAGGCTAATTACATAAAAGGAAGAAAAAGTACAATTAGGGCACCATTCATTCCCCCCCCACAATTGTACATCTTTACTTATTTATATAATCTTCAAAATTGTGGTAAAAAGTACATAAAGGTTACCATTTTAACTGTTTTTTAAGTGTATATGATTCAGTGGCATCAGTATATTCACAGTGTTGTATAACCATCACCCATTTCCAGAGCTTTTTCGTCATCCCAAATGGGAGCTCGGTGTTGTTATTAATCAGTAACTCAGCCTCTCCCCTACCAGCCCACGGTGGCCTCTGTTCTGCTTTCTGTCTCTATGAATTTGCCTCTTCGAGGGGCCTCATATAAGTAGAGTCAGGTAATATTTGTCCTTTTATGTCTGGCTTCCTTCACTTGGCATGGTGTTTTTCTAAGTTCATCCATGTCTTAGCCTGTCTTAGACTGTTGTCCCTTTTTATGGCCGAATAATACTCCATTGTTAGTTTAATTTTTTTTAATGTTTATTTATTTTTGAGAGAAAGAGAGACAGAGCGCCAGCCGGGGAAGGGCAGAGACAGTGAGGGAGACAGAATCTGAGGCTCCAGGCTCTGAGCTCTCAGCACAGAGCCTGACATGGGGCTCGAACTCATGAACTGCGAGATCATGACCTGAGCTGAAGTCGGACGCTTAATCAACTGAGCCGCCCAGGCTCCCCTCCATTGTTTGTTTAGTCATCTGATGGACACTTGTATTGTTTTTACCTTCTGGCTATTGTAAATAATTGTTATATAAGTGTTTGTATGTTTAAATTAAAAAAAAAACTTTTAAAAAATGTTTATTTATTACTTTGGAAAGACAGAGAAAGACAGCATGAGTGGAGGAGGAGCAGAGAGAGAAAGGGAGACACAGAATCCAAAGCAGACTCCAGGCTCTGAGCTGTCAGCACAGAGCCTGACACGGGGCCCAAACTCATGAACCTGGAGATCATGACCTGAGCCGAAGTCAGACACTTAACCAACTGAGCCACCCAGGTGCCCCCATTAAAAATTTTTAAAATGTGTGTTTATTTTTTAAAGAGAGTACACACCTGAGTGGGGGAGGGGAAGAGCGAGAGTGAGAGAGAGAGAGAATGAATCCAAAGCAGGATCCAGATTCTGAGCTGTCAGCACAATGCCCTGTATGGAGCTTGAACCCACGAGCCATGAGATCATGATTTGAGCCGAAGTCAGATTCTTAACTGACTGAGCCAGCCAGGCGCCCCTATTTTAAAATTAATGTTTAATTTTTAGTGTTTACTAGATACAATAACTAATTTCATGTTTAATGTTAACCTTGTCACAGGTAATGGAATTAGTTGACATTCCTGAATTAGTTTCCATTGATTTCTCCTCCTCATTGGGGTCTAGTTTCCTGCCTGGTAATATTTGATTGGATGCCGGACTTAGTGAATTTTAAGGGTGCTAGATAATTGTGTATGTTTCAAAGCCTTCGTGAGCTGTGTTCTAGAATGCAGTTAAGTTACTCGGAAACAGTTTGATCCTTGCTTTAAGTTTCGTAGGACGCAATTAGGTCGGCCTTTAGGGCTGCTTCCCCCCACCGCTGAAGGGATGCCTGTTGGAATGATTACCCAGGATCCTGCATCACAGAGGTTTCCCGCCATGGCTGGTGGGAGCCCCAGCCTTTTCCAGCCCCGGGCGAACTTGGTCTTCCTGCTGCTTCTGTGGTTTTCCTTCCACCATTGGGTGGTTTTCTTGCCTGCACGTGCTAGTCGGCACTCTGTCAGGGTCTGGGACTTGGAGGAAGGGCCCCAGAACGCCATCTGCTCCCTCTGTCCCCTTCCCACCCCCCCCCACCCCCCGTCCTGTCTTGGGTCCTCACTGTGGAGACATCGCAGGCTTTGCCCGGGGATCCCCCCCCTCCCTGTGGCCCGCAGTCACTGTGGCAGTTCTCGGGCTCGCCTCCTTGCCCGCCCCCCCCCCTCAAGATCACAGCCCTGGGCTGCCTGTTGTCCGTGGCCCAAAAACTGGTTTCACAGATTTTGTGCAGCGTCCGAGTTGTTTCAGGTGGGAGGGTGAGTCCGTGCCCGATACCCCATCGTCTCTGAAGCTGAAGTTTGCCCCCGATTTACCAGGATGTTTTTGTCTACCTTCTAAAGTGGGTTTTGTTTAACTCGCCTTTTCCTAGGACCGATTATCTTCAGAAGAAAGAGGGGCCCGGTGTCGTCCTTCCCTTCCCCGCGCTCCCCTTTCCTGCCCAGGGTAGCCGTTTCGTGGTGACCTCTACCCGCCGGCTGCTGCCACGCGCGTCCCGCGTCCGGGGTCCGGGACCCCGGTTGCCTTGGGCGTGTGTCTGGGGCAGGCTACCAGCCGGCTGGCAGGGGGCCGCGTCCCGGTGGGGAGTCTGCCCGCGCTCCGCCTGCCCCCCTCGCCCGCGTCCTGATGGCAGCTGGGTGCCGGCACCAGCCCTCCGCTTTTCTTCTCCTGACTGCCCAGGCTTCTGTCGCGTTGACCTTGACGTGCATTCCGTACAGACGGCACATAGTGGGGCTCTGCCTTTGTTCTCAGCTCGGTCTCTCTTTTCACTGAAGCGTTCAGACTACTTACATTTAGTGTAATGATCCATTTGATCCGGCTCAAGTACCATCTTGCCGCTTCTTTATTTGCTGCCTCTGTCTATTGTTTCAGTTTTTCTTTTCCTTTTTAGATTATTTAATAGTATCTTTATCTTTATCATTTGCTTATTAGCTCTTTATTCATATATGTTTCTTTTTCTCTTTTTCCTCCCTTGCGTCTGCTCTCAGGTTTGTGGTCTCAGCACACTCTGCCCCCGCCTTCTGGTGTCCCGTGCGGCAACTCTGTAACCTTGTCCTTCCCCATCTGCCTCCTGTGGGGGGGGAGGTTCGTCTGCTACAGTTTATTTCCGGTGGTAGAAGCCCCCACAAGTACACTGTTGTCCTGGTTTTAAAAGTCAGTCATCTTTTAGGGAAGTTGAACACTGAGAATTTTTTGCAGACGATCCACATATTTACCATTCCTTATAGTGTGTGTGTGTGTAAAAATGTGTAAAAAAAAGTGTGTGTGTGTGTGTGTGTGTGTGTGTGTGTGTGTTCAGGCTTCCATCCAGTATCCTTTTCCTTCGGTGAAAGAACTCCCTTTAGCGTTTCCTGTGGTGTCGATTTGTTGGTGATAAATTCCCTCAGGTTTTGTTTGTCTGAAAATGTCTTGATTTCAACATTATTTTCGAAGGATGTTTTTGCCATGTAAAGAATTCTAGCTTGATTGTCTTTGTTATTTTTATTACATGAAAGATAGATTTTTGACTTGTTTCTGATAGGAAGTCTTGAGGAGTTCTTTTTTCCTTTTTACGTCGTGTGTCTCTTTCTCCCCCCACCTTCAGCTGCTTTCGAGATTTTTCTCTTTATTGCTGATGTCCTGCATTTGATTATGAAGTCTCTTTGTGTGGTTGTGTGTGTGTGTGTTGCGTGTGTGTGTGTGCGCGCGCTTTTTTTGTTTGTGGGACTTACTCAGGTTCTAGAATCTGTGGATTATAGTTTTCACCAAATTGGGAAGTTTTTGCCATTTCTTCTTCAAAAATGTCTCGTCTGCTCTGCCTCCCTGCCTTCTGGGGTTCCAGTTACATGGCGTTAGGCTGCGCGGCACTGTCTCACAGGCCATGATGGCTTTGCCCATTTCTTGGCTTCTTTCTTTCCATTAAGAAAGAATAAGTTCTATTGCTATTTGTTCAAGTTCACTTACCATTTCTCCTGGAGTGCCTAATTGTCCGTTGAGCCCATCCGGTAAATTTTTTTTATTTCAGAAATTGCATTTTATACCGCTGGTTATTCCATTTGGGTCTTTTTTAAATAGCATTCATTTTTCTCCTTCTTATAATCAGATGTTCCTTTAAGTCCTTGAACCGTATTTATAGTAGCTATTCTAACGTGTCTGCCAGTGTTATTATGTCTGACATTTCCTGGTGTGTTTCTATTGACCGAAGTTTTTGTCCTGGGTCACATTTTTCTTTCTTGGCTTGTCTGTTAATTTTTTATTGGACAGTGGACATTGGTTGGCATGTTGCTGAGTGTGTGAATTGTATGTTCTCCCTTTAAAGGGTGTTAAGGTGTTTGGTAAGTTACTTGTGAATCAGTCCAATTCAAGACTTATTTAAGGTTTGTTTGGGGAGGGGGATGTCCAAGGTAATGTTATCTGAAGGCACCTGGAGCCCTAGCCCAGCCGCATGGGGGTCTCTACCTAGCATGTTGTGGTTGTGTTCCTGAAGCTTCCCCACGGGGTACTGAGAACTGCCTAAGCTCTGAGCATTCTTCCAGCCCCCATCTCCGCTGTGGTGGTGGTTTGCTTGGCTGTAAAGAGTTCTACCCTATTGTGTGTGGCTTCATCAACAGGCTCAAGGAGACCTCCCTGCAGATTCCCGGAGCTGTTTCTCTGAGTAGCTGCTTTCTGATAGTCTGTCCTCAGCTCCCAGCTGCCTGAGAGCCTCCCGGAGCCCTGGTCCCGCTTGCTCGCTTCACCTCAGCAGGACCCGCGCTTCCCACTTGGGGCTCCCTGCTTGGCTCCTTCTCTCAGCATTTGGGTCAGAAGCTGCCTCCAGGCAGAGAGCTGGAGCCTTCAAGGGGTCACCTCGGCTGTTTCTTTCTCTCGGAGTCACTGTCCCGTGCTGCCCTGTTGTTCGGTATCCGGAAACTGTCATTTCATGCATTTTGTACAGTTTTCCAGCTGCATGTGGTAGTAAGAGGGATGGTCTGGGTCCAGTTACTCCACTGTGGCTTCCTGCTATTTGATTTCGATTAATTTTGTTACATTTATTGAATTTTGATGTACTGCTTATTCATTTAATGTACCAATCCTTCTCTCTTTTATTTTTGCCTGATCTATAGCCTCTTGAACTCGGCCTTCAATAGTTTTATCCTTTTAAGCCCCTCAAGTTGATTCAGGTTATTCTAGGAAAATACTGAAGTTCTAGGGCACACGTTTACTTTTGCCCTCCTGCACACATTCAGCCTCTCCGTTCATCCACAGGGTCTCCAGCTAACAGTGAGGACTGTGTGACAGCTCAGATCCCCTTTCCCATACCTTTCCCCAGCACACAGTGAGCCCTCTGAGAATCTTTGTATTGTTTACAAAACATGGGCTTCCGGGAAATTTCAGTTCATGAGAGGAACTTACGGCACCGAATAGAATACAGTATTTTGATAGATTCCTTTGTGATAACTGTTTCTTCTAACTTTCATGAGATAATGTTTTTTTTTTTTTTTTTCTAAATGGAATTGTTGGAGGACTCGGTACGAAGTAATCAGTGCAGTCAAGGGCTCAGGAGTCCTTGACCGTGAGCATTAGCATAGGCTGATGGGGGCTTATGGCTGAAACAGGGATTTATTTTACAGGACAGTTTAATCTGATAAAAGTTTTCAGTCTCCTGGGGGAAGTGTTTCAAGGTACTTTGTGCCATTTTGGAAATTGCTGAGTTTGTGTTTAAGAGCAAGATGAAATGTTGAAAGATTTTAACACGGTCCTTGGCTATTGATTTTTGTTTGTGGCTGCAAAGTGCTAAAAATAAGGTGTCGTCATTCCATATTCTTGAAGTCATAGTATGTTCTAGGTGCCCTTTAAGTGATCACAGTACATTTGCGATGGAATTTATTTGTAATTTCTCCCCAAATAACCCTTTAGGATTTTGAATGAACCTGCCGGGCATTTAGAGACTGACCTCTCGGTTAGCCCTGTGTTCTCAGGAATGTGGTGTGATTTGCTGATGGGCGTTCTTCACTGAAGTGCTTCATGCTCGTGGTGGTCTCTTCTGCTTTGCATTTTGGCTTTTGTTGCATATTGGGAATATCCGCCCAGTTATATTTTTTTAATGAAGTTATTATTTATGAAGAAACTTGATTTTTGCCAGTTTGCCTTTAAAGTGGTGTTCTTGTTACATGTTCATTGTTGTAGGATTTTCTGCAAATGATAGGGGTCGAGGGACTCCCGTACCTGCATGCGATGCTCCCCACACACAGTGGTGAGGGGGGTCTGAAGGGGCTATTTGACCCTGTGAGTGTGGGGGGCTGCTTCTCCCAAGATGTGCTCAAGTAACACATGACAGAGAACTTTTGTGGGGATGAGTAACCCAGTACTCAGCTCTTTCTCTTGACCCCCAAGACTAGTTCCAGAATGCTTGGTAGGCTAGAAGGGGGACACAGTTAAGGACCAACTTTTAACCCAATACAAAATGTGTGTGTGTGTGTGTGTGTGTGTGTGCGCGCGCGCGCGCGCGCGCAAAAACCCCGAAGGTCGCAATCACTGACCTTTACTGGGCCCTTTGTGCCAGTCACTGTTCCAAGCGCTTTGTATTTATGACTTCATTTATCATTGGTGTCACGAGGCACATGCTGTTACCCTTATCTTATTCTGGAGGAATTTGAGACAGGCTTTAAGGAATTTGGCCAAGTTTAGAAAGCTGTTGAAACGGTGGAGGAGGGAGTTGACCCCGGCGTGGTCTGGCTCCAAAGTCAGCTCATAATTACCATGTTGCCAGTGATGACATTTCCTCTCCCGTTTGTGGGGGAATGAAAATCATGGTCAACATGCGGCGCTGGCCGGGGCCAGGGGGGTCCTCCGCTGTGACTGGGAGTGTGTCCATTTTCAACCAGGTGTCTTGGGGATTTGGGGCACTGTTTGCTTTTAAACTCTTCTGCCCTCCCCCCCCCCCATTTTTGCTACAAGGCTCCTGTCCTTTTGCAACAAAGCTAGTTCAGCTTAGGCTGGGAGGCAGGGTAGCTTCTCAACCACAGCGAAGTGAGTTTCCACGTGCTGCGTCCTGGAGCTGCCTGTTGGGTTAGACACCTTGTAGCTGTGATGGAGAACAAGGTAGATGTGCTGATATGAACACTCCTCCAATTACATAAAACATGAAATGTAGAAGAGCATAGATACCGTGGTTCTAATTGGCTCAGTGCGTGTGCTAACATGTGTCAAATGCGCGACGTTTGGAAGGCCACTTTCACATCCGTTAGCCCTTGGGCCCTGTGGCAGGAGGAGAGGAACATTTTTTAACTTTTCCTTTTGTAAACTTCATTGTGTTGCTTTTTTTTTTTTTTTAATGTTTATTTTTGAGAGAGACAGAGCGTGAGCAGGGAGGGGCAGAGAGAGAGGGAGACACAGAGCCTGAAGCAGGCTCCAGGCTCAGCTGTCAGCACAGAGCCTGACGCAGGGCTCGAACCCATGAACCGTGAGATCATGACCTGAACCGAAGTCAGACGCCTAAGGACTGAGCCACCTCAGCGCCCCTGTGTTGCTTTTATTGTTATTGTAAAATGTAATTATGTGTATATGTGCAGCGAAAGTAACAATACTCAGAATGGGAACTCCAGGAGGACTTAGTACAGATTCTGTCTGCCCCCTCTCCCCTCTATTTAAGTAACACTTGGTAGCATTTTGTGCTTTGTTACAACCAAGGACGAGTTCCCTAATAGATTGTAGGATTTTCAGCAGAATTCTGGGCTTCCTAGGTAGAGGCATTAAACAGTTCTTCCAATTTTTAATACTTTTCACCAGGCAATAGGTTTATGTTAATTAAAAAAAACCACAACACCATGAGAATGGTGCAGAGAAGATGACATAGGCAATTCCTATCTGTCCCTGCCCCCAGCCAGCTGGCTTCTCCCCTTGGGGACTGCGTTACCGGTTTCTTTTCCTTCCTTACAGAGATCGTCTGTGCACACATGAGCAGAGGCATTTCCCCCCTTTTTTCACACAGATGATCTACTGGCTTTATTTTCTTATTTAACACATCCATTAGAGACAATTACACCTCTGGAAACTAAGCAAACCTTAGTCTTTCTTTGCTAGAGCACGCTGTTCCATTTTGTGCAGCGCCCTCCTCTCCTCACCAGTCCCTAGTGCTGGGCTGTGCCCGCTCACTCACCACTGTAAATGGTGCTGCACTGAGTACCCTTTTATGCACAGCACTTTGCAAATGTGTATTTCTAGACGATGCGTTCCCAGAAGTGGAATTTCCAAGTCAGAGAGTCTGTGTGTTTGTAATTTTCATAGATATTACCAGATTGCCTCTCACTTCCATCCGAGCTGTAGGAATAACCTATTCCCTGAACCTACGTCTTCATCAGCGATGATGTTGTTACGAATTTCATTTTTGTTTCTCTGCCATGCTGATAGGTGAAAAATAACGTTTGGTTTTATAAGTGAGGTTTTATATTTTTAAGAGCCATCTTTACCTTTTTTTTAAAATTAATTTATTTTGAGAGAGAGAAAGAATTCCAAGCAGACTTCACACTGTCACTGCAGAGCTCAGTGTGGGGCTCGAACCCATGAACTGAGAGATCAAAACCTGAGCTGAAATCAAGAGTTGGTGCTTAAACTGACTGAGCCACCCAGGCTCCCCCCGCCTTTTTTTTTTTTTTTTTTTAAACAAATTTGTAGGTACCCACTGTAGAGTAGGAGAACTGGTCTTTAGTCTGTAATATGAATTGCATATTTTTTTGTCATTTGTCTTTTCTTTATTATCACTTATTTTTTATCTTACTTATATTGGCTTTTGCCAGGCAAGGCAAGTATGTTTTATTTGGGTGAAGAGAAATTTCTGTCTCTCTCCCTTTATGGACTTTAAGATTCTATTTCACATGTGAAGCCTTCCTCTACTGCAAGATTATTTTTTAAATTCCCCTCTATGATTTCCTTTGGTATTTTTTGTAGTTCCTTAAAAAGTTTTTTTTTTTTTTTTTTTTTTTTTAAACCCGTGGAGAATGTCAAGCATATTCAGAGGCAGGATAGTATAATGAAGCCCTACGCACCCATTACCAAGCTTCAACAACTATTCACGCCTCTTGTTTGGTCCAGACCCCATCAAGTTCCCCTCTCTTGTATTTTCTGAAGAAATGCCAGATCTTTTCTCACTTCATCTATAAATATCTTAGTGGATTTCTCTGAAGATGGGTAGTACTTTAAAAATATAACCACATGATGAGCACGGGGTGTTATATGGAAACCAACTTGACAATAAACTATCTGTAAAAAAATAAAATAAAAAAATAAAAATATAACCACAATGCCATTTTGATACCTAAAAAATTGAATACCTTTTAAATATCCCATAGTTCTTAAGTTTTCAGATTTTTTTATTATATCCTATCATAATCTTTTTTTTTTTTTTTGCATTTTGTTGGACTCAATCCAAGTAAAGTCTATGTATATTGCAATTGGAATCAGTCTCTGAAATCTCTTTATTTACAGGTTCCCCTGTTTTACCCCCTCCCCCAGCAGGCTTGGTTTTGTCTTTGAGATTTATTTGTTAGAGAAAATGGATTCTGTAACGTCTGGATTTTCCTATTGCATCCTCATTGCATACTTAAATGTATTTCTTTATACTTGCTATAAAGTAGTACTAGGATCTAGAATGTCCATAAGACGCAGATTCTTTTTTGCTTTCAAGTCGATTTCGTAATCGGCGTTGTATTCCATCAGAAAGCAAAGAATTTCTGGCTGTCTTTTGGAGGCATTATGCTTAGATACATTCAATTATTAGGGGTTTAAAATGATGTTTTAATTCTGTTATTCCCTTTTCAGTTATTTCATTTATGAGCTGTCTTCAAGGTTCACCCATGTTTATGCACTTTGTAGAATTTCCTTCTTTTTAAAAGCCTCGTCTGTCATTTGTGTATACCACATTTTCCTTACCCATTCACCCGTCAGACATTTAGTTTGTTTCCATATCCTGGCTATTATGAATAATGCTGGAGTAAATATGGGTGTGCTAATATCTCTTTGAGATCCAGATTTCAATTCTTCGGGATAAATACCCGGGAGTAGAATGATTGGATCATATGGTAGTTCTAGTTTTAATGTTTTAAGAAATGTCCATACTGTTTTCCATAGCGGCTCTACCATTGTGCATTAGCGAGAATATTTTATAAAGGGAAATTTACCTGCTACTTGATTCCTTAGCAATACAGTTTGTAAAGAAGGGTCGAGATAAATGCCAGATTTTTTTCCACCTTCATTTACCAGTTTTCAGAATGCATTGATTCTCTCATATCCTATAATTGTGACCCATTATTTTTATCGTTTTGAACTCACAGATTTAAGTAAATTTGACACTTCAGGCCACTGCAGCCTTTATCCTCATTGTTGCCTATATTGCCTCTTGTTCGGGTAGCGAGCTCCGCCGGACGTGGGAGCCTGTGTGTGTCCTTTCGGTACCGTCAGCGCAGGATTGGCCAGTGTCTTCCATACCTGATAGGAAAGAGGCCCCAGGCCCATCGTTGTATGTTGTGTATGGGCTTGTTCTTGTTTGTTTTCTTTTTTCTTTTTTTTTTTTTTTAATTTATCTATTTATTTTTGAGAGAGAGGGAGAGCACAAGTGGGAGAAGGGCAGAGAGAGATCTGAAATTGACCTGAAATCAACCAGTTCTCTAGTAAATCTGATTCCTTTTGATGAAGAATGCTGTTTGAAGATTCTAATCTGGGCACTAGTTATGTGATTTTTTTTCCTCACTTTTTCTCCCACCTCCCTCCCTCTCTCTCTCTCTCTCTCTCATAAATATTTGGTCCATCTTAGAATTTATACTGGTGTAGAGCATGAGGTAGGGATTCACTTTTTTCCCCCCAGAGATCTGCTCATTTACAGGAAAACAATATAATGCCCTCATACCACTTGTGATACTGCTACTTACTATTAGCATACACGTCTTTGAGACTAGTTGTGGACTTTCTACTTTTTCTCTTCTCTGCTTGTATTTTTGGCGATTTTTTTTTATTCTTATGTATTTATATGGCCAAACATATCTTAGGATCAGTTTGTTCTGTTTCAGGAAAAAAAAATCCATTCACTTTTTATTAAAATCTGTGAACAGAGAGTTGCTATCTCGAAGCTTCGCATCTAAAAACACGGGAAGGTTCTTTGTATGAATTAGTTTTTGTTGCAGAAGAAAGTATCTCCAAACGTCTGTAACTTAACAAAGACATACTTTTTCTTTAGCCCTGTGGGTTGGCTCTTGTGGTCTGGAAAGCCCAGCTGAGGCTGGATAAGCTTCGAGTGGCCTTCGCCCCGCCCCATGTTGGGGTCTCACCTCGCACAGCTCAGACAGCTGGAGTAGGATGGCGTCCTCTGTAGAGGCTAACCCAGACTGACTCTGTGGTCACAGGGGCGATCGTGGTAACGAAAGAGGGCCAACCTCGGTGTGCAAGTGCTTTTCATGCCTTTCTTCTGTCACATTTGCTGTTACTTTCTTGGCCAAGGCCAGCGCATGAACAAGACCAGAGTTAAGAGGTGGAAAAATACCCTCCACTTCACGGTGGGAGGAGTGGCCGTGTCACACTGCAAAAGGATGTAGGGATAGGAAGATTTATTGTGGACTTTTTGCAGGCAATCTGCCACACTGCCCAGTTTTTCCAATTTTCTGTGTCTTTCAGGGACGTTTTAAAGCTTTTTCCGGATAGGTTTCTATTTTTTGTTACTATTACAAATGGTGTCTCCCTCCTCGCATTTTAATTTGGAATTCTTGGGTAGGTGGTACGTGTATGCAGTTAAGATGGAAATGATGTGAAAAGGAATCCACTGAGAAATCTACTCTTTTCCTCTCTCATCTCTATAGGGAACCAATTTAAAAATAATTTATTTATCTAGTGCTTTTTGGTGGAAATATTGGCAAATATAAATATCCTTCTATCTATGAAAAATAGTAGTATTCCGTATGCCCTGTTCTGCAGTTTGCTTTCCTCACTTAATGGTATTTTCCTTCCATGTCAGCACCTAGAGATTGTTCTCATTCTATTATGGCAGTATAATATCCCGCGTGGTGATATAACATGGTTTATTTAACCAGTTCCCTATTGCTGGACACTAGGGAGGTCTACAGTCTCTTTGTATGAAAAACAGCGCTGTTGTAAACACCCTGGTGCGCAGAGGTGCGTCTAGAGGATGGAGCCCCACAGTGAGATTTCTTTTTTGATTTATTTTTTTTATTAGAGAGAGAGAAAGTGTGCGAGTGGGGGAGAGGGGCAGAGGGAGAGAGGGAGAAAATCCTTAGTGGGCTCCACACTCAGCGTGAAGCCTGACGCAGGGCTCAATTCCCACGACCCTGGGTCATGACCTGAGGTGAAATCAAAAGTCAGACACTTAACCCACTGGGCCCTCCAGACACCAACCAAAATGAAATTTCTGGGTCAAAGGGTAAATTTATCTTTAAAACTTCATTGAAAAAAGAGAGAGAGAGAGAGAGAAGAGAGGGAAAGAAGCCACAAGAGAGACTCTTAATGATAGAGAACAGAGGGCTGATGGAGGGTGGTGAGTGAGAGATGCGCTTGATGAGGGATGGGCATTAGGAAGGCACTTGCGATGAGCTCTGGGTGTTGTATGTGAGTGATGAATCACTGGGTTCTGCTCCTGAAACCAGTATTGCACTGTTAACTAACAAAAATTTAAATTTAAAAAGAAGAAAGAAAAAGCTTCTCCACAGCGAAGGAAACAGTAGAACTAAAAGGCAACCTACAGAACGGGAGAAGGTATATGCAAGTGACACGTCTGATAAAGGGTTAATATCCAAAATCTGTTAAGGAACTTCTAAAACTCAACACCCAAAAAACACATAATCCACTTTAAAAATGGGCAGAAGACATGAGTAAACATTTTTCCATGGGGGGCATCCAAATGGCCTACAGACACATGAAAAGATGCTCAACATCACTGATCATCAGGGAAATGCCAGTCAAAACTACAATGAGATAAACCTCACACCTGTCAGAATGGCTAAAATCAACAACACAAGAAACAACAGGCGTTGGTGAGGATGTGGAGAAAGGAGCCCTCCTACACTGTTGGCGGGAATGCAAACTGGTGCAGCCAGTGTGGAAAACCGTATGGAGGCTCCTCAAAGACTTACAATTAAAACTACCGTATGATCTAAAATTGCACTACTAAGTATTTACGCACAGGGTACAAAAATACAGATTCAGAGGGGTACTTGGACCCCAATGTTCATAGCAGAATTATCAACAATAGCCAAATTATGGAAAGAGACCAGATGTGCATTGACTGATAAATGGATAAAGATGTGGTCTATACACACACACACACACACACACACACACACACACACGAAATGGGGTATTACTCAGCCATAAAAAAGATAGAAATCTTCCCATTTGCAACAGTGTGGCTGGAGCTAGAGAGTAAGTACTATGCTAAGTGAAATGAATCAGTCAGAGTAAGAAAAATACCGTATGATCTCACTCGTGGATTTTTAAGAAACAGATGAATTACGGGGGAGGGGGATGGGAATAGCAAGAGGGAAACCAAGAAACAAACTCTTGGGGCACCTGGGTGGCTCAGTCATTTTAGCATTTGACTTGAGCTAGGTTATGATTTCGCGGTACGTGAGTTCGAGCCCCACATCAGGCTCACTGCTGTCAGTCTGTCAGCACAGAGCCTGCTTCCAGTCCTCTGTCCACCCCTCCTCTACCCTTCCCCGACTTATGAGCACTCTCACTCTCAAAAAATAAAGCATTAATATATGTATGTGTGTGTGTATATATATATGAAACATATATAATATATATATACACACACATATATATAAAACAGACCCTGAAGTATAGAGAACAAACTGATGGTTACCGGTAGGAGGGGGAAGGAGTTAAATAGGGGATGGGAATTAAGGAGCAGACTGGTGTGATGAGCGCTGGGTGACATACGGAATTGTTGAATCACTTCTATTGGACAACTGAAACTAATATTACACTGTTTACTAACTGGATTTTAATAAAAAATAAATAAAAGCTATTATTCCTTTGAAAAGAAAAAAACAACTATATTGAGATCACATTTCTCCCTTACTGGATTGGCAAAAATCCAAAAGCGGTAATTTATTCTGTTTGTGAAACTTCTAGACTACCATCACATTCATATATATAGATCTTGCTGGTAATAGTTTAAATTCTATAATCCCTGGTGGAGATCTGGCAACATGTTCCAAATTAATTTTCCTTTCCTTCTGTTTGAAATTGAGCATTCTTTTTTTTATACATGTAAGTACCATTTGTATTTTCCTATGAACTGTTTTCCCCTCTGCCCATTTTTCTGGGTTACTGGTGTTTTTGTTAAGCTCTAGAAGCTCTATGTATTAGAAAGAGTAATCCTTTGTGATACGAATTACAAAGATTCTTCTGTTTATGACTTCTGTTTATGATCCTGTATTAATGATTTTTTATAATAATTTTCCCCAGCCATGTTATAGGGATCAGCCATGGCCCATGAGCGAGATCTGGCCTGCCCTGTGTATTTTTGTAAAAAAAGGTTTGATTCAAATGCAGCCACACATTTACTTGCCTGTTGTGTATGGTGGCTTTTGCACTACAGCGACCGAGGCAGACTGTCTGGCCAGCAAGAGTTAAAATGTTTAGTACCCCACCCTTTACAGAAAAAGGAAAACTGACCCCAATTTCAGGTAACCACATCAAAGTGTTTAGCATGATGAAGCCATTTGGATGTGGCCTTAAAAATAAAAAATCCAGGTAACGTTAAATGTGTATGTGCAGTTATGAAGGAGAGTGCGGAACAGGCAGCCACGCGTGGGTGTCAGAAGTGTCTGTTTTGACGTGTCACTTGGTTGTAGTGATATTATGTGTGATATGCCCAGTTGGATGCCTCCTAATCGAATAACTATTAAAACACCTTTGTCTGATGGTTCTTATATACAGTGCAAAAGAAGCTTTGATCTGGGTGAGTTTGGGTAGAAAGTCTCTTAAAATCAGTCTCTAGCAATTTGGTTTGGTTCAGAGGATTTCCTTGTTTCCAGAACCAATTCTCCATGCGTGGAATACAGGGAGGGGAAGGTAATGTGGAAGTGGATGTTATAATGTGATTTATTTATGATAGCTGTTTAGAACTTTTCTGTTCCTCTTATAATTATATAATTGCCCTTTGCTACATTCAGATTTACAATTATTCTAAATATGTCTTGGAAATTCATATTCCTGCACTCTGAATTGTTTCTGTTTACATTTCTTTTTGTCTTGGAAATTTCCCAAATTGTTCACCTAATTGACCACTAGTTAAAAAAAATTCCTCTAAGTGCATCATATTTCAAGAAAACTGATAAAAGCCCATTTTAGGAAAAACACTTAAAGAGCACATCACGTTCACTGTGGCAGTTCATTCCTGACATTTTTGCATAAGAAAAGTTTTCATCCATTCTTAATGGCTATTATTGGTTCTTTGTAGAAATTTCTTCTGGGAAAAGATCTTTTATAGAACAACTATTAAAATAAAACCTTAACAAAACATTAACATCTTGACTATATTCTTATTTTAGAGGTGGAGGAGGGATAGAGGGACAGGGAGAGAATCTTAAGCAGGCTGCATGCCCAGTGCTCGGAGCCTGACGTGGGGCTCAATCTCCTGACTATGAGATCATGACCTGAGCTGAAATCAAGAGTCGGATGCTTTACCAACTGGGCCACCCAGGTGCCCCTTGACTATATTCTTGAATAGATATTAAACACATTGCTTGTGAACATTTAAGGAAACAGACTATTTCCTTTGTCAAAGAGCAAGAATTTGTGTCCTTTAAGGGCCATTCTAGCTGGACCAAGGATCAAAGTGGCATGAGACACATTAACAGGAGAAAATCAAATTTAATGGCATATGCACGGGGAATCCACGCACATGTGGAAATTCCAAAGACTGGCCAAGAGTTGTATGTGTCGTTGTGAACTGAGAAGAAGGGGGCAGGGATTTCAGAGGAAAGGAATGTTCTTCACAGGGCGATAAGAAGATCAGATGTTTAGTAATTAGATGCTTGCCCTGCCTTACACATAGGTCACTCAGATAAAGTTTATCTCCGCAAATACCCTTATTCTGGGAAAGACCCCCAGTGTAGATTTTTTCTGTGTAGTTAAGGGAGGGGCAAAGTTTCCTTTGAGCCCTCGGGGTCTCAACTGCCTTCAGCTCAGAAAAATCCCCAGGCCAGAGTGGCCCAGCTTGGGGTGGCCTGCCCTCTGCCTCTACGTTTCCGAGAAGGGAACGTAGTAAACATTGAGCTGATAGGTTGTTTTACCCCATTGAACCAGTCTCTTAGCCCTGACAACAGGTCAGTATAGTCACCCTCATTCCAGGAGGTGGTGATGCAGGAATGTGCTCGAAGTTAGGCCCGTGGTAGTGAGGCGGCTGGGAGCCCTGTGCGCGGGGCGCCAGGCTCATGTCTCCGAGGGAGCTTTATTGGCTCCATGAAGTCACCATTAGTTCCCAAAAGCTGTCTGGGCACATCTGAGTCTATGCATGTCCCTCTCAAATAGGACATTCCACTCAGAGCTTCGGTAATACTTTGGTGGTAGTACCATGTGGTAATACCATTTTTTCCACTGGTGTCCTGTCATGAGAACAGATTCTTATTGAACTTTTGCAAATAAATAGATTGCCGTAAACAGGTAAGACCACTCACTGAGAGTTTCTGAATTCTGGAGGGTTCAGATACGGAGAAAAAAGTTTCAGTTTGTTCAAAAAGGTGTATTTTATCAGTTTACAGTACGTCGATTAGCTCAAGAGAAAAAGTCTTCTTAAATCTGGGGAAAACCAAAATATTTTTAAAAAGTCAGCAGTGTTCCCAACAAGTCATAAAAAAAATGTATTTATCTTCCTCAGTTTATTCAGTCCCACATTCTTATTTCTTCTGCTTGAATCCAGTTCTTCTACTAGTTCCAGAAATTTTTACCTCGTTTAGTTTTATGATCTGAAGGTTACCAGAAACCTGCACTCGGATTTTTTTCCATGATGAAACACATTTGCAGGAAACTTTCATAGAGGCATCTGAGTAAAAGTATTACTATCTGTAAACGATAAACTTAAAAATGACCATGGTTGAAGATATAAGCAATTGGCAAAGAGATTGGGTTATTTTTGTGACATACACTTCAGGATAATTAACATACCAGGACATCAGTTTTCTAGGAGTTTCATATAATTTTTAGAACACTTAACTTTAATAATATATCTACGTAAGTATAATGCAGGAAGGTTTAATGGCACTTATTTGACAATGCTTCCAATGTAATTTAACATACTAAATAAGCCTGACTAGTTTCTCAAATCTTTGAAACATTCCACGGGCTCTTTATAACACCTCAGACTGCAGTCAGAAGACTTTATTTTAGAATTTGATTTTGGGAAGTATGTCAGAAAATATCGAAAGGTTTGGACATTTGATTAAATAGAATTATAAATCACTATGAAAAAATATTTAATTATCCATTTAACCACAGTGACAGCATAGGATTTCAAAGGCCAATACAGAAGATTAATTACATAGTTGTGAGCAAAATTTAACTCTTCATATTAAGACTCCGTTTTCTGAAGTGGTCAAAGAGCCGATAAACATAGGAAATTATTTTGGCAAACATAGAATAATTGTTAGGCAGATAACTTGAAAAGAAAAACCTTTGTGTACCATTTCTTACGGAGAACAGACCAGTAAGAGTTCAAGAGAACTTTGTACCTTTAACACAGAAGAAACAAAATCATTGCACTAAGGTACTTTTGATATTAAAACTCATTTACTTATTTAAAGTTATCTTAATGTCAGCCAGTACTGGCGACACGTAAAGTTTCTTTCTGATGATTGTTTCTCCATAAACCTTACACACATTTCTTTTTCACATTCAGATGTTGTCCTAAACTTTCCCCTTTTAAATAACCAGTTTCACTTGAGGACAAAATTCTTTTCTTTTCCCTCAACAAACCTGTATTTTATTCCTCATACTTTTTCTTATCAAAAGCACATCCCATTTTCCTCACATACCAAGTTGTCTCCTCTATTTCCCGTGCTCTTAATTACATTTATTAGAATTCTTAATGCTTAGAAACCTTAATTTCTAGTGAAAACTGAGCAGTAAGCAGTTGTGAACTATTAAACCAGAATTCTTTAGATTGGGAGTTTTATACTTTATATGAATTTTTTCATAGTACAGTAAAGCACAAGGCATATTTATTAACAGACCCAAAAGTATCCTTAGTTCCTCTCTAGTAAGAAGTAGATGAACCACATTCATAACATGTTTCATTATTTTATCTTAATTGAAAATTATATAGACAATGAACTTTACTCATATTTAACTTAGCAAAATTTTAAGTTTTTACGTTACCTAAGATTTTGAAAGCTACAAACCTTCTCATTTTATTTACATCTATTTAATTTACTTGTTCTGAAAAGTTATGCTTAGACTACCCATAAAACTTCATGAGGCATTAGACAAAGTAGTTGTTATTGTAAGTTTTTTCCCTCTGACAGATTTTGCAACAAAGATACCATAAATTTATTTGACTTCTAGTAAACACAAGCAGGATGAAAGTTTATATTTAATGCTGATAACTGTAATTATGTGTCTGCTTTAATTAAACCAGCAACCTTAAATTGGCTTTCATACCACATATTATCCCAGGTCACGGGAACTTGAGAAACATTTGGGTTAGTTTCCCTTCTTTCTGAGTTTTAGGGTGGCCAATCCTTTCAAGTGCTTGCTTTCAGATCAACTAAATAAAGATTTTTTATAAATTAACTTTAGCAATACCATCCAGAGGTAGAGAAAATATCTCACAATTACAGTAATCTTGGACACACACAAAAAATACACAGGCAAGATGTAAACAAAATCTTAATTTTGTTTTTACTCATATTTGTGGAGAGGACATTACAGGCCCAATTTTAAAAAAAAATTTTTTTTGCGTTCATCTATTTTTGAGAGACAGAGACAGGGTGTGAGCGGGGGAGGGGCAGAGAGAGAAGGAAACACAGAATCAGAAGTAGGCTTCAGGCTCTGAGCAGGTGTTCAACAGCACAGAGCCCAATGTGGGGCTCAAACCCATGAACTGTGAGATCATGACCTGAGCTGAAGTCACACACTTAACTGACTGAGCCACCCAGGCACCCCAGGCCCAATTTTTAAACACTTCCCTCCTTCAATTTCATGAGATTGTGGGCTGTGTTTACATTTCAAAGACATCATAAGATTATTAATTTCAAGGGGCAGTGAAAGAATGTCAAAAAAGTTTTTTTTTTTTAAAGTGTTTCAAGGTAATTGCCATTGAAAATTTAAGTTTTTGGGGTGTCTGGGTAGCTCAGTCAGTTGAGCGTGCAACTCTTGATTTTGGCTCAGGTTGCAGGGTCATGGGATCAAGCCCCGGGTTGGGTCCATGCTGAGTGTGGAGCCTGCTTGAGATTCTCTCTCTCTGTTCCTCTGCCCCTCTCCCCGACTGCCCCTTGAATAAAAGAGAAAAAAAAAATTTTTAAGTAAAATTTACTTTTTTTTTTTTACAAATAGTTTATTGTCAAATTAGTTTCCACATAACACCCAGTGCTCATCCCCACAAGTGTCCTCCTCCATGCCCATCCCTCCTCCCCCCCACATCCATCAGTCCTCAGTTTTTGTCAGCATTAAAATTTACTTTTTTAAGCTACAGAATTTAGTTCTGGTACCCTGGTCCTTTATAATATGTACATACATTTTGAGAGGAGTAGGTAAGGTTTGGAGATTGGTAAAGATAGGTGAGCTTTCACTTGTTTCGAGAGTTGCAATTCCAGTTTTATAGAGACTTGTCAAATAAAGACAGTTATTCCTAATTCCCCAAACACTTGGATTAGAGCCTGGATATCAAGGGATTGGCTCACATTTTTAACTCAATTTGCTTCCTTTTATTAGGGAGAACTTTAACTGAAATGGGAACCAAGAGATTTCTGCCTTTGTAACGTATGTTGGAAGCATTTTAACCAGCCTATTTCTGGATACAAAATTTACCATTGGCTTCTCTTAGTCCCTAAACATTGGCCTTTTGCAGATCATTTGTATAAGGGCCTAGAAGAAATTTTGGTCAGCTGTTTCCTCAGTGAAGGGAAAGCTGTGAATATAGGCAAATGACCTTTCTGATTACTTTCTAAATTCAGTGGGATCATTTGAAAGTGGAAGTAAAAGGGCCTTCATAATATAAAAGATCTGGTGCTGTCCAGGGACGCAAATTCTCTCACGGCGGGGTAGTCTAGGATCCCCCCGCAGAGGACATGGGACAGGAGTGTCTACTCTTCAGTAGACCCTGATCACACAGCCCTGGAGAGTGGGAGTAAAGCAGACCTTACTGCCAGTCTCAGGTGCTTCGTTAAAATTTATTTTCTGGCTTTCAGCTCTTTACGTGAGCAACCTTAGAGCCTAGAGATTAGTTAGGCCAGAGTGAGCTCTGTAAATCTTGTAGGCCAAGGGGAGTTAAAACAGGCAGGTGAGCCTAGATTTTAAGAAGAGGAATTTACTTTGGATGTGGACATTTATTTTTAGATCTTAAGGCTAATTTCCATTCTTTTATCTGATCAAGGGAGTCCCTGAGGCTAGCTGTTACATTAAAAAGACAATTGAGAGCTTTCTTTTTTTTTTTTTTTTAATATAGCCTATTTAAAGGATCCATTGTCTGGTCATTGGTGAGTAGGATCTATTAATAGCAACTCAAACTAATAAGCCTTTGGGTGGCTTAACCAAAGATGGAAGAGACATCCAGAGAAGGGCTTGATGATGTAGCCCCCATGATCCAAAAGTTTACCCCTAAAATTAGTCTAGGAAAGCAAAGGCACAGGCAGTACGGGCAGTGTAGTGAAATGCGGTCTCCAGCCTCCCGCAAGAACATGAGATGCCGCCAGGCCCACATCCCCTAATCTCTAACACCAGGCAGGTGCTCTGGAGGGGAACTCTCCAGCACTAATCAAGCAATGAAGGCTGAGATGACACAGGTTCTTCTGGACTGGAATCTCTCCTGACAGACACACCCGACAGGTGGCACCGCTAGACACAGGGAGAAGCTTGGATCCCCAGTCTATTCGGCTGGCCACCAAGGTGCACCCTCTGGATGGTGGAGACCAAAGGGAATATTCCCGTTGGTCATAAAGCCGAGCTCTTAGGACAAACAAGATAAAAGGAAAAATCTTAACAGCTTTATCTAAGCCTTAGGTCTTCTTAAGCCACACTAATAACTAACAGGGATGTACTGTGGACTTGGGGACTGTGTGTGGTTTTAGAGTGTACCTCATTGCAGGTGACCTAGGTCGGTCTCTCCTGTTCTGTGACCACCTGACCCTATCACAGGAGTCTTCTTGAAGGCTTAGCAGCTTTTAAGTGCTCGACCCATGCCCACTAATTTTGTGGCTTTGGCTTCCAAGATGTCCCTTAGCAACAGATGACAAACAAAAGACACAGACAAAGGAAAACAGACCATCTCTGGGAGGAAATGGATCAGTAACCAAAGCGTGCTCTACCAAATTTAAGCAAAAAGTCGCTAACCCTAAGGAACTAGTTCCATAAACCTTGTCTCCTGCTAATCTCGGTTTAGAAAGCGAGTACAGGACTCTCACCAGTGTTGCTTTATTGACTCTGCAGGGAGAGATTCCAGGAGGCTGACGTGAGAAATCTCACTTTCTGTGACTGCTCGTCAGATGTCCCGGGATCTCTCACCTGCAGCAGTGACCAGGGGAGTGGTGGCCAGCAAGTTAAAGCATCTTGCCAACGGCCCCAACAGTCGGATAGGAATTCTTCCTGTGCTTCTAGCTGCACTGAGAATCAAATTAACATGAGACAGATTAACAGGAGAAAAATCAAATTTAATAGCATACATATGGGGAATCCACACAGACATGGAAATTCCAGAGACCGGCAAGATGAAGTATATATGTAGCTAGGGCCCAGAGGTGCAAGAGCACCTGGCTCTGGGGTCCCCAGACACACCAGGTTTGGCCGCTTGCCCCTGACAAAATCCAAAGGTTGAGAAATGAGATGTGGCAAAACAGGAAAGGAATTAATTTCACTGAGACCACCCCTGGGAAGACAACGGACTAGCATCTCAAAGACTGCCTCCCAAGTGCCGAAAGTACTTCCGAGTTTATGTAGGAAAAATGTGGGGCAGAGGTGGGTGGGCAGTGAAGGTCAGGATCCCACCTGTAGGGATCAGTCATGTGAGGTCTTGCTGACTGAGGGCAGACCTTTTTGCTTGAGGGGGTAGTTTTGGTTCCCATGAGTTAAGAGATAAAGTGGACAGAAGAACTGAATCACTTAGAAAGTTTGAGGTCAAAGTGGAGGGCATTGAAGTTCTCCTTCAAATACGTTGCTCTGAACTAAGGGGAAGGGAGCAAGGGTCTTTCACTTCTGAGGGAAGGAATGTACTTCACAAGGCAATGAGAAAAGCAGGTATTTAGTCATTCGATGTTAGGCCTGCCTTACAGGTGGGTCACTCAGATAACATTTATCTCAGCGAGGGGCACCTGGGTAGCTCAGTCATTTGAGCATCTGACTCTATTGGCTTGGATCATGATCCCAGGGTCATGAGATCGAGACTGAGTTGGCCTCCATGCTGAGTGTAGAGCCTACTTGGGATTCTCTCTCTCCCTCCTTCTCTCTCTCT
This sequence comes from Hyaena hyaena, assembly GCF_003009895.1. Classification (NCBI taxonomy): domain Eukaryota; kingdom Metazoa; phylum Chordata; class Mammalia; order Carnivora; family Hyaenidae; genus Hyaena; species Hyaena hyaena. The sequence goes on from NW_024081039.1 coordinate 407,052, forward strand.
CTCTCTCTCTCTCTCTCTCTCTCTCCCCCCCTCCCTCCCCCTCCTCCTCCTCCCCCTCCCTCCCACCACGTCCCCTCCCCAGCTCACGTGTGCTCTCTCTTAAATAAAAAAATAAATACATTAGAGGACAACTCTAATTGATAGGAAAAAATTTTATCTCAGGAAATAACTCTTATTCTGGGAAAGACCCCCAATGATTTTTCTGTGTAGTTAAGGGAGAGGCAGAAGTTTCTCTTGAGCCCTCAGGGTCCCCATCGCCTTCAGCAGAGAATAACCTTAACATCAGAGCTACGCATCTTGGAGTGGCCTGCCTTCTGCCCCTATACCTTCTTTAGAAATTTCAAGAGCAACATACCCAAAACGTGATAATTAATCCACACCCTCTAGGAAGGAGTGTCTTAATGTGTGGCCATCTTGGACCCCAACCCTGTCATACGTTAACAGTTTTACTAATGACACAGATGAAGCTATGAAAAGCATGCTTATCAGGTTTTTGATGACTCTTGGCAGGAAATGATAAGGGATAGTTGGATATAGTTTGATGATGGCTTCAGAATTCAGACAACTTAGTAGGTTGGAGCAATGGCTAAATCTAACAAGATGAAATTTTACAGGGATCATTTAAGATTCTTTATTTGATTCAAAATAAGAACTGAACAAGCAGAGGCCAGGATTTAACTGAAATCAACATTGATATAAACTGAAAAGCATTTAAGTCTTAATCATTTAGAATAAGGACAAATACATAGACATATATTATGGATGTCATAATGCTCTCAGAATCTATTAAAGTGAGTTCTATTTCTCCTGATGATCTTGATGGTTCTGTAAAAATGAGATATAGAGAGGAGTTAAGTGGTGGAGGAGTTGGGGGCCCTAAGCTTGCCTCATGCCTGAAACACAGCTAAATATCAAATCATTTTCAACACCCAGGAAATTAATCTGAGGACCGAGGGAGCAAAAATACACAACTAGAGCTGAAAAAACAGCCACAGTGTGGAGTAGGGGCTGCAGAGGGTTGATTTGGTGGAGAAAAGAACTGTGGATGTTGCAGTGGGGGTGGGAGCCCTGACCGTGGAGAAAGGAGAGAGAGGGAAATAGTGAAAGTGTGCATAGTGGATTGCGCATGGAAAACCCTTCCCCAAAACCATTGACTGGGAAAAGTAGAGGGGCTTCTGCCACAACTTACCATGAGCAGCAGAGCGCGGAGTCTGAAGTTTTAGCGGTCTGCACCATTGCTAGTGTCTGGCAGTCTTGCTGGTGCCTCTGTGGGAAGGAGGGTGGAGATCTAGGAGTGGACAGCATGGTTCGAGGATCCCCTGGGTCGCATGGGGAGTCAGATTCACAAAATACACAGACAAGGAAAGAATCCTGAAAGCAGCAAAGGAAAAAAAGTCCTTAGCCTACAAGGAAAGACAGCAGATCTTGGCCAGCCAGAAGAGAGTGGCATGATATAGTCAATGCAGCCAAGAATACTTTATCCACCAAAAGGCTGTCATTCAGCATAGAAGGAGAGATAAAGAGTTCCCAAGACAAAACCTAAAGGAGTTTATGACCACTAAACAAGCCCTGCAAGAAATATTAAAGGCCCTCTTTGAGTGAGGGTGTGTGTGTGTGGTGTGTGTGTGGGGGGGGGGGATAAAAAGCAACAAAGACTAGAAAAGAAAAGAGAAAATCACCAGAAACACCAGCTTTACAGATAACACAATAACACTGAATTCATATCTTTCAATAATCAATGTAATGTAAATGGACTAAATGCTCCAATCAAAAGACATAGGATAAATGGATAAAATAACAAGACCCATCTGTATGTTGCCTATAAGAGATGCATTTTAGACCTAAAGACATTTATAAATTGAAAGTAAGGGGATAGAAGTATCGATCATGCCAACAAACACTAAAATAAAGAGTAGCCATACTTATGTCAGACAAACTAGATTTTAAACCAAAGACTGTAACGAGATGAGGAAGGGTATTTTATCAAAATTAAGGGGTCTATCCATCAAGATCTAACAATTATACATATTTATGGCCCCAACTTGAAACACCCAAATATGTAAATATATAAATCAATTAATAACAAACATAAACTCATTGGTAAGATTCAAGAGTAGTGGGAGACTTTAAAACCCCACTTAACAGCAATGGATAGATATATAAGAAGAATATCAACAAGGAAACAATGGCATTGAATGACACACTGGACCAGATAGACTTAACAGATATATACAGAACATTTCACCCTAAAACAGAAGATTGCATATTCTTTTTGAGTGTACATGGAGCATTCTCCAGAATAGATCACGTACTTGGTCTCAGATCAGCCCTCAATGGGTGCAAAAATATTGAGATCATACCATGAATATTTTTAGACCACAAAATTATGAAACTTGAAATCAGCCACAAGAAAAATTCAGAAAGAGCACAAATATATGGAGATTAAAGAACATCCAACTAGGGCCACCTGGGTGGCGCAGTTGGTTGAGTGTCCGACTTCGGCTCAGGTCATGATCTCATGTTGTGGGTTCGAGCCCTGCATCGGGCTCTGTGCTGACAGCCAGCTCGAAGCCTGGAGCCTGCTTCAGATTCTGTCTCCCTCTCTCTCTGACCCTCCCCTGCTCACACTGTCTCTCTCTGTCTCTCAGAAGTAAATAAAAACATTAAAAAAATTTTTTAAAAAGAACATCCTACTAAAGAATGAATGAGTTAACCAGGAGATTAAAGAAGAAATAAAAATACATGGAATCAAATGAAAATGAAAACATAACAGTCCAAAATCTTTGGGATGCAATAAAGGTGGTCCAAGGAGGGAAGTATAGGGCAATATAGGCCTACCTTTTGCAGGAAGCAAGAAAAGTCTCAAATACAGAACCTAACCTTACACCTTAAGGAGCTAAAAAAAAGAACAACAAATAGAGCCTAAATCCAGGAGAAGAAGGGAAATAATAAAGATTAGAGCAGAAAACAAATGATATAAAAACAAAAAACAGATCAACAAAAATAAGAAAGAATTAACAAAATTGATAAGCCCTTAGCCAGACTTATCAAAAAGAGAAAGGACCCAAATAAGTGAAATCATGAACACAAGAGGAGAGGTCACAACCTAACACTACAAAAATACAAACAAATATAAGAGAATATTATGAAAAATTATATGCCAACAAACTGGGCATCTGGAAGAAATGGACAAATTCATAGAAACATACAAAACTACCAAAACTGAAATGGGAAGATAATAGAAAATTTGAACAGACCCATAACCAGCCAAAAAATTGAACCAAAAATCAAAAATCTCCAAACAAACAAAAGTCCAGGGCCAGTTTCCCAGGGGAATTCTACCAGACATTTAAAGCCGAGTTAATACCTTTTCTTCACAAATTGTTCAAAAAAAAAGGAAATCAAAAGAAAACTTCAAAACTCATTACTGTGATTCCAAAACCAGACAAAGACCCCACCAAAATAGAGAATTACAGGCTAATATCCCTGTTGAACATGGATGCAGAAATTCTCAACAAAATACTAGCGAATTGAATCCAACAGTACATTTAATGTATTATGTACCACAGTCAGATTTATTCCTGGGCTACAGTGTGGTTCAGTAGTCACAAATCAGTGTGATATATCACATTAATAAAAGAATAGGTAAGAACCATACAATTCTCTCAGATGCAGAAAAAGCATTTGACAAAATACAGCATCCATTCTTGATAAAAAACCCTCAACAAAGTAGGTATGACTATCCAGTGGAAAAAAGTCTTCTTTAACAAATGGTATTGGGAAAACTGGACCACTTTCTTCCACCATACACAAAAATAAATTCAAAATGGATGAAAGATCTAAATGTGAGACTAGAGACCATCAAAATCCAAGAGGAGAACACAGGCAGCAACCTCTTTGACATCAACTGTAGCAACTTCTTGCTAGATACATCACCAGACGCAAGGGAAACAAAAGCAAAAATGAACTACTGGGACTTAATCAAGATTCAAAACCTTCTGCACTGTGAAGGAGACAATCAACAAAATGAAAAGTCAGCCTACAAAATAGGAGAAGATATTTACAAATGACATATCTGATAAAGGGTATCCAAAATCTGTAAAAAATGTAACCAAAATCAACACCCAGAAACCAAATAATCTAGTTAAGAAATGGACAGAAGACATGAATAGACATTTTTCTAAGAAGACACCCAGATAACCAACAGACACTGAAAAGATGCTCAACATCATTCATCATAAGGGAAATACAAATCAAAACCACAGTGAGATAACCATCTCACACCTGTCAGAATGGCTAAAATGAACAACTCAGGAAACAACAGATGCCAGACAGAGGCTAGCCCTCTTTCTTTTCTCGAAGGAAAATCTATGTTAAGAAAATAAATCTATGTTAAGGAAAATCCATGGATTATGCACATATCAGATGTGTGGAGCCATACTTAGTATTCCAGTGCCTGGACCGTTGAGAGCTTCGGATCTGCTGATGTTTATTTTCCGGTGAAGAATGGAACTTGTGTTTAAGGCTGCTTGCTGTCTGCTATTCCCTTCACCTTCATGTGAAATACTTTCTGGTATTGCCATCGAAGACCTTCGTTACTGTGGACAGCGTGTTCAGCATACAGTATCGCGTCGTCTGCCCAGGAACTGTGTGGAGACTTAGCTCCCAAAAGTACCTGAGTCATTTCTTAAAGCGTAGCCAACAGCGGGGAAAGCAGTATCAAAAAGATGGACCTTTTTTCTGTCAAAGGCAGCATGAAACATAGTGGGACTGATTGGCCGTGGGGGTGGAGGTCAGCCTCCCCGCATACCGTCAGTGGTAGAGCGCAGGAAACCGGGAGGTGATGGGGGAGAGGAGAAGGGGTCAGATGGAAGCCAGATACAAGGATGGGGATGAGAAAAGCAGGTAATGGGTAATGGGAGACCACGCCCCAAGGCTCTGGGGGTTCCAGGCCACCCGAGCTTGGTGAGATGAGAGGAGGTGCTCAAATATGTTTTCTGTTGACATGTCATACTCGTTTGGGGAGGTGCTTTTTTGTTGTCGTTGTTCTGTTTTGTGTTCTGTTTGTTCTCCAAAATTTCTTGCCGTTCTAAGTTTTAAGAAGCATCTCTAGGCCTGTGTTTGTTTTTAAGAAGTAATATTCTTAGTTTTTCACTTGTTTCACCGAGTCGCAGGTTTGGTACACAAGTTTTGGCACCCAGGGAGAGGCTTCGGTATTCTGTATTGGGGATTAGTTAGATTTAGCCACGTTAAAAAAAAATGTTAACCAAGATTCTTAAAGAAGCAGTCACAGATCAGCGGACTCCATATCCGGCCCTTGTGTGCACACCAGGCCCTTCCCAGGAGGCCCGCAGTCCTGGGGGCTGTGTTCTGGCCCCGGGGGGACCCTCCCCCCAACTTATCTGTTTCTGCCCTCATTGCATGAGGAATTGAGATTGGGGTGACGTGGTTTTTAAAAAGTAGCCCACAGTAGGACCAGAAGAATTACATCTACTTTTGCAGCCGTATGAGCCAAAGACATCACAGTCTCGTCCTTGTAACGGCCTCAGGACGACTGTGATGCTCGCAGAGTTCTCAGTGCCTGCGACCCGCCCCCTCAGCCCCCTTCCCAACCTCTCTGGACAGAAGTCCCGGAGGACGCCATTCTGTGACTGACAGACAGTATACTGGCATTTGCTTCTAACATTTTGTAATGAAAAAGAAAAAAAAACCCTCAAACATGTAGAAAAATCAAAATCCTATTCCATTGAACACCATCAGCCTGTCGTCTCGATTCTGTAAATAATATTTTACTATACCAGCTTTATTGCATTTTTATGTATCAGTCTAATTATTCTTGATGGGTTTCAAAATAAATTAGTTTTTTTTTTCTTTAACCTTTTATCATGAGATATGAATCCTTCATCCTTGTTCTAAGGATTTCAGGCCTCATTCAGCAAGTGTGGGGAGAGTTCACTGGCAGGCACAGTTCTCGCCATGTGGTGGGTGCTCAGTAAATATTTGTTAAATGAGTACAGTTCCATTAGTCCTATTTGATTAGCCTGGTACATATACTTGAACTTGTCGCTTAGGACAGTTAATTTGAAGATAAGCCCTATGTTTCCTAGGTACATGCTGTCCCCAGTTTATGATGGACCTTGTTTTATGAGATAGTCCATGAAAGACAATTATTTAGAATTTGAAGCACATTAAACAATATATATTCACTAAATACTACAAAACTATAAGGTATATATTTTTTTATAGCATTGGTTTTCTTGGAATATGTGCGTGGCAGAATTCCTGGGAATCCATGTTTCTGGTTGATGCCTCAAGGAGCCTACTGAGGAAGAGGCTGAAGGAGACGCCGCACTCACATCAACCAGAACAGCTCTCCTTTCGTCAGTTTTCCATGAAGTTAAGATTTTATTGCAGGAAACGTTTACAAATCACAGCTGTTCGGTTACCTGGCCAGTATATCCACAGCCCCGTGTAGGTCATTGCATAGTAGGAAGTAGTCTAGTAGAAGTATGTAAATATATCTTGCCACCCACATCTTAAATTCTGAGTTCAGTTGGCCAGGGGTACTGCATTATTTTATTTTATTAAAAAAATTTTTTTTTGTTTTTATTTGTGAGAGAGAGACAGCGTAAGCAGGGGAGGGTCAGAGAGAGAGGGAGATACAGAATCTGAAGCAGGCGCCAGGCTCTGAGCTGGCTGTCAGCACAGAGCCTGACGCGGGGCTCGAACCCACGAACTGTGAGATCATGACCTGAGCTGAAGTCAGATGCTTAACCGACTGAGCCACCCAGGTACCCTAGGGGTACTGCATTATTAAAATTCATCCCAGTGGCTCTAGATAAAGCATAGTGAGCATTTTCACTGCCAGAGAATAATCTAAACACGTTTGAATCTCACGTGTATGTGTGCATGCATGGGTGTGTGTGTGTGTGTGTGTGTGTGTGTGTGTGTGTGTGTGTGTGTGTTCCTTCAGTCCCTGAGAGTGTGTGGGCCCCGAATGAACGTTATCGCTATTTCCACTTCTCACCTCTTTAAAGAAAGGGCGTGCTTTCTTCCCCTTGATGAAGCAGGTGTGTTTTGAGGAGACTTCGGGAGCTGACCTCTAACTGCAGCGTGGGCAGCCTTCCGTCTTCCCAAAAAAGAGTGGGGACCCTCGCTCTCGGTGTCCTTTTTCTTCACAGTAGGGCTGATGAATCATTTTGGTAATATGTCTTCTTTTAATTCAAAATAACCACAGCCATGGTCATGAAGTGTTTGTCCATACTGGCATGTTTACAAAGTAGACGATAAAGATTGGCTTTTTTGCTGTTAAGTTTATGTTTGTAACTTCCTCTGTTTGTCTCTACTCCCAACAGGCTCGGGTTATGTATGATTTTGCTGCTGAACCTGGAAATAACGAACTGACGGTTAATGAGGGAGAAATCATCACAATTACAAATCTGGTAAGAGAACTGTTAGGTCTACACCTGATTGTCTCATAAGGATTTAATAAGTGGATCATTCAAACTGACACATTTTTTTCCCATTGCTTATGAAGTGTTAATGGTGAAGTAAGACTCTGTTTTATAAACATTGATGAAGGTTAAATCCTCTAAAGGTAGTTGGATGGGCTTCCATCAGACAGAAATGTAGAGAGACATTCCAGCCAGATCCCAGGGACAGAGATGAGAAAGTTTCCAGTGTTTCTTGGAAGTCACAGCTATTGTTGATGGACAGCCTATGAGGCGGGTGTTCCACTGATGCTACACGTGTATTCTTTAGTGTGTTTTCCCCATGAACTCTATGAGCTCGAGACTTTTAATCTCTGTTTTACAAATGAAGGTAATGAGACACAGCGGTTAAGCAACTTGCTCAAGATCATTCTGCCTGTAAGTGGCAGAGCAAGGATTCAAAGCCACATCTGTTCAGCCTCTGAGCCTCTGCTCTTTCTCTCTGCTGGGAACACTGCATGTAAACAAGGGTCCCGATGGTCCACGGTCCACGTATGCCAGTAGCAGACAGGCTAAGGAAACTGGCTCTTAGCCAGATCAGTTAGGACCCGTGGGCCAGGCCGTAGACCTTGGACTTCATCTTTAAGTAGTGATTTCTTTTCAGGGTTTTGCTTGTTATTTTTTTGTTGATGCTGTTAGAGGCAGGTGGCGTGATGACACTTGCACTTCAGGGAAATTAATCTAGCAAAGGTGTGCTGCACGACCTGGTGTGGCTGGAGTCTGGGAATACGGCTTTCAGTGGAAGCGACAGGAGTCAGAAAAAGCTGGACACAGGAGACTTTGTGGAGTGAGCCCCAGAGGACTTGGTGCCAGATTAGATACTGGTGGGGAGAAAAGAGACAAGGATCCATGAGCTTTTTGGCTCTAACCTTTGGCCTAAGAGAATGTGGACTTATTAAAGTATATGAGTCACCAGGAAGAAGAGCTTCTTTGGAAAGATTAAATGAGTTTACGGTTAGATATGTGGAGTTTGGAGAGCAGTGAATAATTAACCCTTCCCTATAGCGTTGCGTCGTAAAAGTGGAAGTGCCGAGCTGGAGGTGAGAACTGGGAATGGCCCGGCTCCCTGAACACCGCAGAGAGTAGCCTGTGAGGAAGGTTGCCAGGGCAAAGGAGAGGCGCTGGGAAGGGAAGGGGGAGATGCAGGGGCTCCCCCTGGTGAAAGGGACCGAGGAGGGACCAAGGGCTTGAGCAGCATGGAGACCAGGGAAGGAGAACTGGGAATAACAAGAGACGGTGGCTTCTTGGGGCGCCTGGGTGGCTTAGTCGGTTGAGCGTCCGACTTTCGCTTGGGTCATGATCTCACAGTTCGTAGGTTCAAGCCCCACGTCAGGCTCTGTGCTGACTGCCAGCTCAGAGCCTGGAGCCTGTTTCAGTCTGTGACTCCCTCTCTCTCTGACCCTCCCCTGCTCACGCTGTCTCTCTCTCTCCTAGAAATTAAAAAAAAAAAAAGAGAGAGAGACGGTGGCTTCTTAATATCGGTACTATTTTCAAAACCCGTCTTCTGCGTTTTAGATACGAAAAGGAATTACTGGGTAAGAACAACATATGAGCTTTCGATAATATACCAGGTGTAGGTAAGTCCATAGGTCCTATTTTTATTCAAAGGAGAAATGAAAGATTCCTTACCCTTCTGATTTTTCTTAATGAAGAAATTGTCTTCACTTCTTGGTAAAATAGTATTGACTTTAAATTGCTCTCATGGTTACAAATGGACAAAGTTGTGGCTTCAAGTGATTTTTGAAAGAATGTGTTATCTAGATTCAGGTAGTTATTATCTAAGGCATGATTTATGAACTTAGGACAGCTTTTAACTATTGTCAGGTGAAAAGGTAGGACTTTGTTGAGATAATAGATTGGAAAGTGAGAATTCTGGTATAGAGGACTTTATTATTTAATATTGTTTATCCAGAAGAAGTGAGGAACCGTGGATCCGTTAGCTTTTCCTAAAGAGCAGGCAATCTCAAAGCTCAGTGGCTTAATCGAAAAGCCTTTTGCTGTTTTGCTCAAGAACTTAGGGGTTGGCTGGATGGTTCTGACCTGAGCCCCCTCACCTGTCTCCAGTCACCTGGTGGGCAGCTGGGGGCCGAGTGCTTTAACATGCCCCCTCTCATGTGCCTGCGATTCCCCTCCTGGGGGTGGCTGCCTTTGGTTGGGACGACAAGGAGATTGGGCCTTTTCGTTGTCATCATCCAGCAACCCAGATTATTCAAACAGCAGCTCTTTTGGGAAAAGTGTGCAAAGCCTCTTGAGGCCAGACTCTGAACTCACCCTGTTATTATTTCCACCTCAGTCTGTGGGCCACAGAGGTCACAAAGCACATCACAGCTTCCAGAGGTGGGGGTGTCCATCTGCCTCCTGACAGTCAGAGCTGCAAACCATTTTTATCATCTACCACCAACCAATAAATAGAAAGGAATTAGACAATGATGGCATTCATTTCTGTTGAATAGGCTGCTTTTCAGTCTTCAATCACTTAAGCAGTGTTTTTAGCTCATGTCGTCTTCTAAAGTAATGGAGAAGCCTTAAGAATTTAAAACTTTGAATGAGTGTTAGGTTGGTGGGAATAAAGAGCTTAACGTGAATTATTTTTTCCTGGATAACAGCTCCCAAGGCAAAATGTCTGCAGGCATTTCCAACTGTAATCTTGGTCTTTTTTCTTTTCTCTGTCTTAAACGTTACTAGGATGTTGGTGGAGGATGGCTGGAAGGAAGAAACAGCAAAGGAGAGCGCGGGCTTGTTCCCACAGACTATGTCGAAGTAAGAACTCACTGTCCTACAATAAAACCCCGTCTCTGTCAAACAGCTTTCTATGAACTGTGGAAAGTAGCAGCTTTACTTTTAATCAAAAGATGTCTACTGTAAAAGTAATACTGGCTAATTATGTAAAATGTAAACAATACATTGAAGTAGAACTGAGAAAAAATATTACCTACACACCCGAGCTCCAAAGAGTGACTCCAAATGTTTACATTAAGTTCCTTTCAGGGAAAACAACTTTTAATTACCCTGAATAAATGCCCCTAGTTTTCCTTTGTTTATATTGTGTAATAGCTGCTGCCTATAACACTGTTTATATTATGGAGTTCATTCACAAAGTGTAAAAAGATTTTTTTTTTGAAGTAGCTCTCCTCTCTCTGTGCTGGTTTAGGACATATCTCTTCAGTTCCTTCTCCCATTTCCATAGACGGGGGTCTTGGGTGAACTCCTGGGACCTGTTGCCTGGCTTTAAGCTCTATTCCCACAGATGCCGAGGAGGGGGTTACAGCACCTGAGAGGCCACACCCGCTCAGCTGACACCCCCCAGCCCACCCTGAGCTAGCCTCCCAGTGCCCCCTGCTGGTTGTCTGTAGATCACTCAAAAATTGAGTCCCGGGTACTGAGCTTGCCTCTCCTCTCAGGTGACTGAAACTAAAGTTGCCCGGTGCCCTGGGAGTAAAACTGGAGTGAGAGCAAGAGCAAGGTGCCTGTGGCTCCCCCGCAGCAGAGAGGACTACAGCCCCGGGGGGCCCCGGGGGGCTGTTTACCGGGGCACCGCCTGCAGAACGGGAAGACTGTCTGTCTGTTGTTCCTGATTGGGAGTTGGGGTCGGGAGGTTTGAACCCTCTGGAGAATCTGATGAAACCTGGGGCCCTTTCTCTCAGAACATGTGCAGGCACATGCACCGCCACCTCTTCTGCAGAGTTCCAGAGGCTTCACGGACCCCTGACTCAGTCCACCTGTCTTACATTTGTGTTGTTTCCCCTCTGTGCACTGTGCATTCAGGACCCTAAAACTTGACAAGAATGAGAAGAATCTGAGGATTTAAGGCAGTGCTGGCAGTAATTGCATTTTCTAGAACTCTGCACACTTCTGGAAAGGGATGGTTAATATAGATGTTCCAGGGCTTGCTTACCTTTTAAAAATAGAAACCCCGTTTCCATCGCTTGCCCTCAGAGCCTCTAACTCTGAAATAACCCTAATCTACGAAGTAACTGTGGTTCTTTCTAATATTCAGATTTTGCCCAGTGATGGAAAAGACCCATTTTCTTGTGGAAATTCAGTGGCTGACCAAGCCTTCCTCGATTCTCTCTCCGCGAGTACCGCTCAGGCCAACTCGTCAGCTGCCAACAGCAACAGCCAGGTGAGTCTTCGTCCTCTGGCTGCACGGGCTGGACTGAGCACTGCGCGTTTGTGAAGCTTGTGGTGCCCCCTCGCCACTGCCGCTCCCTGGAAGCATAAACAAAGTAGCTGTTGGATGTTTGTGTGGCGTTTCTGTGGGGTATTAACAAAGGACTTGCCTGTTAGGCGGGCCAAACACTGTGTTTAAAGATGATTGTGAGAGAGAATGCAGGGTGTTCACCCAGAGTTGCTTTCAAAAGTCTGTCGTGATACGAACACAGACCCTGTAAGGTGCAGATATCTTCTCAGGTGGGGAAAGGAAAGCAGGGTCCCGCTCTGGAGTGCTCCGCGTCAACGCTCCGGCTGAAACAGGAGACGATTTCTCTGACCTTGACCTGTCGGTGACACTCTCAGCGAGAGCCCCCTCCTGCAGCACATGTAACAGTGGCTGCAAATCCAGCGCTCAACACTTGGTATTTTGTATTGCTTCTGGAAAACTTACAATAGTGGGATGATTTGAGAAAAGTACACTGAAATTCTACATTAATTTTAATGAAAATGTGACCAGTTTAGGTGACTGTGCCTAGTTCAGTTATTATTAAATGACTACCTTGGGTGAGGGTCAACAAGAAGAATCAGAAGACAGCTATCCGAGTATTACCCCTTCCTGCAACTTTAGAAGCAAATCGGCTTTAGGGGATGTTATTTCATGATATTAACCACAAAAAAGGTCTTAAATTATGTGAAGCCCAGTAGTCTTATCACTTAAGAATTATTTGCGTGCAAAATGTTTATATTTTAACCCTCCATGAGAATTTATCAAAGTTCTATTACCACATGCTAACTGCAGATTTTATACATTTTTAGATAGCTTTGGGTGGACACCCTGAACTATAACTTAGTTTGGGCCAAATACTTAAAATTTGGAGACAGAGCCATCACCACAGTTGAGCATTTCCCTATATTTTAAATTCTGTAATACCTGAGAACACTGGTCAGTTAAAAATGACTCAAGATAAAATGTGAAGCAGTAGTAGTGAGGGGCCCCTGGGCGGCTCAGTGGGTTGAGCGTCAGAATCTTGATTTTGGCTCAGTCATGATCCCAGGGTCGTGGGATCAAGCCCCGTGTTGGGCTCCAGGCTGAGTGTGAAGCCTGCCTAAGATTCTCTCTCCCCCGTCTCCCTTTGCCCCCTCCCCTGCTCGCACTTTCTCTCTGTCTCTCAAAAAATAAAAATAAAATAATACTTTTAAAAATCTGAGGCAGTGGTAAGTTAAACCATACCTGAAGTTTTACCAGGGATTCTCAGCACGGGCGCAGTTCACATCTGGGGCCCGAGCTTCACAGGCGATGTTTAGCAGCACCCCTGGCCTTGATTCACTACATGCCAGTAACATCCTGTTACCCTCAGTGGTAACAACCAAAATTATCTGCAGATGTTGCCAGATGTCCCCTGGGAGCAAAGTCAACCCACTTGAGTTCACTGAGTTAGACAAAAACATCCGTGAAACGAGTTTGCACTGAGTAAGAGGACAACATTTTAATCAAAGGGAATGATGCTCAGATGATCATAGAATAAGTGAGGGAAACAAAAGATGGAAATATGCATCTTATTTTTTTAATTTTTTAATGTTTATTTAGAGAGAGAGAGAAACCCAAGCAGGCTCCTTGTCCATGCAGAGCTGGACACGGGGCCTGAACCCACACACCGTGAGACCATGACCCTAGCTGAAATTAGAGTCAGATGCTCAGCCGACTGAGCCACCCAGGCACCCCAGTTCATCCTGTTTTAATTCAAGGACCTACATCAGCCATTGCCTCATCGGCAGAAGCACTCTGCACACAGAGTCTCCATCAGGCTCCAGTCTTGTTCTGTTTTGAAATAGCTTCCTCAGTGTTTAAATGTAGCAATATAAACTGATTAGCTTAAGTGTAAATTTGTTTTCTTCCAGGTTATTTAGAGGAAAATAAAACCACCTTTTCGAAGTTGGATTTTATGAATCCATTCTAACATATTAAATCTAACCAGATCCTTTGAAAGCAAAAAAAAAAAAAAAACCGTGAACTGAAACTAGAAGTAACAAAATAAAGCAAGCATGACCATAGTTAACTGAGCATTTGGATTTAATTTAAATCAAGTAAAAATATTTTTAATAACCATCTATGCTTCCGGTTATCTGGGACAGGAAAGCAGTTTAAATAGGCCAGATTGGTGATTGTGTTCATAAATACCGTGAAAACTGTCATGAAAACTGTCATGAATAAGAAACCAGGCAGCCATTATTAATTAGTAGCTTTTAAAATTTTTGCCATCAGATTTACTCATTCTTTCATTTTCTGAATGTCAATAAGAAAATACTATTTTTGTCCCAGGGATATGCCTCTTGGGATTTTCTAATTGCCCTGGCACTGGGTTTTCTCCCTGAGGTCAGTCTTGTTTGGAGGTCAAGTGGGTCAGAGACGAGCTGTGTCCGTCCCCCGGTCAGGCCATGCCAGGCACAGCCCCTTTCCACTCCGTGCACCGCTCACTTCCTGGTATCTGTTTGCTCTCCTCCGTACCGATTATTTGAAATTTGGCTTTCTTCCCGCACAGGCAGATTAAAGCCCTACATTCAGCTCCTGGTCATCCAGCTTTCTGCCTGTTGTGTCTTTCCTCTAAATCATGAATTTTTTTTTAAAGTGTCTTGAAAGGTTATATCCGACCGCACATCTCCTTGAATATTTTGACCCTGCTATATTTTTAATCTGTCTGACCCTTTCTTGACTTTGTATTCTTAATCTATCCTACACTTCAGAGTAATTAGTTCGTAAATTTGTAATTTAATATGTAAAAAGCACTTCCTTTTGTTTTTCTTAAAACTCCTCATTTCAGGTGATATGCTCAGGTACCTCCTGATTCTCAGCAGAGGTCGGTGCAGTAACTGGCGGAGAGGGGAGAACAGGGTACATTTATCATAATGACCCACTGTGACCCCTTTCTCCCTTCACCTGTACATGGGGGACCCTTATCTGTAAAACATACAGAGTCCAGTTGCCTGGTTGTGCTATAGGCTCGAATTGGAAGCGTCAGAGGAATATGGTGCATTATTCTTCAGATGTGTTGGGACACTTCAACTTGTAAAATGATGAAGCTGTTTATTTTTTTAAGTCCTTGGAGAGAATATCAGTGACATTTTTTTCATAGTCTTGGGATGTGGAAAGGCAAACACAGTGTCTTGGCAACCGTTAAGGAAAGAATTGATGCATTTATGTAAAAAAGTAATACTAAACTAGAAAAATGTTTCCTACATACCCCAGACAATCGGCCAATTCTGTTAATATACAAAGAATTCTTGCAAATCTATAGAAATAGATGAACAGCCCAGGAGAAAAAAATAGGCAAAGGGTGGGAACAGATTTTTCATTGGGAAAGTAATATAAACAGCTAATGAATATAGGAAAATACTCATTTTTAGAGTCTGCTATTAAATTAGCAGAGAAACATTAAATGTTTAATTTAATGAAACATTAAAATGTTTTAATACCCCATGTGAGGAAAGGCATGTGCTGATAGGCATTCTGATGCAGAGGTGGGGGAGGGATAAATTGACAAAGGCTTTCGGAAGACAGTTTGATAACATGATTAATATTTAAAATGCATCTGCTCTCTGCCCCAGCAGTTCTGAGTTTGCTTCCAGCTCGTCCTGGGACTCAGCCATGTGGGCGGGAGATTCGCCACGAGGTTCCAGCATCAGGACACACACTTCTGGCCATGGGGACCTGGCCAGGCAGACCCCAGGGTGGCCACGCGGTGGGAAGCATGGCTTCTTAGGGGAGCATGAGTGTAGGTTTAGATGTACAGGTGTGGACGTCTGATTGTTTTTCAAATATCTTTTTTTTTTTATAAAGTTTATTTATTTTTGAGAGACAGAGACAGAGTGCAAGTGGGGGAGGGTCAGAGAGAGAGGCAGATACAGAATCTGAAGCAGGCTCCAGGCTCTGAGCTAGCTGTCAGCACAGAGCCTGATGCGGGGCTTGAACGCACCAACTGTGAGGTCATGTCCTGAGCTGAAGTCGGACGCTTAACTGACTGAGCCACCCAGGCGCCCCACATCCGATGTTTTTTTATTTTATTTTATTATTTTTTTTCTTTCATAGTTTATTCTCAAGTTGGTTTCCATATAACACCCAGGGCTCATCCCCACAAGTGCCCTCCTTCATGCCCATCACCCCCCTTCCCCTCGCCTCCACCCTCACCAGCCCTCAGTTTGTTCTCAGCATTCAAGAGTCTCTCATGGTTTGCCTCCCTCCCTCTCCCCCACTATTTTTTTCCCCTTTTCCTCCCCTATAGTCTTCTGTTAAGTTTCTGATGGTATTTTAAAAGCACATCAGTACCTTTATCTTTTTAAGGCACATCAGTAATGTTACCTTTCCTGTGCTTGAATATGCACGCACCCCAGATGCAGATTGTGTGTAGTAGATTTACTGAAGGGGAACCGAGAGAGGAGTCGAAGTCTCCTTGTTTTCTTACCCTGATACAGATTTGAAGGTGGAGGAGGACCACTACTGCAGTCCCTTTAGAAAACGAAAGTCGTTTTTGGTGGTTCATACTGGTTTCATTATTGGTGACTTACCTGGGATTTTACAGCTGCAGGAGTGTTGCATACGGGCTGTTGTACCACCAGCCGCCATTCAGGGACGCGTGTGGACAGTCGCTCCAGTCTTGGTTTTCGCCCGGTTATCAGCATTTCACTTACACCATTGCTCTGATTCTGAAAAGCTGCTCACTGTAGAGCCTCACAGACCTCGGAGATGGCTGCCTCTGTGGAATACTTACTTTTGGGAAATTAATGGGAAGCTTTGTATTTAAGGTTTTTATTTATAATTTATTTTGAGGGGGAGGAGCAGAGAGAGAAGGAGAGAGAGAGAATCGCAAGCAGGCTCCACACGAGTCAGTGCAGAGCCCAACGTGGGGCTTGAACCCACGAACCGTGAGATTGCCACCTGAGCTGAAATCAAGAGTCAGATGCTTGACCGACTGAGCCACCCAAGCGCCCCTGTACTTTCTAGAGAAGAAAGATGGGGATTACATGTTAATAAGTTCTGTAAACCTAGGTGTTTCATCGGAAGGCTTTTGACTTGAGAGATTTATTTTCCTGTCTTTAAATAACTGGAAAGATGTTCATGCCTGGGATAAATGCTTCTCTTTTTATCACAGTGCGTCCCAGTTCCCCATGAATCTGTCTTCCTGTCGCCCGGTTCCTCGTCCCCAGGGCAGGACGGGGTAGTGGGAAGCACCTGAGCCTCGCAGTCACCTGGGGGTGACAGACTGGCCCCACGGTGGGAGCTGTGGCTTCCGGAATTGCAGGATTAAGCCCCTTGTAGAGAGCGATGTCAGTACACGGAAGACATTTAATAAACACTTCACTTCTTTCCTCACCCCTTACCTTCTCCAGGGGGTGTCCTAACGCGTCTACCCTGCTTTGTCCCAGCCTCTCCTCTGCTGCCCTCGCTAGCCATGTAGATGTTCCCCTGTGCATGTCTCCAGTCTCGAATTTTCTCTTCAGTTGCTCATTTTTCGGCTTCTTGTTGATCGTCTCTGTCTGCTTATCACTTCTGTGTCTCAGACAGAGCATGAGCAGAATCACTCATCATTTCCCCACAAAACTAGTTTCTCTTTTCCACTTTCCCATTTCCTTCTCTGACACATTCTTAATGCCCTTCTTTCATCCCGTGTTAAAACCCTGAGTGCCCTTGGCAGCCACAGTTACTGACGGGAGTGTCCTGCGTCCTTTAGATGGGGAAGGGCAGGAAAACCCTCGCTTTTCATCCTAGGCCTTGCACTTCCCTGTGACTTAGGTAAGCTCCTCCACTTCCGTGCCTCCATTTCCTTATCTGGAAAACCTCGTTGAATTGTAGGAACGAGGGGCGCCTGGGTGACTCAGTTAGTTGAGCAACTGACTTCGGCTCAGGTCATGATCTCACTGTTCTGTGAGTTTGAGCTCCGCTTCGGGCTCTGTGCTGACAGCTTGGAGCCTGGAGCCTGCTTCAGATTCTGTGTCTCCCTCTCTCTCTGCCCCTCCCCTGCTCATGCTCTGTCTCTCTCCTTCTCAAAAATGAAGATAAAAAATTTAAAAAAGAATTGTAGGAACAGTAAATGGAGAAATGGTTTTCAAGTGTGTAGTGCAGTAGTTGGTACTCGGTAGAGATTTAGTAAGTGTTCATTATAGTATCTTACGCACCACTGCCTCTATAATAAGATGATTGTTTCAGTTCTTTGCTCAAGAAACTGTAGGGGCTACCCCATTGCCTCCTGCACCAAGTGACCACTTCTGCACGTCGAGAGAGATCTGTTGAGCAGGTAGTCACTGCCCTGTCAGAGCGATCAGGTGGACACGGAACAAATGTGTGGTAGGGAAATTGGATAAGAAATGCATCTGATGCTGGTGAGGATGTGGAGAAACGGGCACCCTCCTACACTGTTGGTGGGAATGGAAACTGGTACAGCCCCTCTGGAAAACAGTGTGGAGGTTCCTCAGGAAACTAACACTAGAACTCCCCTAGGACCCAGCAATAGCACTGCTAGGAATTTACCCAAGGGACACAGGAGTGCTGATGCATAGGGGCACATGTACCCCAATGTTCATAGCAGCACTCTCCACAATAGCTAAAACATGGAAAGAGCCTAAGCGTCCATCCACGGACAAATGGATCAAGAAGATGTGGTTTATCTATATGATGGAATACTACATGGCAGTGAGAAAGAATGACATCTGGCCATGTGTAGCAACATGGATGGACCTTGACGGTGTTATGCTGAGCGAAATAAGTCAGGCAGAGAAGGACAGCTACCATATGTTTGCACATATAAGAGGATTAGGAGGAATTTAACTGAGGAATAAGGAGGAGAAGAAGGGGGGAAATGGTGGGGGAAAGGGGGAGAGGCAAACCATGAGAGACTCTTGAATGCTGACAAAAACTGAGGACTGATGGATGCAGGGGGGAGGGGGGATGGGCATGGAGGAGGGNTGGATGCAGGGGGGAGGGGGGATGGGCATGGAGGAGGGCACTTGTGGGGATGAGCACTGGGTGTTATGTGGAAACTAATTTGACGATAAACTATTTGTAAAAAATAAATAAATAAATAAAGTTTAAAAGATACCAAAAAAAAAAGAGAAAGAAATGCATCTGAACTTGAGGTGCTACTAGATGCTTTTCCAGCCTGTTAGGTTTCTCTGATTCCTCAACATGGCCCTTCCTGACTTTATCCTTATGTATTAGGCTCCAGCCAAACTGGCTCTTCTCCAAATAGGCCCCTTGCTGCCCTCCCACCTTTGTATCTTTTGCGCTCTCCTCCAAGAATGATAGAATGACTCCTTCTGTCTTTCAAGTCTGCCCAGCCCCCAAGGTTAGGTTCAAACATCATGTCCCTTATGAATCCTTTTTTTTTTTTTTTTTACTCTCTCCTTACCTTCTCTTGATTCCCTCAGTGCTATTTGTGAGTCTCTATCACAGATTATGGTACTTCATTGTAAATTTGCAAGCTTGGTGAAAAGCAGAGATTTTGTCTCATTTTTTCTATTCCCATATCCTCTAAGAGGTCTTGCACGCTAATCGAGTGCTTTACAAATGTTGGAATGATTTTTTTGGTTCATTTGACAATACGTCAAAAGGTATTTTACAGGGGCATCTGGGTGGCCCAGTCGGTTAAGCGTCCAACTCTTGGTTTCAGCTCAGTTCATGATCTCATGGTTCATAAGATCGAGCTCTATGTCAGTGCGAAGCCTGCTTGGGATTCTGTCTCTCCCTCTCTGCCCCTGCCCTGCACTGCACTCCCACGCACACTCTCACTCTGTCTCTCAAAAATAAATAAGTGAACTTTTTTTTTAAAAAAAGGTATTTTAGAATGGAAAATGTTAGGAGATTGACTGATTCCGACCCAGATTCTCTCAAGGGAGGTTTGTGGTGGTCGCAACATTGACTAGAGGACTAGGAGCCGCCATAGCACCTCATTCTACCGCCGCCCCCCAGTCAGAAGTAGCTCATTCTCCTACAGGAGACTCGCTGGGATTGTTAATTCTCTTTTACCCATTTAGATATTAAACAAATGCCCAAAGTTAAGTGGGTACTTCGGGAAATGACATCTTTTTATTCAGAGATTTTCAGTGTAATGATATTTGTTATGAAGGTTTTTTATTGGTTAAAGAATAAGGAGAGCTGTAGTAATTTTGTGTTGGAACTACATTTTGCTTTCTCATTTCCACCCCCAAAGTCCATTTTAAGGCCATTTTGTAATCCATTTAAAAATGAATCAGCAAAAGAAAGCATCACACGGGTATTAAGTTTGCTTATTATTTCATTACCTCAAATGAGATCTGTGATGCCAGAGACGTCTCATAATTGCTTATTGAGATTTCCTCTTTACAAACCCTATTGGAAAGGTTCTCTCTGTCTCCCCATCCCCATGTGAATTCTTTTTAATTCTTACAGAGCTTTGTAAGGAGGGTTGTATACATCTATTTAAAGGATTTGTTTTTGGCATTTCTCCCCAAAACTGCATTAGGCTAGTGATATTCACTTTCTATGCTTTATTGACCACAGATACTTGCTTTATAGAAGACAGCTTTATGCACCTAGGGAACCTTTCCAAAAGTACATGCTGTGAGGGGCGCCTGGGAGGCTCTGTCGGGTAAGCGTCTGACTCTTGATTTCCGCTCAGGTCATGATCTCATGGTTCATGAGATTGAGCCCTGCATCTGGCCCCATGCTGAGCATGGAGCTTGCTTGGGATTCTCTCTCTCTTGCTTTCTCTGCCCCTCTCCCTCTTGCTTCTCTCTCTCTCTCAAAAATAAATAATCATTAAAAATAAAAATAAAATGCCTTAAAAAAAAGTATATGCTATGAAATTCATTGTTCAGGGTGGTTTGCTGCTGTTTGCTTTTATCTAATAGGACAAAAGGACAAACGACAGAAACAAAGGGTTTGTTTTGTTTTTTACCTTAAAACTGCTCTGGTGGAGGCCAGCAAGCCATGTTCTAGAACAGTCCTCATCACAAGTTCCAGAAGCCCTTCCTGCACGGACTTTGTCAGAACCACCTGGAAGCTACTCATAGCATCATCCTGTCTGGGGCATAAAGCTACCAATATTACTTAAGACTTTGTGCTAACAAAGCAAGTAAACTCTCTGAGCTAATACAAATATCCCCATTTCTTTGTGTGTGTGTGTGTGTGTGTGTGTGTGTGTGTTTTTCCAAACATTTTATCTTGAGAGTGAGCAAGCGAGCACAAGCAGGGGAGGCAGAGAGAGGGAGAGAGAGAATCTGAACTGGGCTCTGCACTATGGGCTCAGAGCCCCATGTATGGGTTGACCTCACGAACCGTGAGATCATGACCCGAGCTGAAGCCAAGAATCAGACGCTTAACCAACGGAGCCACTCAGGTGCCCCCAAATGTTTATATGAATTTTATTTCTTTATATGAATTTTATTGTTTTAACTTTCTGTATTTACAAAATAAGTGCCTGGAATTGACCTCTGAGGGTTCAGAATGTGGGTTAACAAAGGGCTTGTTAAACCACTTGTACTTTTTGGGTCATTTGCAGTCGTGCAAATGGATTTAATTGGTTCTTGTGATCTAGCCTCATATTTAAAAGAATGTACAAGTTTTATATTCTAACAAGTGGTTTTGTGACATTAGTCGAGGTTTCTCTGAATTAGATGAACTACAATTGGGTAATTTCCTTTGAGCAAAAGATCTAAAAACAACAAAACAGGAAAATTTTCAAATTCTTAAACGTTCCAAGTAGAAATGGCTAGGCTCTTTATATAGGAGAATTTTGTACCTACTCTAGGTTCTTTGAGAAAAAGAGTTAAATTTTTGTCAGAGACCATTGAAATGTTCTTGGGCGTAGAAATCATAGTATTTGCTTTCAGTTCCCACCTCCTGACATGGTTGGCACACGGTCATTACTATCTGATGAAGGAGAAATGTCAGATCAAGACTTTGGAGGGGCGCCTGGGTGGCTCAGTTGGTTAAGCATCCGACTGCAGCTCAGGTCATGATCTCACGGTTTGTGGGTTCGAGCCCCACATCGGGCTCTGTGCTGACGGCTCAGAGCCTCTTTCAGATTCTGTGTCTCCCTCTCTTTCTGCCCCTCCCCACTCATTCTCTGTCTCGCAAAACTGAATAAATGCTAAAAAAATTTAAAAAATAAAAAAAAAAGACTTTGGTACCTTGGTCAAGCAGAAGAGTTACAAAAACAAAAGAAGGAGAATAAAAACCATCATAAGCCTTGACCTTCACAGAGCAAACAGCTTTCTTTTCACTTTTGTTCCTTGTCCCTGGACAAAGTCTTGCCATGAAAGTTTCTAGTTACAAAGCCCTTCATTCCATCTTTCCCTCCAAGCAGGAGAGCATTTATGAGGGGGAAAATGGGATGGCAAGGCAGGGCAGGGCAGGCCAGCTGACAGCGGAGTGTGCGGGGGGGGGCAGGGGAGGCACAGCGGAAACCCCCCCACTGGGGAGAGGGGTGCCCTTGAATGTTCCCACAGCCTCTCCTCCAGGGTAACAGTATGCAAGGCAGTGAGCCTGTGATTAAGGACCCCTCTTACCTGGCACACTGACCAGACTGAGTGGTCCACCTTGACCTGTAGTGATTCGAGCGTCTCCTGTAAGGAACCGGGTGGGCAGTTGGAGTTGTGACCACTAATTGGCTGCTGCTGCTGCTGCTTCTTTTTTTTAATGTTTTTTTAAAATTTATTTCTGAGCGCGAGAGAGAGAGAGAGCATGAGCAGGGGAGGGTCAGAGAGAGAGGGAGACACAGAATCTGAAACAGGCTCCAGGCTCTGAGCTGGCAGTCAGCACAGAGCCCGACGCGGGGCTCGAACCCACAAACAGTGAGATCATGACCTCAGCTGAAGTCAAGACGCTTAACCAACTGAGCCACCCAGGTGCCCCTAATTGGCTTCTTCTGAGCCATCACACGTTCTTTGTACCCTTGTTTGCTGGTTTGGTAAAAAGCCATATAGAAAGCAACATTATTGAAAGACGTGTTCTCTTTTTCTTTAAGCCTCAGACCTCCATCACTCTCTGTACCCAGCCTAGTTTAAGAGGACACAGAGAGACCGTCGCGTCACGGCCCTTCTCTGCCTCTTGTCCTGGCCACTCCCACGTGGATGTGGCTGTGGTGTGTGAGGTGTTGTGATGTGTGACGTGTGCAGTGGAGGTTGTCCTCCGACCACACCTTGGCTCTTACTGGGAGACCAGCGAATGAGTCGTCTCACCACCCAAACAAGTCTTTGCCCTGTTGTCAGAAGTAGGACTTTGCTTCTTGCTGGTCCGGGTCCCCTCACGATGTCACATAAGAAAGCAAAATACAGCAGACTATAACACAACCAGAACCTCTCGCTTTGCAGTCAGCAGTTGTGCAGACTAGCATTTTTATTTTAGGTACCTGGGTGGCTCAGTTGGCTGAGCTTCTGACTTCAGCTTAGGTCATGATCTTGCAGTTCATGAGTTCGAACCCTGCATAGGACTCTGTGCTGACAGCTCAGAGCCCAGATCCCACTTCAGATCCTGTGTCTCCCTCTGTCTCTGTTTCTCCCCCACTCACGCTCTGTCTCACTGTTTCTCTCAAAAATAAATAAGGAATAAAAAAACGTTTTTAAAATCATTATGGAAGCAGTACATATGCACTGTAGAGAAGTGGGAAATTCAGGCTAGCTAAAAGAAAAACATCACGTCCACACCGTGCACTACTGATTACACCTGGTGCATCCCTTGTTTTTCCTGTGGGAGCTTCTTATCCACATGCTCGCCCACATGAGACACATAGTACATACTGTTTATAAGCTTTTAAAGGTTGAAGATCCTTTCCTTTTCAGTAAATTTTCATCTTCCATAATATCCAGACCAATTTTAATTTTCCCAGCAGCCCCCAGAATGTCCTTTATAGCTCGTTTGTGAACTGGTGTTCAGTGTAAGTCCAAGTGTTGTGTCTGGTTATGCCCATTATGTCCCTCACATGTCTCCTTTCTTTCCAGCACAGTCCCTACTTTTTGATTCTGACTTAGTTTTCCTGTAGAATTCCTATCTTTCGGATTTGTCACAGTGTTCCTTTGGTGTCCTTCAAGCTGTTCCTCTATCCTCTGTCCTTCTTACAAATTGGAAGTTGTACCTAAAGGCTCAGAGGATTCAAATTGAACATTTGGGGCAAGAATATACCATGCAGATACCATACATTCATGCTACATCCCATCAGAAGATGGAGTGTCTGGTCGTTGATCAGAGTGGCCTTGGGTCAGGTTGATGACAGTCTTGTGTTCCACTGTCTAGTTATGTTGTGTCCTTGTGACCCGAAGGTGATCTGTCTAGTGTTAATTCAGTGCTGATAACCATTCTCCTCTATTTGTTTCCCACCAATTGATAAGCCTTGCCTGAATCAATCAAGCTGTTTTCTCCTACATTGTAAGAGGTGGCTTTCTTCTGTAAAATAGCTCTTTTCCTTTATCAGTGGGAGCTAGTTAGCTACCTTAGAAAACAATTTCTGCCGGAATTAGGTATACATATCCAGTTCTTTCCCTTTAACTCCCAGTGTTCCAGGTAAGAAGTTGTTTTAATAGCTCCCTCAAGTAGTAACAAATGAGTTTTCCCATCTTTATTTATTTTTTTGGTATTGCTGTGGACCCAGCGGTTTACATTGATTCCAAGTATTCCCACTAGAGTGGGTTTTCCTTTTTTAGGTTTACAGTTGTCACCCCTTGGAAGCCCATTCAAAGTGTCTCTTTTATCTCATTGATATCTAGAAGCTTTCTTGCTCTTAAATATTGCCAGTTCTGTTATCTATGTCATTACTGGGTCAGCTTTGATTGATTGGTTTTTCTCTTATCTATAGTTCATGTTTTTCTCCTTCTTTTCATACCTTGTGATTTTTTTTTTTTTAATTTGAAGCCAGACCTGGTAGTTTTCATCTTGTTATATGCCAGACATTTTTGTATTCCTGGAAATATTTTTGGGTCTTGTTCTTGTATGCAGTTAAGTTACTTAGTAATAGTTTAATCCTTTCACATTATTTTTAAGCTTTTTGAAGTGGGATCAGGGCAATGCTTAATCTAGGGGTATTTTTGCCTCTCTAGTGAGGCAGATCCTTTTTAGTAGTGCACCTGATGCCCTGTGACTCGTGAAGTTGTCCACTCTGGCTGGTGAGAACCACCCGATGCGAGGGATTGATGCTTCATCCTTACATGTGGCCTGCTGACTCGTATGAGCCCAGGACCCAGGCCCGCAGACGGGTCTCTGCAGCTCTCTCCTCTCTCTTCTCCTCTGTGGCACTGCGCTCCAGGCTCCCGGCTCTGTCTCCTCAATTCGCAGAGACCGCTGCTCTCTGTATGGGTTCTTCGTCCCTAATCCGTGGCTTAGAAGGTCTCTCTAGGCAGGATCTGGTCCTTTATTGCCTGATGCCCAGTGATTGGAAAATGGCTTCATATATTTTGTCTATTTTTTTTTTAATAGATTAGTTTTAAGTGGAAAACTGGATCATCTTGATGGTCTACTTTGTGTATTAATTGCTTTCCAAAGTCAAGCTTATCTGTATGGATAAAATGGAAATAATACCACCACTTACTTAACAAGAGAGTCGTACCCGAAAGGTGCATTCTCCTAACACCATGTGAACGCTCTGGTAAGGACTTCCCTGCTAGACAGCTGGGCAGCGGACGCGAAGCCTGAAAACCGGGCTCCGCAGCTGTCTTCTTGACAAGGACGCCAGTTTGGACACTGATTAGCTTTATGGGAGTGGATCTGTGACCTGTTCTTGCAACGACGCTGTGTGCTGAGCTAGGAGTGCGCCCCACAGACCTTTGCACCTGCGCTGGCGGCCTGGCTGGCCGTTCCGTGCTGTCACCGGGGCCTGCCGGGCTCCACCATGACTCTGCGTTCCGTCACGTCCGCCAGGTGGCTTCGCTCATCTCGCGGGTCTGGTGGCTTTGAAAGCACTGGTTCAAATCTTAACGTTTTTTCATAGCCTGGCTTTGCGTTGCCTCTGGCGTTTCTCTCGTCGGCTGTCCGACTCGCATGATGTTTGTTTCCTTCCCTCTGTGCTGCTTCTGCTTGTTTTTAGTGCCACAGTGATACTGCGATGGGACAACGACAGTCTCCAGAGCAGGCACTGAAGAAATGCACTAGTACACAGTTGGGGCTTTGCTTTTTGCACGTAATGTTTGGGAATGAGCAGCATGCTAGAATTTTCTGGTGAACTTCGCTCTGCCATGAATTTGCCGTTTCTAGTAAAAAGCTCGGGTATGCTCGCTCTTTCTCCATTCACTGAGCACTGTTTTTGTTTTAAGGTGGATATTTTGGCTCAGATTCGTTGTATTGAAAGTCTCAGCCAGTCACCACCTTCTTCATCTTCTCCTTCTCCTACCATAAATAAGGTAAAATTCAAACATGAGTGCAAGAGGAAATAAACATTTAAAACCTCATAAAGTAACTCCAAGTGAAGCGATGGTTTTAGGCGAAGAACCTCCCCGAAGGCCGTCCTAGAGCCTGCAGACAGAGGATGTGGAATAGGTAGAGGCGGGAAGAGCAGCTGGGATGTGTCCCCAGGACAGCCGGTCACTGAGACTTGATTGATTTATTCCACGGGCAGTGAGCACTAGTGAGGGGTTCCTAATCCCATGGTTGACAGAGTCGAGAGTTGGTGGGTACCATAAAGGGTAGGCGAGGAAGAGGATGAAGGCCTTGCCCAACAGAAGAGAGAAGAAGGAAGGCCGGAAGAAAGGAGAGAAGAGGCAGAAGAAGGTTTGAAGCCTTGGCTCAGGAGCAGAATGAGTTGTTTTGGCCAAATGCCTGCAGTTGGGGGTTATTGGGATTGAAGGCACAAGAGTCAGGGGCCACAGGGTCATTAAACCAGGTCTTCGTAGCCAGGTTGGTATAGGAGGGGTTGGACTTCGAAGGATCTAGCATCTGGCACCCAGAAAATGTTTGTGCCGAGCTCCCCTCCCCCCCACCCCAAGAATTAAGAGTTGTGGCAGAACTTTTTGGTATCCAGAGCAAACAGATCATTAGCTAAAATAGAAAATATCATAAGTGGCTGTTATCACTTCTTTAAGTTTCTCTATTAACGTGATCTGGCATTGAAACCGTTGGAAGTATAACTTCTGATTGTTTCCTCTAAAGCAGATACTCCTAGGTGAGCCATTCACATGAGAATTTACTCAAAGAACTCCATTCTTTTCTTCTTATTCTAGATGAGCCGCCATGGAATAAGATAAGCTCTCCAGAACATGTACTATAGGCTGGGTTTTGTGTTACATGCTTTATGTGCATTATTTCATTTAATCCTTACAAAGCCCCTGTGAGGAAGTTCATGTTATTATACCTATTATATAAGCATGGAAGCAAAGACAGAGTGAGTTGTATGTGGCAGAGCTGGGCTTCAAACCTAGACATCTCTGAATGCCTAAGATCTTAGCCTCCATACCCACAAGAAATAGTCAAATTCTTACAGTTTCATTGGGGTGCCTGGGTGGCTAAGTCAGTTGGGCTTCCGACTTTGGCTCAGGTCATGATGTCACAGCTCATATGAGTTCAAGCCCTGCACCAGGCTCTGTGCTGACAGCTCAGAGCCTGGAGCCTGCTTCGGATTCTGTCTCCCCCTCTGTCTACCCCTTCCCCCCCCACCTTTTGCTCTGCCTTTCTCTCTCTCTCAAAAATAAACATGAAAAAAATTGACCAATATTCTTATCCTTGCCCCTTTTTACCCCATATTATTTATTTGGAAGATGCACAGCTTTCCTCTGGTGATCACCTCCTGAGCACTCATCACTACTCACCCCAGCATGGCCACTGTGACTTCGTTCTACGGTCCTTCTAGCTATGTCTGCTATAAGTCAGTCTGCTTTCTTAAGAAACTTACCTTATGCTATAAATCCTTACAGTGGATACATTTAAATGTCTCATGAGATAAGGCCAATATAAATGGATTTCTCTACTTATGAGGATAGGATAGCTCTTGAATTTAGCGTGCTAGATCAGCAAATATGTTGAGTATATTGCTCCTGGCCAGAAGGAGCATTTAATGTCATTGGAGTCGGGGCTGGGAGGGCTTTGGACATATCAGCCAGTTCTAGTGCAAGGCAGATTAAAATGTGTTTATGATAGAGATTCAAGGGGCACCTGGGTGGCTCAGTCGGTTAGGTGTCTGACTTCAGTTCACGTCATGATCTCATGGTTTGTGAGTTCAAGCCCCACATCAGGCTCTGTACTGACAGCTCAGAGCCTAGAGCCTGTTTCGGATTCTGTGTCTCCCTCTCTGCCCCTGTCCCCCTCAGGCTCTGTCTTTCTCTCAAAAATAAATAAATATTTTTTAAAAAATAGAGATTCAAGCAAACATGCTTTGGGAGTGTGCTAATTAACAAATAATTTATTAAGAACTTACTGCATGCACATGCCAGGCCCCATGTTTATAGGCATCAGGAGATCACTGGTGGCCTTGATGGACACAACCCTTCTCTGGGTCCCCTGCATATACCCCAAAGGAATTCAGAAGGTGGAATGATTGTATGAACAAACTTTATTGGATTCTCCGGCATTTTGTTAAAACTTCAAGCATAGAAAAGTTAAATGAGGGGCGCCTGGGTGGCTTAGTCGGTTAAGCATCCGACTTTCGCTTAGGTCGTGATCTCGCGGTTCGTGGGTTTGAGCCCTGCGTCGGGCTCTGTGCTGACTGCCAGCTCAGAGCCTGGAGCCTGTTTCAGAGTCTGTATCTCCCTCTCTCTGACCCTCCCCTGCTCACGCTGTCTCTCTCTCTCTCCTAGAAATAAATAAAACATTAAAAAAGTTAAATGAATTTCATAGTGAATAATTATGTTCTTGCCTTCTAGAATTTACCATCAACATTTTACTATTCTTATCAAACATACCTGTCCACCCCTATGTCCACCTGTGCCTGTCTGTCTTCCAGTTTTTCTGCAGTAGGCTGATACTGTGTTTATAACTTGGAAGGCATTGCTATTGTAAGAGTATGGTGGTGTCACGTGCTGGAAATTATTCATTCTGTGATCAGCCACAGCAACTTGTTTGCCTTGAAAAGACTCAAGTCACTGAACATAAGGAAAACCTGGTTTCCTTCTTAGTGAAAAAAATAATATTGTGAAGATTAGGTGTCTGCCAAGAATAATCTGTATTTCCTACAAATGATCACGAACGTCATGTATTTTTTAAAAAGCCGGGGTTTTTAAAGTAAAAAAAGAATCGTGCATTCTTGCCACTGTATGTAAGCCATTTTGATAATCTTTTGGGGGAAATGTTTTTTTTTTTTTTACTTTTGCCATAATTAAGCTTTTTTAAAACTTTCATTTATTTGTTTTTTAATTAAAGCATAATTAGCATAAAGTTTTAGTTTCAGGTGTACAGTTATAATGATGCAGCAACTCTGTGTATTTCCAGTGCTTATCATAAGTGTTCTCTTCATCCCCTTCACCTCCGGCCCACCCCTCCACCCCCCACCCCTCTCCCCAGTGACCGTCGGTTCTTTGTATTTAAGAGTCTCGTTTTTTGTTTGATTCTTTCCCCCCATGTTAGTTTTTTTTTCTTAAATTCCACATATGAGTAAAATCATACAGTATTTGTCTCTCTCTGACTGACTTATCTCACTTAGCATTATACTCTCTAGGTCCATCTATGTTGTTCAAATGGCAAAATAACTCTTTTTTATGGTTGTGTAGTATTCTTGCGTGTGTGTGTGTCTTTATCCATTCGTCGTCAGTCAATGGACACTTGGGCTGCTTCTGTATCTCGGCTGTTGTAGATAACGCTGCAGTAAACATAGGGGTGCCTGTATCTTTTCGAATTAGTGTTTTCGTATAAACAAAGTAGTTCTAAGAAGAACAATCTGTTTTTTTTAGGATACTGGCTCTGAACAGTTCATGTCTGATTGTTTCCTTGCTGTTGATGAAAATCTTCGCCAACATTACAGTCTCAGGCTCACGGCAAAGCTGAGCTCTCGCACCTGCTGTCCTACTTTATAACCCTCTGTTCCGTTTCAGTTCACTTCAGGTAGCTGCCCTCAGTCTTTCTGAATTGGAGGCAAGCTGCCTGGTTTCGAATTCTAGCCTGAGGTTTCCTGGCTGGAGAGAGGTAGAGGCAGAATTTGAGCCCAGCATCCTGACCACAACCCATGGCCCTGACCATGCTGCCTTTGACATATCATTCCACGGTGGGGCCTGCCCATTCAGGAGCTGATGGATATACTAGACAAATGAATGCCTATACTTACTGCCATCTGACTATCCAAACTTTCTGTACGTTTTGAAGTTCTTATTCTGAAAACAAAACCTCACAGTTGAGAGTTTGGAGGGCACAGAGTATATACGTGGCTGGAACACCCTCCCTTAAAACCACGGGGGGAAGGGATTCTCCTAAAGGAAGTCTGCTTGTCGGGTCCTGAGCATGACTGCCTTCATTTACAGAAGGCTCTAGAGTGGCTCTTGAGTATCCCCACGTAAGCTGTGGATTCACAGGTGCATGGATGAAATGTCTTTCTGCTCTTAATATTTGACTTAGAGCAAAATCACTAGTAACTTTGTGGGTTTTTTTTCTTGAAAGTATAAGAGATGTTTGAATGGAATCATACTTGCACATGTAAAACATACACTCCATTTTTTATGATGCTTCTGGTGTGGTGGCGGGCAGTGATTCCCTGCCCGCCCTCAATCGCCCGGTCAGTGAAGAATTTAATTAAGGCCAACCACAGTAGTATTCTAGAACATTAGGTATATTAGACAGTTTGGGTAACGTTCTTGCAAGTCCCCCTTTCTTTGTTTTTAAACACCAAAAATTTTTACGTGAGAAAGACCCAAGAAAAGAGGAAAATTTGCTATTCTATGTTCTTAGATAAACAGATTCGATATTGAAATTGTTTTTTTTTTTAAGGCACCATTTGTTTTCCCTGAATTTATTTGTAAGTTTGAGGTGATTCAAGTGAAAATCAACATATTTTTCAAAACTTGGCATCCTGATACAAAAGTTTAGATTTGTTTTAGTTTTAAAATATTTAGTTGTTTAAATTTGTTTAGTTTAAAATATTTAGTTGTTGCTAAAGTTTATGTGTAAAAATAAAAGATTTATGCTAAAGTACTAGTGGTTTTCTATCCAGTGGGCTCCCAGGTCATGTGGTACTTGTACAGCTGGGTTCCCAGGGTACAAAAACGAGCCCAGAGACCGGTCCACATCCAGGATACGATAAAGGTGACATTGCAGATCAGTGAGGGAAAGGTGGATTTTTCATTAAATGGTGTTAGGCCAGCAGACTGATTACAAGATAAAATTCTGTCAGATTCCTATATTATTTCCTCCATCAAAGTAAATTAGAAGATTTAAAATGTTTAACTCGAGGAAATAAAACCCACAGAACGGCAGCTGCCCTAAGTGGACAGGGCCGGGGGAGGGAAGGGCTGCCATCCTTTCACTATAATACTCAGTGAGATCAGGTGCCATGCATTGCCCGTTCCCAAAGTGTGTGCTATTAATAATTGAAGTATAAAATTTCTTAAAGAGACTACAGGAAAAAAATAGTTTAAAAATAATTTTGGAGTTTGGTAGCACCCTTTGATGTAAGGCAGAGCCCATGGGCAAGTCCTAGGAACTTAGGAATGTAGCTGTACAGTCTCTTGGGAAGGAGTTTGACACAATCTATCAGCTGAAAAAGCACACTCATTAGCCCAGAAATTTATCTGCTGGGATTTCGCATAGATGCGTGGGACACATGGGAAAAGATGTCCAGTGCATTGCAGCATTATTTACAGTAGCTAAACACTGAAAGTATGATACGTGAGCATCAGACTATGTTGGTTAAACTGGGAGAAACATACAGCAGAACCTCCTGGAGCCGCGTGGAAGAGCCTTGTGCTGGTGGACCTGCTGATGGCCCTCAGAGAACGTTTCGAGCCATTAAATGAAGGAAACACAAGTGCAGAGCACAAAGTACCATTTGGGCCCACTTGTATGTTTAAAAATAAGAAGGCTCTCTGTGGGCGAGCGTTTGATTCCGTATATACAAGGAACTGATTAGTAATAGACGTCTGGGAAGAATGGCAGCTTAAGTGGTGGGCATATTTATTAAATTGCATATCCTTTTCTTCTTTTTGAAGTTTTTTTTTTTTTTTAACTGGGAAGATACTACTTTCTCAAATAGAGATAAAAACCTAGTCAAAAATACAACAGATTTGCTCCAAAATGGCTGAGTTCAACGGGCCCTCATCAGCACATATAATTGCAAAAACATGATTTAAGTGGGGGAAAAAAAGATGGCTTGCAAAGAGATACATACAATATAATGCCGTGTAGGTCAGTTTTTAAAGCATAAGTTATTTACGAATGTGTATGTAAGTAGTAGAAGTATAAAACTGTCGACAGAAATGAATACATGTTCAGAAAGGTAGTTGCTGGGCGGGGAGAAGAAGGAGGAGGTAGACAGCGGCGCCTAATAGTTCCCTTGTTCCCAAGCAGAGACAGCAATACTCTGGTTTCTCTTCAGATCGCATAAATCTTTCATCTCAGCAGAGCTGGCAAAAGGTTAACATCAAAAAAAAAAAAAAAGGTTGATGCTGCTTTTTGTGCTTTCCTTACCTGTCTATTTAAATGTAAAATTTATTATTTAGGGGCACCTGGGTGGCTCAATCAGATAAGCGCCCAGTTTCAACTCAGGTCATGATCTGGCGGTTTGTGAGTTCGAGCCCCACATCAGGCTCTGTGCTGACAGCTCGGAGCCGGGAGCCTGCTTCGGATTCTGTGTCTCCCTCTTTCTCTCCCTGTCCCTCCCCCGCTCATACTCTGTCTCTCTCTCTTTCTCTGAAAAATAGATAAACATTAAACATAAACAAATGTAAAGTTTATTATTTGAATTTAAAAATTGTTTTAAATTTATGTCAATTTTTTCAGCACCCCTGTTGTATTTATTGTTATGTGAGTCCTACTGAATTGAGTAATGTTTTCAAGAAGTCACAAATAGTCTCTCTCTCTCTCTCTCTCTCTTTTTTTTTTTTTTTTACACCCCTAACAACAGGTTGGCAGTGGCAATGACCCCTGGTCAGCCTGGAGTTCTTCCAAGTCTGGGAACTGGGACAGCACGGGTGACTGGGGAGCCAAGCCCGAGGGGGCCGCGGCCCAGAGAAACACCTCCAATAACTGGGACGCTGCCTTTGGTCACCCCCAGGCCTACCAAGGACCCGGTGAGGAAGAGGGCGTGGCTGGTGGCCGGGCCCACCCTTCAGGGGCCTGGGGAGGGCATCCAAGTTAAAAATAGAATTTAATCAAAGGAGCGCTCTCAAGTGCTCTTGTTCACTAATAGCAAACCTAGATTTCTGGACCCAAATGTGGGTAGTCGTTAATTATCATCTTTAGTCCCACCCCCGTCATCTGTCACGGAGTCGCAGACGCTTGCAGAACAGAGCGGCCCAGCGGCCGCTGGAGACCGAAGGGGCAGGCCTCCTGTGGCGGCGGCCCGATGCCACCGCGGGTGAGCCAGCTGGTGCTCCTGGTCCCCCACGGCCCCGGAGACACAGGGAGTCTCAGGATTTTTATGGCGTCTTCCCGCTCCAGAACCTTAGCAATGGACACACGTTTGTTTTAAAACTTTGGGCCAAAAAAAACCCTACTTGTACAGAGTATGATTTGTCACCTGATGGTTTATGACCTCTGACTTGCCTGCTCTCTTTTCCTTGACTACCCGTGTGACCCCCGGGCTTCAGTGGAAATGCAGAGACCAAGGGGAATTTGTAGAAGGGGAAACAGTTCAGGAATTAAGAAAAAGGGTATTTATGTCTTTCTCAAATTAAATCAAAGGGACAGAGATCTGCCCCTCATTATTTTATGAACCCCGCCTGAGCACGTCACACGGGGTACGACTGTGCTGGTGGCAGGGAACCCGTGCGCAGGAAGCGGGGGGGGGTGCACTCCTGCTGGCAGCTGGGGCTGGGCCACGGGGGGTGTGACCCAGCGGCTGACCCTGGCTCTGTACTTGACCCAGATCCTCCCGATCTGTCAGTGCCTTTCGTTTTCGTCTTGCTTTTTGTCTCTCGGCTTCTCCTGCTGGCACCGCCAGGGCAGAGGTCCCCGGGCACCTGGGCCCTCAGGGCAAGAGACAGGAGCCCAGACGGTGGGAGCAGGAAGGAAGGGAAAGCTGACAGCCCCTCCCTGCCTGACGGAGGTCACTGTTAGACTAGGCTGCGGGTACTGCCTCTTCCGTCTTGTCCTGCTGCTTCTCCATCCCTTCCCCTCCACTCCCACCCCGGTCTGTCTTCCCCCACCTCCCTCCTGCCCTGGCTCCCCTGTGTTATCATTCATATTAATTCTTTGCAGTGATCTATCCCCCCCCCCTCACTCCCCGGTATTCCTGACTCTGTTCGATGCTTATTCGCAAGCTTATAAGGCGAGACTTCTCTGTGCACGGGCCTTGCCGTGTGCACACCACGGGGCCCCTCTCAGGCTGCATTTATCCAAAGTTACTGGGACAGACAGCCTGGGTTCTAACTTGTCTTTTGCGCTGAAAGCACCATCCACAGTTGGAGCTTTAAACCAGACCGGAGTCTACGCTGCAATGTGCCTGTGCTACATCCTTGTCTCTGTTCTTTCGTTGGGTTCCGCGGTCCGTAGTTACTATCAGAAAATTAAGTCACTGCATTTGTATTTTCTTTTCCTTACGTGGCGATCTTCTGTGCCTGCCCCCAGCAACCGCCGGCGACGACGACGACTGGGATGAAGACTGGGACGACCCCAAGGCGGCCGCCCCCTACTTCAAGGATTCAGAGTCAGCAGAGGCCGGGGCTGCTCAGCGAGGCAACAGCCGGGCCGGTTCGTCCTCCATGAAGCTGCCGCTTAACAAGTAGGTGTGAAGGGCGTCGGGGACCGTGAACTCCATGAGGAAACAGACGGGAGGTCCAAGGAGGCTTTCCTCTTTTCAGCGATCTGTGAAGTTTGGGGTGCGATTTGGTCATTTCTGTTTGGATCGCAGCTTTAGCTTAAAGAAAAATTTTTATTCACTTTAATATATATATGTGTATATATGTTTTATATATATGTATTACATAGTAATATATATGATATATGATAAGTTAATATAAATATATAAGGATATACATTTATTCATATATAAGCATCTATGTAATTTATATATATTTAATATATGAATATATATATAGTATATATTAAAGCATATATATATTAAAGTGAATAAATTTATTCACCGTGAAGTGAAATTGTTATGTTTAATGATATGTCAGATACCGCTTTTACCTTTGTCAGCTCCATGACACATTAAGGTCTTCTTGCTGATGTCACAGAAAGCTGAAAATGATCATATTAATAATAATAACTCTCTTTTAAATGTTTGACCATTTGTTGACCACTTACCGCGTGCCAGGCATTGTGCAGAGTGGTGTGCACCGTGTGACCCTCATATCCCTTTGTGGTACACATAATCTCATGTCTTTCTGCGGGAAAAACTGACACCAGAGAGGTTAAGTAACTGTCCAAGCTCACACAGGTGCCAGGTGATCTAGTCAGGATGCCGGTCAGTCCCTCAGTCTTTCAACAACTTGCCTAGTATATTTCAAACTTTGTTTTCACTTAGATTTCTCTTAGGTTTAAGAAGGAAAAAAAAGGGGGGGCACCTGGGTGGCTTAGTCGGTTAAGCGTCCGACTTTCGCTTAGGTCATGATCTAGCGGTTCGTGGGTTCGAGCCCCGCGTCGGGCTCTGTGCTGACTGCCAGCTCAGAGTCTGGAGCCTGTTTCAGTCTGTGATTCCCTCTCTCTCTGACCCTCCCCTTTTCACGCTGTCTCTGTCTCTCTCTCTACTAGAAATAAATAAATAAATAAAAACATTTAAAAAAGAAGAAGAAGAAAAAAAAGATTTTGGAACAGTACTTGTAGCTACAGTGCCTAACAGGAAGGCATGTGGGACAGAGGGACTACGGCCATAGCACTGTGGGGTTTCCCGGGGCAGAGTTCTGGATAAGTCTGTAGTTCACGGTGTCATTCAAAAGAGAGAGACTTTCTGACTTCCAAAAGAATCTTCAAATACTCTTCTTTCAGTAATATGTTTAATACAGTTTTTCTAAAATTACTACCACTTTTTCTCAATGTTCCAAGTCCATGATTCAAAGCTGAGAGGAAGGAATGTTAATCCGTATCTGGAAAAAGTTGTAAGCATAACGTTTGCGGTGTATCTAGATGTCACGATCTGGGTCTGGATCTACATACATGAGCCGTGCGAGTTCCCCTTAGTGTATCTAAGTAGCATCAGGTGATTGAATGAGCTAACTTTTAGCTACATGTTCTTCCTACTTCTCTATCCGGTTTCTCCCATTCATGCTCCATTGCACGCATAATAAACTTGTTCATGTGGACTCCGCTGCTTCTTATGGTGGAATGTGTAGTTCTCGGTGTGGTCTGCAGTGACATGAGTTAGTCTGTTCTTTAAACCTAAATACAAGGGCATTTAAACCCATTTTGCTGTCTTTTAAGCCCCCTTGGGACAATGAGGAAGCACAGACTCTGCAACAAATGTGTGGCTGAGTGTCCCTGGCTAGTTAGTGAGGCTCTGTGTCCTGCCCAGGCCCCTGCTCTGTTTGCACCACATCCTCGCTTCTCCCCTCTGCCAGGTGATCTTGGGGAAGTCGGGTGACCTCTTTGAACCTCTGTTTCCTCATCTCTGAGGTGGAGGGGCTGGCTTTAATTTAAAGTGCTCTCTGCTCTAAAATTTCAGTTCAGGTTGAAACCATATCAGAGGAGTCCTCATTTCCACCTGAGCCTCTGAGGCCTCCCTCTCTCTCTGGTGCTGAGAACTGTTTAAGAGCCTGTGTGTTTTTTATTTAACTTGATTCATGTATGAAGGACTCACTTATAACAGTTTAAAAAATTTTTTAAATATTAGCATTTTTCAGCAGTTAATCCATTTTCTATGACAGCTGTATTCCAATCCTGGAACATGAACTTTACACTAGAGAAAGAGATTGGAAATTTAAGTGTACTCGAGCATTATAAGAATCCACCTTGATAGGACTCAGAGAATTAGCAGATGGTACTGCTGTTGAGTAAGTATTGAGTCGGCCCAGGTGTTGCTGTGATTCTCCAGAATCCCGAAGGAAGTGTGAAATGAGACTCTGCACCCAGAAGCTTACAATCTAGTCAAGGAATTGCCACTGTGTGACCACCTCAATTTTTCCATCAGTATTTTCTAGTGGAAGTATAGGATCTTTAATAAAATTGTTCCAGGGGCACCTGGGTGGCTCAGTTGGTTGAGCATCCGACTTCGGCTCACGTCATGATCTCGCATTCCATGAGTTTGAGCCCCACGTCGGGCTTTGTGCTGACAGCTCGGAGTTTGGGGCCTGCTTCAGATTCTATGTCTCCTCCTCTCTCTGCCCTTCCTCTGCTCATGGTATCTCTATCAAAAATAAATAAGCATTAAAAATTTTTTAACAAAACTATTCCAGATGAGTCCATTAATTCATTAAGCATTTAGTATATTTTTCCCACAACTCCTCTAGGTCGTGGAAATACAAATACTTTCTCTAAGGTGCTTCCGGTTGGCTCTAATGTGTAAATAGATGATGGCAATTAAGTGTGATAAATTGTATAGCAGAAGTATGCTCAGAATGTTGAAGCCCAGAGAGAGCTAGCTGTACTGGAGGCCGTAGGGAATACTTCCAAAGAGAAGATGGGATAGTTAGAAATCACTTTAATTTATGAGTGTATATATGAGTCTCTATATAACTCTTGCATTTGATTCGCTTATCTTAATCTTAAAAGTCAAGTCATATTGGTCTCATTCTTCACACAAGGAGACGGGAGCTCTAAAGGTCACATAGCTATTAATTGTTGGAGTTGGAATTTGAACCCAAGGCCATCCGGCTACTCGACCCCTCTTTGTTCTCTTTTGTATGAGCTATGTTTAAAGGATGTCTAGGGAAAAGAGGATGGAAGTAGGTCCTTTGAAGATGAAGGAAAAGACAGGCCCCTGAGACCAGCACATTGGTTGGCCTTTAATTTGGTACATGAATGAAATAGAAGTAATGTAGTTGGGTTTTTTGTAGAAATAATATTTCTTTTCCTATTATATGTATTTTGTTTTCTGAGGGTCTTTTTTTTTTTTTCTGTTTATTAAAAGTAGTTCTGAAACCCAAATTAATCTTGTCCCCTTTAGCACTTTGGGGGCTGTGGGGTGCGCCCAGGGTGGCTCAGTCGGTAAGTGTCCGACTTCAGCTCACAGTTCATGAATTCAAGCCCCACATCGGGCTCACTGCTGTCAGCACTGAGCCCTTTTGGATCCTCTGTCTCCATCTCTCTGCCCCTCCACATCCCCTCTCAAAAATAAGCATTAAAAC
This sequence comes from Hyaena hyaena, assembly GCF_003009895.1. Classification (NCBI taxonomy): domain Eukaryota; kingdom Metazoa; phylum Chordata; class Mammalia; order Carnivora; family Hyaenidae; genus Hyaena; species Hyaena hyaena. The sequence continues at coordinate 445,001 of NW_024081039.1, forward strand.
AAAAAACGGAAACCTCTTAAAATAAAAACAAATATGCTTTAAAAGAAAAAAGTAGTGCTTTGGATGGCTATATGTTTATTCCAGCATTTCTCCAGTTGTAGAATGTTTGGGATCTCTTTACTGAGACTGGTTTTCTTTCATGTCCCCCACATCAGTTCTGAAGAGAATTCCAGAAGAAAATGGCACAAGTGCTTTGGACAGCAACAGCTTCTTCAGGATAATTGTGGCTTCTTTGAGGGAGTATGTTGACAGGCAGCTTTAATTTGGATATAAAAATGCTGGCATGTGGCCACCGCCCCATGTGTTCAATTCAAATGGCTGCGCTCGATTCTTTCTCCTCCTGTGCCCTGGGGAACATTTTTCTAGGCTGTCCTTCACTCTTTGTGGGGTGATAGAGTGTTTCAGATCCAGTTAAGCAACTAGAGTGCCCATAAATATCACACCTTCTGGAGTCAAACTGCTCTCTGCCCAGATAAAGCTTAATTAAATGACTAATTGGCCATTGAACAATCTGATTACATTAGGTTTCATTTACCACGGTTTCCTAGTCCTGATACATCTGAAAGACAGTACAAGGTTAAAACTGTTATATTAAGTAAATGTGGACAAGCGTTGGAGAGTGCTTCTAAGGAAACACACAAGACTCACGGGCATTTGTCTTCATGATCAGATTTCCCGGCTTTGCAAAACCTGGAATGGAACAGTATTTGTTGGCCAAGCAACTAGCAAAACCCAAAGAGAAAATTCCTATCATTGTAAGTTCATTCGCTTTTGTTTGCTTGCTTTGTTTCTAATTAAGCTCTTTTATAATGCCTTAAAGCCTAGAGGGTGATTAGTCTTTTGGAAGGTATTTTTAACACATTTAATGCTCCAGCTAACTGACAATATGTACTAGTATTGTAAGAATGCTAAAGATGTTTAGCATGCATTTATGCCTGTCATTATGTTGTTCAGATATATATATATATATATATATATATATTTTACTTTTAAGACTACTAGTAATTGAACCAACAGCACCTGTAGTATATTTTCTTTCAGTAATTTTTCTTCTCTAAAGTATCTTGAAGTATCTTTTATATGCTGTCTTTCTACCAGCCGTATGTATTTAGCTGATAAATCCAATTCAGATATTTAGGTCTCTGCCCTGGCAAAGTACACGCATATTATCAAAATAAGATGTCCTTTCCACTGCGTTGGTGACAGTTAGCGTTTCTTCCAATAAGCCAGCTGTCAGGTCACAATAAGGAGCTGGCAAATAAAAGCTGGGAGTTACTGACCCCATTCAGAATGTCTCTCATAGAATAATTATTACATAGCGTGACACGGCTCTCTGGTTTCACCCAAATGTTGGTTGCTGATAGATTTCTGTCTAAGCATTATTGAACTACTATTTTCAGATGAAATTCTGGAAGAGAGAACTCTGGCTATCTTTTGATTCTATGGACTTAACCCATTAACTATAGGATGGGGATGGGGTTGGGAGTGGGAGCCTTGAGTATAATCACCATAGGCCCAACACAGGGATTTGGAAACATCTGGTCTTATTTTATAATCTCTAGGTCCTGGGAAACTTGATAAAACTGCAAAACTGATATATATATTTTTTTATTATGTGTTTCTACATCTTTGAAAAGCGTGAAATCCTAGAAACTCAAGAAAAAAGGGCTGTGACCAAGAGCCCCTCTTATCCCTTTCCCTCAAAGCAAATTTGGGGTAATTATCTTCTGAGTGGTTAAAGATTATTATAATTTTTAAATTTTTTCTTCAGATTTTTTTATGTAACTTCTGAACATACATTATTTTGTTATTTTCATGGGACTAAGAGCCCACGGCCCTGCCCCTCACATCCTCAAAAGGGACTTTATCCCAAGTCCAGGAGGGTTGGAACGGAGCTAAGGGACCCATAAGTTTTAGGTAGACATGGCCCCTGACCCCTGTTGGCAGGCCTGCCTGAGCAGGCTCCTGGCATGGAAAGGGAAACTGAGGAAGAATGCCTTCAAATCTTCAGAAAACCCGAGAGAAAGCAGACATTTGGTTCGTTGCTTTTGAGACGCAGCAACTCTACCCACTAAGAAAATTAAAAGCCTCTGGATGTTGGTCCCTATTTGATTCGAGGTGCCTCTCTCGGCCTCAGTCACTGAGAGACGCTCCCTAGAGGCTGCTTTCAGAGAGTTTCCTGGGTCTGGGCTCCCTCTCGAGGAGTCATAGTCGCTTATTGTCAAGACCTTCCCTTTAGTCCCCCAGTAGGATTGTTTGGGCCCTGGTCACCTTCCTGACCTCATAACCTCTGAACTTTGGTACGCCACCGTACTTTTTCCTCCTTCCCCACCTTTAGAAAGAATTAGGACAAGTATATAGAAGGTGAGAGTGAGCCTTGAGAGAGTTTGATGGCAGTTTGATGTTGTTGAGACATCCAGGTGTGTAATGTTGTACTTCACAAAACCATCAGTCTGTGATAGATCATCAGTGTTTTGAAACTAGCCCTTCATCACATGTGACTAAGACCACTGAACGGGAGAGAGGGCAACTGTGTTCCATCCTGCCCTCCCTGGAGGAGAGGGAGGCAGACATCGCTCCTCCTTGGCCTAAGCTGGCCAGCTGGGGAGCAGAAGGGTTTGTCTTGGCAGGTGTGTTCCTTAAACACGTCACCTTCTCAGGAACAGAGGGCATTTATGTAATTTCTCAGAGAAGAGCAAGAAGGACCCTCCAAAGGATCGCTCGTCCTAGAAAGAATCACTTAATGACCGATATCAAGTAAATTGATGAGTTTTCCATGTAACAAAACCACCTCTCCCTGGAACATTGTGTAGGTTGGAGATTATGGCCCAATGTGGGTTTATCCTACCTCTACGTTTGACTGTGTGGTGGCAGATCCCAGGAAAGGCTCCAAAATGTATGGTCTGAAGAGCTACATTGAATATCAGCTAACGCCTACTGTAAGTATCTGAGTTATCAAAACCAGAATCATGCCTGCTTTCCTAGCTACGCTTTGCTTTTTTTCTTCATTTCCTGTAGTTGGTGTTGGTAACGTTTTCTTCTCTTTCCCTTGCATTGTAGAACACTAATCGATCTGTAAACCACAGGTATAAGCACTTTGACTGGTTATATGAACGTCTCCTGGTTAAGTTTGGGTCAGCCATTCCAATCCCCTCTCTTCCGGATAAACAAGTCACAGGTGAGTGCACATGACCTTCATCTCAGGATGACAGGTAACAAGACTGCGGATAGAGCATCTGTCCTAATGTAAATCAGTAATGACATTTTCCATCTTCTAGAAGAACAAGATGTGCGTTTGGAAACAGTAGCTAAGTCCTGTACGTCTGTGTATACTTGGAAGTCACGTAAAGACCTATGAGAATGTTTCATAAAATTGTTTGAGTTCGTGCATACACATCTCAAGTTCTAGCAGAGTCGTTGTGTCTTTATTGCTACACGATTTCCTGTAAAAGAAATACGTGAATTTTATAAATGTGAAAAGTGACACCTGTAAAAACGGGAATGCCCCAAGCAGCCTAAAATGGAAATTAAAATGTATGATCCAAATGATGTAGACCCGTCATTCAGTTCAGCTGTTCAGAGATCATTACTGTATCCCGTGATTATTTACAGAGTCCCGTTGCCCCTTCACCCCCTGCCTCAGATGATCTCCTGGACAGTAATTCACAGCACTACCAAAGCCCCTTGTAAAAATGCACTTAGAATTTGCTTCTTTCTGCTTTGAGAACTGTCACTGGTTTTTGTTTTGTTTTCAATCTGCAGCCTGGTATAGAACCTGGAATATTAGTACTCAGAACTTGTATGTTTGTCTTGGAATAAAAGTGTGTAAAGACGCTGAGCTTCACTAAAGATCAGAGTTTGAATATGTGGCTGCACACTTTGCAGCTAAATGAAACTAGTAAGAAGAGAAAGGAAAGGTTCCCAGGCGAGAGTAGGGCCTAAGAGGTCGGTGCATCGAGGCCTCCGAGTCAGAGAGACCTCGACAGGCCAGCCCGGACTCTGGGAGGCAGCGTGGGGCCTGGGCAGGAAGACTTCCTTCCTGGAGGCCAGCGAAGACCCGAGAGAGGGCTGAGTCCTCGCTCAGCCAGAGCTGAGGTGGGACGTTCGGAGAGGGAAGGGGACTGGACAGCCAGCTGGCCGAGCCGGCTCCCTGCCGGGTGTCACGTGTCCCTGTGTGCCGCTCCCTGCCTCCTCAAGGCAGAGGCGCTCGGCAGGCACTCGACACGGCCGAAACGGGGATTTGAATCGGATTCCAGACGTTATGGGTGTGGATCAGCTAGTATTTTTTTAAATGCTTACTTATTTCTGAGAGACAAGGCAAGAGCAGGGGAGGGGCAGAGAGAGAGAGAGGGAGACACAGAATCCGAAGCAGGCTCCAGGCTCTGAGCTGTCAGCACAGAGCCCCACGTGGGGCTTGAACTCATGTGCTGTGAGATTGTGACCTGAGCCGAAATCGGATGCTCAACCCACTGAGCTGCCCAGGCGCCCCTGGATCCGCTAGTCTTTAACTAGAATGAGTTACCTTAGGGTAAGAAATTTACTCTCCTTAAAACTTTGTGCTGGATTTTGGTGTGTATTTAGGTTTCTCTGAGATTGTTCCAGGAGATGGAAGGTTTTGTTTTTAAAGAAGTTGTTTTGCTTGTGACCTGCTTTTTTTGTTGTTGTTTTTTTTAACTTTTCAAAAATTTCAAATCATAACAGAGGGGAGAGTGGGGCTGCCTTGCCAGGGAGGTGACAGACACGTCCTGGCCCTCTTCGGGGGTGGCTTCTCAGTGGGCTCTCGTGGACCCGGTTGGGGGGAGGGGGTGCTGAGTGAAGGCCACGTGAGGGCGGCCAGGTTGGCACAGATCGCCACTTCCTCCCCCGCCCCCAGAGGTGTCACCGCGCCCCCGGTTCTGTGCCCCGTCCAGATACTCACCCTCCTTTTTGTCACCCCTACTGTTTGAAATCACAGCCTTCCTTTTTCAAATCTAAATCCATTTCCGTCCATTTCCATGAAAACTTGAGTTCTGCCTTTCTCCTTGTTCTCAAATTTCAGCCTGTTTCCCGAATTTTAATGTTCTTTATCAACTTGATTGGCACCATAGAGGCTTCCTAGTGTCCAAGGAGCTATTTTGGGGCTGTGGGGGTTTCTCACGTCTTTTAGGCTCTAATACATTGTTTATTCTGCATCTGATAACTCAGTGCTATTTTAAAGCATCATAGAGCCACACAGCTCTGCCCCCAAACTAAGGTTTGGTTTTGTTTTTTTTTTTTTTAAAGCTCAGGCCTGAAGCCAGGGGGTGTCATAGAAAGCAAGAAAGCAATGGCCGCTCAGTCTGAAGAAAGTTGAGCTTTGATTCACTGACTGGGATATGTGCCGAGGAAACCGAAAAGCACAGAAGCCACTTTATCTGTCCCCTCCCGCATTTGCCTCCTGCCTGCAATACCCACAAGATCATTATTATATAAACCCCCCTCTCCCTTACATCCTGGAGGGAAGAAAAAGGAATGCCAAGTAGATGATCTCATATTTCTGTGCCCTTGATAATCCATCCATGCAGAACTTACAGCTAACCATTTTTATTTGTTGAGAGATTTTTGTTCTTTGTGAAATAATATTGAACAAATCTGGTTTTATTCCTGGGTGCCGAACGGGTATACTCACATACTTGGTGAAAACCCAAGTACGGTTCATTGAAAATGGAGAATCGGAAATCCTCCTCCCCCCACCTTCGTTCTAGTTTTCTGGAAGCTGGTAGGAAAATCCTAACAAGCACAGAATAATATCTGGAGTCAGGTTTTGAAAATAAACCAGCTACATCAGAAAATTTTTCAGGAGGAGTAAGCTTTATTTTTAATTCATTAATTAATTTCAGTCAGTGAGTAGGTTATAAACTCTTGGTATAATTCACTTTCTCGCATGAATTCAGTATAACCCAGCTTCATGCGGACTCACTGGGTCTCTTCTTTCCAAGGGATGAGACTTTGTTTCTTCATAGTCTAAGCTTCTATAGCACTTAATCTCTACTCCTAGTAAGTGCAAAATTTGAAGTATTTTAATATATATGAAGTGTCCAGACCCATCGTGCTGTTCACATGACACTTTCTGAGGCAGTGAGTTTTTGTGGTGTGGATCCGGATTGCTCTTCTCGCTAGAAGAAATTTGTCCTTATTTGTGCTTGTCATTTCTAAAGGAAAGGCCAGTCTGTATTTTTTAAATTAATTTTTAAATGTATATACAGTAAATTAACTCCTTTTGGTGTATAGTTTTTAAGAGTTTTGGGGCACCCGGGTGGCTCAGTCAGGTAAGCATCTGACTCTTGGTTTCAGCTCAGGTCATGATCTCACAGTTCATGAGTTTGAGCCCCACATCAGTTCCCATGCTGTCCGTGTGGAGCCTGCTTGAGATTCTCTCTCTCTCTCTCTCTCTCTCTCCCTCCCTCCCCCCTCTCTGCCCCTCGCCTCTCTTTTTCTCTTTCAAAATAAATAAATAAACTTAAACATAACCAAAAAGTATTTTAAAAAAAAGTTGTGACAACTACCACTATATTCAAGGTATAGGAAGTTCCGCCACCCCCCAAATTCCCTTGCGCCCCCCCATACTCAGCCCCTCCCCCTAGTTCTCACCCGGGGCAACCCCGGTGTGTTCTTTGTCTCCGTAGTTTTGCCCTTTCCAAAACATCCTTATAAATGGAAGCATATAGACCTAGAGCAGGAAGCAAGAAAAATCTCATACAACCTAACCTTATTCCTAAAGGAGTTAGAAAAAGAAGAACAAACAAAGTCCAAAACCAGTAGAAAAAAGGAAATCACATAGAGCAGAAATAAATGAAATAGAAACTAAAAAAACAGTAGAACAGATCAGTGAAGCCGGGCGGGGCACGGGGACTGAAAAAAAAAAAAAAGGTTGCGTATAGTGTATAGTCTTTTGATTATAGCTTCTTTCTCTCGGCATTGTGCATTTGAGATACGCACAAGATGTGTGTCTCAGTTTCTTTTTATTGCTAATTCCATAGTTTATCCATTCGCTCGTGAAAAGTATTTGGGTTTTCAGTTTGGGGCATTTATAAATAAAGCTGCTATAAACATTTACATACAAGTTTTTATGTAACCGTAAGTTATCCTTTCTCTCGGGTGAATCCCTAAGAGTGGAATGACAGGGGCATTTGGCAGGTATATGTTTCATGTTAAAGAAATTGCCACACTGGGGTGTGTGGGTAGCTCTGTAGGTTAGGCATTCGATTCTTGATTTCGGCTCAAGTCAGGGTCTCACGGTTGGTCGTAAGATCGAGCCCCACATTGCGCTACACACTGAGCATTGAGCCTGCTTGGGATTCTCTCTCTCTCCCTCTCTCTCTGCTCCCTCCTCCCTCAAAATAAATAAATAAACATTAAAAAAAAAAAAAAAAAAGAAATTGCCAAATTGTTTTCCAAAGTGGCTGTACCATTTTGGTATCTGCCCCCAGCAGTGGATGAGGGTGTCAGGACCCCCACATCCTCACATGCGCTTTTGATAATGTCAGTTTTTCTGTATCTGAACAATCTATTAGGTATGTAGTGGTACCTCATCATGGTTTTAATTTGCATTTCCCTTATATAACTAGTGTTGAGCATCTTTTCATCTGCTCATTTCCCTTCCATATATCTTCTTTGGCGAAATGTCTGTTTAAATCTTTTGCCCATTTCTTAATTAGGTTTTTTCATTATCGAATTTTGAGAATTCTTGACATTCTGGAAGTAATATAATTTGCAAATAATTTGTCCCAGGTGTGGCTTATCTTTAACAGATATGTTTGTGTTTTTCACATAACAAAAAGCTTTTAATTTTAATGAAGTCCAGAGTACCAATTGTTTCATTTATGGATTGTGCATTAGGTATCATGATGAAAAGCTGTATGTATGCCTGATACAAGTTCAAGCTGATATTTTCTTCAGAAAGTTGTGTAGTTTTAGGTGCATTTTGAGTCGTGTTTGTGACGTGAGGTATAATAAGTAGAAGTTTACGTTATGCGTCTTGATATCCAGTGGTCCTAGCACTGTCTGCTAAGAAGACTATTCTTTCTCTGGTGACTTCCTTTTCGTTTTTCAAAAATCAGTTGAACATATTTGGTTTTATTTCTGGACAGGACTCTGCTCTGTTAATTTATGTGTCCACCCTTTTGCCAACACCACAGTGTCTTGATTCATGTAGCTCTAGAGTAGATCTTTAAACCAGGTGGTTTAAATCCTCTAATTTGCTGCTTTTTCAAACAATTTTAGGCTATTTTTCTTTTGCCTTTCCATATAAAGAGTCCATTTGCAGATATTATAAATAATCATGCTGGGACTTTGGTATATATACAGCTTGTAATTGTTATATCTTCCTAATGTGCCTTTTTATTCCCTGTGTTAGACACTATTTTGTCTGATATTAATACAGTCACTCTGGTTCTCTTAGAGTTGGTTTGCATGCTGTATCTTTTCCCATCTCTTACTTTCAATCTGTTAGTGTCTTTGAATCTGTCTCTTGTTCACAGCATTGTTGGAGCTTTTTTATCAAGTCTCGCAACCTCGGCATTTTGATTGGAGTTTTTAGACCATTCATATTTAATAATTGCCGACTCAGATTTACATTTGCCATTTTGATATTTGTTTTCCATGTGTCTTGGTTGTTCCTCCTTTATTGCCTTTCTTTTGTGTTAAATATTTTCTAATATGCTGTTTTCATTCCTCTCACTTTTACACTGAACTTTAAAAATGATTTTCTTAGTGATTGCCTCAGTGGATGCAATGTGCATCTTTTTAAGAAAAAATTTTTTTTAATGTTTAGTTTTGAGGAGAGACAGAGTATGAGTAGGTGAGGAGCAGAGAGAGAGGGAGACATAGAATCCCAAGCATACTCCAGGCTCTGAGCTGTCAGCACACAGCCCTACACAGGCTCAGACTCGTAAACCACAAGATCATGACCGGAGCCGAAGTCGGATGCTCAGCTGACTGAGCCACCCAGGAGCCCCTTTGTGCATCTTTTTGTAAAGTTATAGTGCACTTCAGATTAATACTCAGTTCTAATAAAATTGATAGAAACTCTTCTCCATTACAGCTCCGATTCCCCCCTTTTTATGCTACTTACATCATATATATTATAAATCCAACAACCTGGTGTGATAACTACTGCTTTCTACAATCTAATGGCTTTTAAAGAAGTTAAGAGAAGAACTTAGGAAAAAAACACATCTTTTCTGTTAGCCCACATATTCCTGGTACTCTTCATGTCTGCCTGTGAATTTGGGTAATTTCCTTTTAGCCTGTGGTAATACTTTTTAGTATAGCTCTGCTATCAGTTAACCGTCTCGTCTTTATCTGAGAATGTCTTCATTTTGCCTTTATTTTTGAAGGCTAGGTGTACTGGTTATAGAGTTCATGGCTGGCTGTTTTCCTTCAGCATGATGAATATGTTTTTCCATTGCTTCTGACCTCCATTGTGTCAGATGACAAATCAGTCCGTTCTATTAATTACACACACATACACACACACACACACACACACACACACACACACACACACGTGTCACACTCCACTATACATCATGAGTCATTTTTCACTTGGCTGCTGTCAAGGTTTTGTTTCTGTCTTTTACCAGTTTGACTCTGCTGTATCTTGGTGTGAATATATTCTCATATTTATCCTATCCAGGTTTGTTGAGCTGCTTGGAAATGCAGATTAAAATTTCCCATCAAATTTGGGAAACTTTCCCCCATTATTTCTTCACATATTTTTTTTTTCCTTTCTCTCTTCTCCTTTCGGGACTCCCATTACAAGTATGTTGGCCTGTTTTATGTTTTCTGAAGTGCTGTTCATCCATTTTTTTATCTCTGTCCTTCAGATCAGATACCTTCTATTGCTGTATCTTCAGATTCACTGACTCTTTCTTCTGCCGTCTTGAATCTGCATTTGAGCCTCTGTAATGAATTCTTAATTTCAGTTATTGTCTTTTCAGCTCCCAATGTTTCATTTTATTTATTTATAAGTTATCTTTCTTGAGAATCTTTATTGTTTGATTCCATATCATTTTTCTCTGCATTTTTAAACATGACTTTAGTTCTTTGAATGTATTTCTGGAATCTGCTCTGTCTGCTAAATTCAACATCCAGGGACACTTAGAAACGGTTTCTGTTGACTACTTTTTTGTCAGTATGGGTTATACCTTGCTGTTTATTTGCGTATCTCTTAATTTTTTATTGCAAACTGAAAATTTTAGAGAATATATTTTAGCAACTCTCGATTCTGATTTCTTCCTCTCTGAAGGTTGTTGTTTCTACTTCATGTTTGTTTGTTTGTTTGTTAAGTACGTTGCTTAGGCCAAGTCTCTGAAATCTCTCTTCCCTGAAGTTGAATTATTTTTGTTTTTTCTTTTAAATTTGGCTCCCTGGAGTTCACCCTTGTGTCTGTGCAGATTAGCAGTAAGCCTGCCTCCAGCCAGTTGGGACTACTGTCCCCTGTGATGGATCTTTGGGTAGGAAGTGCATGCAAAGATCAGGTACTTTTCAAGTCAGCCACCCTGGCTTTTACTTTCTTGTGGGCCTTTTGTGTCTCCTTTCCAAGTATGTGCAGCCTCAGAATTGGCCAGGAGTGTGTGGCTGACTAGGATTCCATCTGGTCTCCACTGTTCCTGCACACAGCCTCAGCCTGGAATATTCTCGGCTCAACCACACAACCTTGGCTGGTGGGGCCGTTGGCCCTCTCTGTTCACCGGCCCCTGGATTGTCACTGCCACCACCGCTGAGTGGGAGCAGGTCCCGCTGCTCCAGGTCAAGTGCACCTTTTACCTCGCCAGGGAACCTGCAGCAGCCAGTCTTCACAGCCCGCTCTACACTGTCAGAACCTCCTTGTTAACCAGGGAGAGGGTGGGGGGGCACGGGGGCCATCGGGGAGGTGGGAGCAGCCCCGCGCCAGACAGAATGCCACAGATTTCCATGAAGTTCAGCAGTTTTGCAAGTATAAACACTTCTCAGATGGCTGTTTGCCTTTGGTTGATTTCCAGAACGCTTATTTTTGGTTCTGGGTTCTGTCCAGCTTTATAATTGTTTTGAGGGGATGGGAATAACGGATTGCCTCACTCGGCCATAGCTGGTATTTTCATCTCCAGGAACCTTTGAACGAACAGTGATTTTGTTTAGTAGACTGAAAACATTTTCTGTGTTCACTTGATGTTTGGTATGTCGGGCTTATTAAGCTGATTTTCTGCTTTTAAGACAGAAATATCACTCATGGGGCTATGTTTTAGAATGGTCATCGGTTCTGGGATATTAACTCTACTGCATTCATGGAAAAATTGCTTTTCCTGTTTTTGGTTTAAGTACATTTAAAAAACAGAATAAAGAGCTATAGTCTTGAGCTACTTTTCAGGAATACTAAATTTAAGTTGAGGTTATATTGCATTTGGACACATTTTAAAAATATAACAATTTTATGTGCTTTGTAAGAATTACTAATTAAATTCCATTTTCTCACCCCTTTCCTGCCTATAAGGCTTCATGTGGCCATGCCAGGGCTTGGCATAGTCTTAGTTTATCAGAAAGAGAAAGTATCGTACTTAGATAAGATTTGCTTTTAAATTTGTTGAATACTCAGGGATCCTTGAAGAAAATAGTGTTTGTGGCTGTGATTTTTCTTGTCACAGCTGCAAAGTTTGTTAATTTGTGAAATCAGAATCTCATTCTTAGAAACTAAAAAGACTGTCATCTCTCTTTCCTGTGGCTCTTTGAGCATCCGCGGTGTTACAGCTCGTTTTTTAGGTTAGTGAAAAATCACCGTGGTTTTACCTTTTACTAAATAGCTTTTCCAAGGTCCCAGCAGACACAAATGGCTTTTCCTTTGTGGTGACAATAATCCCCTTTGGACAGTGATGTGCATCACTCTGTCCACCTTGCAGGTCGCTTCGAAGAAGAATTTATCAAAATGCGCATGGAGAGACTGCAGGCGTGGATGACCAGGATGTGTCGTCACCCCGTCGTCTCGGAAAGTGAAGTTTTCCAGCAGTTTCTAAATTTCCGAGATGAAAAGGTAGGACCTTTTGTTATGACGGTCGTAGATCATCTTGAGAAGTGTCACGTTCATACCAGTTTTATGTCGGAAAGTCAAAATTATGTTGACTCACTAGTTCTCATTTCCTCCAAAAACAATGAGGGGACAGAAACCAAATCCTAAGCATGGGAATTGGTCATAGTGTGTGGAAGAATGGTTTCCCATCAACTGGGAATGGATTTGCCCAGAGCGGGCAGGAAGGGAAAGATAACGACAGGATGAGGAATTAAAATTTTTCTGGATGCTTCTAAAACATGGGATAGGCCCCAAACTATGCAGGATGTTATCAGCGGGAAGTGAGGGAAACAGAGTGACTGGTTTCTTACGATCACAGTTTGACCCTGCCGTGTAATAACATTGTGAAACAAAAAGTAGGTTCAGCATTGGACCATCCTTCTCCAAGCCAAGTCATTTTTCCAGAAGGGTAGTTGCAAGTCCAGACTAAATGCTGGTCTCTCTTTGTGCCCACGGATAGTCATTCTGCCAGGGACCGCGTCGTCTTTCTTGAAGGTCAAGAAACCATTGACTGTTGGGCATCTCACTGTTGTCTGCTTTGGAGGTAGTTTTCTCTCTCCATAAGCTTTTATTCTAAGTTGTACCTTTTTATTCTGTAAAGATGTTTTCTCCATATTTCTCCCATAACAAGTATGACATCTTAGAGAACAATGTAAAGAATCTATACAGTGGAATACTACATGGCAGTGAGAAAGAATGACATCTGGCCATGTGTCAGCAACATGGATGGAACTTGAGGGTGTTATGCTGAGTGAAATAAGTCAGACAGAGAAGGACAAATACCATATGTTTGCACGTATAGGAGGATTAGGAGGAACTTAACGGAGGACCGTGGGGGAGAAGAAGGGGGGAAGTGGTGGGGGAGAGGGAGGGAGGCAAACCATGAGAGACTCCTGAATACTGAGGGCAACCGGGGGGGGGGGGGGGGGGGGGGGGGGGGGGGGAGATGGGCATGGAGGAGGGCACTTTGGGGATGAGCACTGGGTGTTATATGGAAACCAACTTGACAATAAACTATTTTAAAAAAATAAAAATAAAACTGGGGAAAAAAAAGAATAAAAGCATAAGTTAGCTCAGATGCCAACAGCAGATAGGAAATGTGTTACAATCCTAGAAAAAAAAGTCACAAAATTATTTTCATGTGTTATTAAATTAAGTACTGGAATATTCTGTACTTTGTTGGAACTTTCAGGCAGAGATTTACTTGCTAATCTGCTTTGTAGTACTTTTCCCTTGTTAATGTGAACACATTCGTTAGAAGTGTAAATAATCAGGCTCTGTGTATGTTTACAGACCTTACACGTACACTTAATATAGTATAAATATTTGGGCCTTATTTTCAGTTACTGCTTATTTCTAGCATTGGCGGGCTCATTTGAGTGTGTGGCATGTAGGCAGGCCCAGAACTGGAAAACATTGAGGTTCTTCAGCATGTTTTGGTCAAGTCTGTAGGTCTAGCCTCGCCCCTGCTCTAGAAAAGTCTGGTTTCTCTGGTGAGATGTGATGTGATGTCAGCCCCAGCACGCCGTGGGACCGTACTGTGGTGCGACCAGGCTCTTTGAGGGAGCTCTTTCTATCGGTTTCTTTGAAGAGACAAAGACTACATGGCATCCCCTCCCAACTTTGTTGCCTCACCGTTACCCACGGGCTCTAACAGAAGTCTTGATATTCCAAGACCTGAATTAGAAAGTGCTTCTAAAGGTTGTGTTTTATACAGAATCTTATTATCTTAAAAAAGTAACAAATCCAGACACTGGGGTTTCAGGTGGATTTGATAGAATAGGAAGAAGAAAGAACTTGGAGTCAGGGCACCTGAGCTCTGGTCCAGGCGCTGCTGCTAGGTCCCTCTGTGATCTTGACCTCAGCATTTGATCTCTGGGTCACAGTTTCCTCACCTGTTAAGTGACGGTATAAAACTAGACAATCACTGAAAGCTGTGATTCTTTGGCCAGAAGTAGTTTGTGTAGATGGATGGACATAGATCATCTCTAAGACCTGAGGAAAAACTACAAATCAGTGGTTAATAAGATAGCTGGGTGTAAGACAGCACATATTTGCATACCAGCAATAAACACAAAATGAAAGTCTAAAACAAAAGTATTGGGGCGCCTGGGTGGCTTAGTCGGTTAAGCGTCTGACTTTCGCTTAGGTCATGATCTCGCGGTTCGTGAGTTCGAGCCCCGCGTAGGGCTATGTGCTGACTGCCAGCTCAGAGCCTGGAGCCTGTTTCAGAGTCTGTGTCTCCCTCTCTCTCTGACCCTCCCCTGCTCATGCTGTCTCTCTCTCTCTCCTAGAAATAAATAAAAAATATTTAAAAAAATAAAAATAAAAAGAAATAAAACAAAAGTATTAACAATAGCATTAAAAATATCTATAGGAATAAATACAAGAAAATGTACAAAAAACTCTGCATAAAAACCTATGACATGGCACCTGGGTGGCTCAGTTGGTTAAGCATCCAACTCTTGATTTCAACTCCAGTCATGATCTCACAGTTCGTGAGATTGAGCCCCATGTCGGGCTCGTGCTGACAGTGCAGGGCCTGCTTGGGATTCTGCCTTACCCTCTCTCTCTGCCCGCCCCTGCTTGCATGTGCTCTCTCTCGCTCTCTCTCTCTCTCTCTCTCTCTCTCAAAATTAATAAACTTAAAAAAAAATAAAGCTATGATGGATGCCTGGATGGCTCAGTCAGTTAAGCATCTGACTCTTGGTTTGGCTCAGGTCATGATCTCACAGTGAGATCAAGACCGACGTTGGGCTCTGTGCTGACAGCTTGGGATTTCTCTCTCCTCTCTCTCTCTGCCCCTTCCCAGTTTGCAGCCTCCTTCCCTCCCTCCCTCTCAAAAAAAAAAAAAAGTAAATATTAGTAAATTTACTAATTAGTAAAAATTAGTTTCATTAGTAAATAATGAAACATCATTTAGAGAAATAAGACCTAACTAAGTGTTCCATGGAATTGAGGAACAGAAAAGATGCAACATGTGGAAAATCAGAGCACTAAGAATAGCCAAGGTACCCTTGAAAAAGAATGAAGTGGAAAGAGGGCTTTATTGGATACGAGGACTCATTTAAAGCTAAAATAACTTTAAAAGTGTGGTATTGGCATTGTTAGACAAACAGATCAGTAGAACAGAATAGAAGGGACACCGTGTGAGGCAGAGATGGTACTAAGTCTGGTGGGGATAGGACAGTCTTTCCAGTGAGTGGTGCTGGGTCACATGGGTGGCATCACTGGGGAAAAATGAAATTTGGTCCCTACCTCACAACAGTCTACTGTTGATTTTGTTAAGGTTGACATTGGTGTTGTGGTTATGTTTTTGAAAAGCGGTCTTCTATATTAAAGTTCTATAATGGCCTTCTCTATTAAAGGTATTTACAGGTGCGGGGCGCCTGGGTGGCTCAGTTGGTAAAGAGTCTAACTTTGACTCAGGTCATGATCTCAAGGTTTGTGGCTTCAAGCCCCACATCAGCGTCTGTGCTGACAGCTCAGAGCCTGGAGCCTGCTTCCAATTCTGTGTCTCCCTCTCTCCCTGCCCCTTCCCTGCTCGTGCCCTGTCTTTCTCTCTCAAAAATAAATAAACATTTTTTTAAAAAAGGTATTTATAGGTGAAATGATACCAAGCCTAGACCTCCAATAAAATCAAAAGAAAAAAAATGTAGAATGGAGGAGAATAGAAAAAACAAGATTGGCAAATGTTGATATTTGTTTCGCCGCTGAGTCTGAGAGGGGGGGATTATTAGACTTTTCCCTGTACTTTTATATGTATTTGGAAGTTTCCATTGTATAAAGCTTAAAAAAAAATTATTTACAGGTGGTTTGCAAGTCTAATGTGAAAGGCAACACATAAAGCTTCTAGAAGGTAATATAGGGGAATATCTTCATACCCCTAGGGGAGGGAGCGATTTCTGAAATATGACACAAAAATAGCTAATCATACAGGAAGAGGTTGATAAATTAGACTACATTAAAATTAAGAACAGCTGTGTATCAAAGGAAGCCTTTAAAAGTGAAAAACAAGCTAAAGACATGAACATTTAGAACCAACGGAGGGCTGCCTTTTAGAATATACGAAAACCCATACAAATCCATAAGATAATCAGCCCAGTTGTTGGGTTGACTTGGTAATGTACTTCACCAAAGTCATCAACAGATGTATGGGAAAGTACTTGATCTCATTAGTCATCAAGGAAATGCAAATCAGAAGTGCGGTGTGAATATCCCTACGCAGGAGCCAGAATGGCTGACAGGAAGGACTGGCCAAAGCCAGCGTCTTAGTGAGCTCAGTCACCCGCTGCTGCCGGTGGGTGTGCAAGTGGGTGAGACCAGTTTGGAAAGCCACCCGGCATTACCTACTAAGGTGAACGTTTCCCGCCCTCGCCGCCGACCTGGCGGATGCACCCACGTGTGCACCGGGGGGTGTGTACGAACAGCCTCCTCACCCCCTCCCCCTGGGGTGGCTGCTGGCAGTAGAATGAACAAACTGGGGAGTGTTCAGAAAGTTATCAATGACCTGCGGCTCTACCAACAGCGCGGCTGTAGGTCTAAGCACAGGTGGAGCCGAAGAGACCAGACACAACACGCGGGTCGGGTGGCCTTTGCCAGCTCAGAAACCCAGCCAGCCCACCGATGAGGGACTCGTGTCTGAATGGTATAATTTGAAAGAAAAGTGAGGAACTGATAACTGTAAAAGTGGTTACGTTTGTTGGGGAGGGCAGGGGTCGGGAGTGGGAAGGGACGCGAGGGGCCTTCTGGAATGCCAGCTGGTTTCTCTTGGCCTTGGGGTGGGCTACACGGGTACTCGCTTTGTGAGAATTGGTCACACTGTGTATTATGGCTTTGGGCACTTTTCTATGTGTGTAGATAGGTAGATAGATATTTATAGATCTGTCTTACAGAAACACATTTTTTTTTAAAATAGCTCATAATATTGGTTCCCATCTTACATTTTAGGAAAGCTTTAACTTTCTTAAGAAAACATTTAACCTAAAGCTTTGAGGCACTTGGTCAGGACAAACAGCGGGTTTTGTTCACTGTTAAATTGCTGTGTGTTGGGAAAGGACAGGGACCGAGTCCCCTCGCTCTGAAGGGACCTGGGCTCGCAGGGACCGTCCTGCGTGTTGGCACGCGTTCGTGTACAGAGATGACATCTGGGGTGTGCACACTCCCTCCGTGAGGAGGGCGATCGCGTGGGGGCTCTGCTGACAATTAGGGAGAGAGTCTGCCAGGGAGCCAGTCACATTCGGGAGATTTGAAAGACCTGTTTATGCTTAGTCCTCGGTAACGTTATAACGTTCTTTTTTTTTTTTTTTTTTTAAATATTTTATTTATTTCTAGGAGAGAGAGAGAGACAGCATGAGCAGAGGAGGGTCAGAGAAGAGAGGGAGTCACAGATTGAAACAGGCTCCAGGCTCTGAGCCGGCAGTCAGCACAGAGCCCGACGCGGGGCTCGAACCCACGAACCGCGAGATCATGACCTAAGCGAAAGTCGGACGCTTAACCGACTGAGCCACCCAGGCGCCCCAACGTTATAATGTTCTTACTTGCAGGAATGGAAGACCGGGAAGAGGAAGGCCGAGAAAGACGAGCTGGTGGGTGTTATGATATTTTCCACCATGGAACCGGAGGCCCCCGACTTGGAGTTACCAGAAATGTAAGAGAGATCGTCAGCCTTTCCTTCCTCCCAGAGCTGTGTCCACCTCCTGTGCTGGGGTGGGGGGTGGGGGTCGGTTGGATGACGGGGAGCACGTCACGTGCAGGGCAGCCCTTCTTTCTAGCCGTAGCGTGGGGTTAAAGTCTGCTTCCTTTTTACCTTGAAGTCTGTGATTTCCTAACGGACAAGGCGGTTTCTAGCTGTCGCTGATAACGCATGATAAAACCAAGTGGCACAGAGCCAGCGCCCACCCACGTAATATTCGACAAGGCAGAAATCTCTGAACATTGCCTCAAAGGAAGCAACCCTCTAACCTGCAGTTTTGTGCTATTTTTTAATCTGTTGTTTCTAATTATGTAATTTTTTTTTTTAATGTAGGCTTGGGTGAAAATCTGGAGTAGTTCCTTTTCTGTTTCAAGACTAACTAGAAATCTTAGGGCTTTTTTTAAGAAGTTTTTTTTTTCTTATTATAAAATTCTTGCTTATGTGTTACCAACTGTATAGACAAGGGTGAAAAAAAACCCACAGTCTTACAACTATCCAGAGAGAAAAATCGTGGTAATATGTTGACCTAGATCTACAGTCTTTCCAAATCTCCTCTGTGCGTATGTATCTAAGAGTAAAATTATTTAAGCAAAAAACACCTAACTCTATGCATTCTATTTTATAAGTTGCTTTTTTTTTTTTTCATTTGGCATTATATTGGGGTGATTTTTTCAGGTTGGCATTTTTTACATCCTCAAAGAACAGAGTCGTTCAGTGTCGCTCAGATGGTTGTGTATCAGGTCACTTTCTCCAATTATTGAAGTACTTGTTGGAATGAATGAACTGCTTGATGGCACCTCCAGTGACAGAATTCCACCAAATAAGATATTCAAGAAACCGTGATTTCCTTTCCTTTAGAATAATTTTAGTTAAAATTCACAGTGAATTGAGAGGAGAAAATAAGCAGAGTTTTAAAATTTAAATGGCAGATTTTTACATAATTCTTTTTTTTTTTTTTTAAGTTTATTTTGAGAGACAGAGACAGTGCAAGTAAGGTTGGGGCAGAGAGAGAGAGAGAGAGAGAGAATGAATGAACGAACGAATGAATGAATGAATGAATGAATGAATGAATCCCAAGGCTCCCTCTCACAAACCATGAGATCGTGACCTGAGCCGAAATCGAGTCAGACACTTACCGACGGAGCCACCCAGGCACCCCCATCAAGCCTGATTAAAGGGCCGTCGCTACAGTGCAAAGAAACCCAGTCCTTGAGGTTATGTTCGGGGCCAGTCTCCCCCGCCCGTGTTGATTTTTCTCCTCTTGCACGTCACGCTGACCATGTGGTAGCAGAGTCAAGGACGTGCCATCTTGTGTTTCGCCCCACAGAGAACAGAAGTGCGATGCTGTCGGTAAATTCACCAAAGCCATGGACGATGGCGTGAAGGAGCTGCTGACCGTGGGCCAGGAGCACTGGAAACGGTGCACAGGACGTAAGTGCCGGCCTCACGGCCGCTTCTGGGTTTGTAGGCGGCACACAGGCCTGGTGTGGTGACCGTGGCCACGCTGGGGAGCCTCCACTCCCCAGGAGTGCATGTCTCGAACCGCAGTGACGCTGCACCCCTGGCTCTCCGGCGGCCCTCACTGGTCAACCCTGATGAGACCACAGAAACCTGGTCCAACAAAGCCGATTCGAGAACGCTCACAAAAACACCGGGTCCTCTTAAATGTTCCTAGTTATTTGGAGGTTATCATCTGTGAATAATTCAGCTTTTCTGCATGTTTAGAGAATGCTTGTTGTTTTTAATGTCATGACTTTACCTTTCCAGTTGGTAAGGTGTCGTATATAGACCCTTCTTCAACTTCCGACAACTTTTACGGGCTTACATCCCGAGAAGCCCATCGTAGGTGGAAAATACCCTGGGTCAAAAATGCGTTCAATGCACTTAACCTACCGAATGTCACAGCTTAGCCTGGCCCCCCGGCAGGTGCGCGGAACCCTTACGTCAGCCTGCAGCTGGGCAAAGCCGTCTCACACACACAGCCGATTTATAGAGTGTTGCGCATCTCACACTGTACTCAGAGTGACAGGATGGCTGCACGGGTGCAGATGCTTGTCGCGTGCCGGCTGTGTACCCCCGTGGTCGCCGGCTGCCCAGCGTCACAAACGGGGCCCTCCCACATGTCCCCAGCCTGGAGCAAGATCCAGACTCAGAATTCCAAGTACAGTTTCTGATGAATGTGTACCACTTTGGCACCATCATAAAGTCAAAAAACTGTTAAGTCAGGAGCCATCTGTATGTGGCTACAGAGCTGATTATTAGGAAAAGGCAGGATGCGGGGTCAGACCAGGGGGAGCAGGGTGAGGGGAGGTGCACCGCCTGCTCTTCCGCGGGCCTCCCCCAGCTCCTCCCCACACCTTGCCGTGGTTTCTGGATTGTCATTCTGCTGAACCGTGTTGTCCTGTGTCCCTGGAGCCTTGCAGCTCTTGTCACACAGCCCAGGCTAGGAGCGTGGGGTCAGCGCCCCGCAGCTGCCCTCTCACCCCTGAGGCCCCGCAGGCTGCGCAGGCGCGGTCACCGCTGCACTAGCGCTTCCACGCCGTCCGCAGCCACAGGCTCTCGGCAACTTCCTCCTCTGCGTCCATCCCGCCCTGGTTGCCACACGGCCTCCAGAGCCCAGAGGGAGAGCTGAGCTCTCGTCGTGGGCCGCTTGTGAGAGGCTCCGGAGAACGAGGTGCTGTGAGTCCCTAACTAACCTAACCTAGTACTGAGGCCAGTAGGTCGGCCACAGGCAAGTACCTAAGAATTTGCTGGCCTTCAGCTCCCGCATCCTGTAAGAATACTAGTTGTATTCAGGGCTTTGGCGGGGGGGGGGCTAATTGTTTGTTTTTTTTTTAATAAAAATGGCTTCTACTTTGAATTGTAAGAACAATACCCACTTTTAAACTGTGGTACTCAGCATAGGAAGGAACTTAATTGTCCATTTTGTAAAGATGTTTTTTAACAGGTCGTATTTTTTGTTTAAGTAAGAGAAAAAGTATAAAATTGGAAGTCACGAGGCGCCTGGGTGGCTTAGTCGGTTAAGCGTCCGACTTTGGCTCAGGTCATGATCTCGCGGTTCGTGGGTTCGAGCCCCGCGTCAGGCTCTGTGCTGACTGCCGGCTCAGAGCCTGGAGCCTGTTTCAATCTGTGACTCCCTCTCTCTCTGACCCTCCCCTGCTCACACTGTCTCTCTCTCTCTCTCCCCCCTAGAAATAAATAAAGCATTTAAAAAAAATTGGAAGTCAAAAAATAATGAATAAGAAACTGAATGTGGAGTAACTTGTGAATGAATTATTAAGCTAGCACAGCAGAGTTAATAGCAATGTTAAGATCTGTAAAATCCAAGCCCTACATCAGGAGTTGGCAAACTGTGGCCAGCAGGCCAAATCTGGCCTGAAGCCGATTTTTGTAAAAGCGGAACACAACCGTGCCTGTTTATTTACGTATTGTCTGGGGCTCCTTTCCCACTACAGTGGCAGAGTCGAGTACCTTCGACAGAAACCTGTGGCCCCACAGAGCCTGAAATATTTACTGTCTGGCCCTTTGCAGGAAAAAAAGGCCCTGGTTATACTGAATGGCCCTCTACCACTCACATAATACTTTATAGCAACAAAAACCACACAGGTGCCAGCTGTTAGTGCCGGGGTGGGGGGGGGGGCGCAGATTCTGGGAGTGATAACAGCTGCTCCGTTGTCATGGGAAAGACCTGTGATGCTGTCCCTTAGATAGAGAAGTAAGCCCCACTGCAGCAATGTATACAATGCAAGCCTTGGGTCACAGGGAGCTAACTCAGCACAGAAGGGGGAGTGACATTCACTCAAATAGTGACTTCATTTTGATTTGGTTTGATGTTTATTTTTGAGAGAAAGAGAGACAGTTTGTGAATGGGGGAGGGGCAGAGAGAGAAAGAGACACAGCATCCCAAGCAGGCTCCAGGTTCTGAGCTGTCAGCACAGAGCCCGACTTGGGGCTCGAACTCACAGATCGCGAGATCATGACCTGAACTGAAGTCGGATGCTCAACTGACTGAGCCACCCAGGTATTTCATTTTAAAATCATTAATTTTAGCTGTAAGCTCTTATGAGGCCATAATAATAATAAGTTGTTTACATCTGTAAGTTCTTTGAAAGCTATTCCCTATATTTTTTGACATATTTTGAATAAAAATCCTCCAATCAAAATTTTAAGGGTATCACAAAAGTCTCGGCTTCTGATTTCATTTAAAGAGTTAAATCCCTTCTGTCTAGTATCTAGTCAAGTTCAGGTTCCATATAAGCCATAAGATAAGATTTATGAAATAGAGGCTATTGGCGTAAGGCTGCCCTTTTGGGGGGGAAAAGGGAGAGTTGAAGTGCTTGATATAGGATTTAATTTAAGCATATCTTCTTTCTTCTTTCTCATGAAAGAGTTTCTTAAAATTCCTCATCTGTAAAGAGAGGAATTAGCACATACTTGGTGTGGTGAAGCACTTGACAGGTATCTTTAACCCCATGTATGGAGGCCAACACTGAGTTACAAAAAGATAAACAGTTTATTAAAAGTAAGCCAATATGGTTTGAATTCAGTCTCCTGATTATTGCAGCTTGTAGATCATATTTCAGGTTTTTCTGGACAGATGTTTTTAAAGAAACATTTGAATTTTTCTTCTTTAATACAGCACTAAGTCTTCCAGTGCAAGCAAGGCTTTCTTTTGAAAAGCAATTGGTGTGTTGAAAGGGATTATTTACAGATGCAGAGAAAATAGCCTAAGATGTAGAGACTCTGCTCTAGGAAGTGTTCCAGAGTGACTGTAGAATTCTAGAATGTTAGCACTAGAAGGACCTCAGAGATTGTTTCATTAATCACGTTGTACAGATGAGCAAGCTAAAGCCCTCCTCTCTGATCCTGAGTCCTTCTTCCATATTTTTCTCTACACGTTGCTGCTCTCTTTTTTTTTCTTGCAAATAACCGTTCATGCATATATAACAGTAGGGAAAGCAATGTTTTTGGAATCGCACGTGCCAAACCCACCATTTATTAGCCATGTGACCCTGGGCAAGTCCATTCGCTTTATCTGAGCCTTATTTTTCTAACCCACGAAACCGAGATGTGGTGTGTCTACACCCGATAGAGGGGTTGTCGTGGTGACTGAGTGGTGTACGTGAGTCCTCTGTCAGCTAGGCATCTTCCAAATGAGCTCCCGGCTGCATGGAGGATATGAGTGGCAGTGGTGATGGTTAATGATAATAGCATCCTGAATGGATAAAGAAGCTGTGATATATATGTACAATGGAGTATTACTCGGTGATCAAAAAGAATGAAATCTTGCCATTTGCAACTACATGGATGGAACTAGAGGGTAGTTCTAAGCGAAGTCAGTCGGAGAAACACAAATATCACAAGACTTCACTCATATGAGGACTTTAAGACACAGAAGAGATGAACATAAGGGAAGGGAAGCAAAAATAAGATAAAACCAGGGAAGGGGACAAAACAGAAGAGACTCTTAAATATGTAGACCAAACAGAGGGTCGCTGGAGGGGGTGCGGGAGGAGGGAGGGGCTAAGTGGGTGAGGGGCATTAAGGAATCTGCTCCTGAAATCATTGCTGCCTATATGCTAACTAACTTGGATGTAAATTTTAAAAATAAATTAAAAAATAATAATAATAGCGTCCACCATTTACTGAACGATCCATTAACAATTCATTTTATTTTTAAAAAATCATTTGTATAAAACACAAATTTTATTAATATAGACTAGACTATTTTGAATCATTTCAAATTTCTTTTATGATAAAAGTAGTCACTTTTAGGAAATAGTCGAATCCCATTTCATTTTGCTCAGGGGACTGGTTAACCGTGGGCTCCTTTTTCTCTTTCAGCATTACCCAAGGAGTATCAGAAGATAGGAAAGGCTCTGCAGAGCTTAGCAACAGTGTTTAGTTCTAGTGGTTATCAAGGTACGTCTGTGTTTATCTGTCGTGGGGACATAAGTATCATGCGCAGACCAGCCACCCCCTTCACGCTCTTGCGGGCAGAGACTCCGCAGTGAAGGGCCCTTGTCACTGACACTTAAATGGGCCGGGCTCCTCCACTCAAGACTCCTGCAGCCTCACTTCATTCCTTCTGAGAAAAGTGGAGCGTTGTCACACTATGTATATTCTTCTTTGTGCTCAGACACGGTTCTTGTGCTAGAATGGGCAGCTGTGATCTGTCAGCCTCCGCCCTGGCTCTCATCTCCCTGCCAGACTGGAAGTCCCGTCTTCCTGTTACAAAGGCCAGAATTCATCAAGGCAGTTTGGAGGAAAAATTTTGACTTAGTAACAAATTCATGTTGCCTCATGTCTCTCTGCAACTTACAATTATTTTCAACTTGACCCACGTTGTAGATCTTACCTGTGATATTTCGATCCATTGTACATTTACGTGGACCACACTCGTGAGAACAGGCTAGCTGTTTCCCTTTAAGTTTTGGTTTGCTTTTGCTTGGCTTGCCCTGTGGAGCAGGTAGGAAGTCCAAGTATTTGTCAGGTGAGTGGCAATTCATAAATTTGAGTGTGTCCCATCACTTACAGAAATGATAGAATCGGTACTTTGGCTGCGTTCTATGTCCCGATTCCTAGGGAAGATAGGTCTTTGGATGTCAGTGTCTGAGTATTTTCAGGAATGAGAAATTAGTCTCTCACCAAAATGTAAGATTTGGGGCTGCCGTGTATGAATATTTCTTTTGGGCCTGGCTGAATTGTGTCCTATAATCCCAACATTCAGATTGATGGCAGCGTTGCAGATGAGTCAATCTGGCCCCTCATTTTCAGGATGAGGAACGTGGGCCTGGGAAGATGCGCCTCTGGCCAGGACACCGCAGGGGTTGATGCAGGGCCACTTGGGTGCAGGCAGGACCGAGGGTGCTCTCCTCTGCTTCTGTAGCGTCTAGATAGGATGAGAGCTTTTGTTCGGAAGACGCTGGACCTGATCGGGCGCTCACTCGTCAGAGCTCCCCCAAACCTGTGCCCTCCTTCAGCCGCACCTGAGAGCTGGGTGTGTTCCGGCCCCACCCTCCCTCCCTGCATCACCTGTTAGTGCACGAACCCCCATGGGGGAACTGGCCCTGGGAACTCCCCCAGGCTCCAGTCCCTCACAGCAGCCCACATGCAGTGCCTCCCGTCCCCTCTGGCAGGGGAAGGCTCCCTTTTCCACTCGCCGTGCCGTGCTCAGCCCTTTCTGATTTGAGTTCATTTGGATTTTCCTCATTCCTACAGTGACTCGAGGGGGAAGTATGACTTTTGAGTTTAGGTGGTATTATTACCTTGAGGGCAACAGTCTTACAGGTGCCCGCATCCAAAGAAGAATGGAACCGCCCCAAGAGTAGATTTTTAAGCCCAACAATGGTCCTTCCAGTAGCTTCCAAGTTTATATAATACACGGACCCACATTTGAGGTCTTTCGTTTCTTGAAGTCACATATATAACAAAAATCATTCAGAGCTAGGTCACAGAATTTGTAAACAGCAATTCACTGGTTCTGGTCGGTGCTGGAAGAGACAAATTGCTCACTCTTCACTTAACGTGATATTTATAGAGGGTGCAGATGCTTGAACCAAAAGTCTCGAAAAGGGGGAAACAGAAGACGTTGATAATCTGGGAAGCAGTTCCTAAAGATCTTCTTTAGTAACTTTATAAAATCTTCCCATGTATTTCTTATTCTGTACATTTTAGTCTGTGTACCTTCAAAATGACCGGCTTCTCTCCAGCGTTTTATATTGTCTATAATTTCAGCCTGAAGCGACCTTGAGGAAAGGAGACATAGAGAGGGCTGCAGGGGGGGCAGTAGAGGGAGGCCCCAACAGTATGGACAGGAAAGGGACATCCTAGAGGGGAGGAGCCAGTAAGAGATGATCCTTAATTAAGATACTGTGCCTTCTGCACGGTGCCCACCTCTGTATTCCCCTCCGAACCACAAACCACGCTCAGAGAAGCACTGTTTATTTTCTTCATGTTTTCTTGTGCTCAAAACTGTCCTCAGTGCACAATCAAATACTCATATTGCAAATGACACTTCATCGAGTATTAAAAGTACCCAATGTAACGTGCTTCGTGTTGAGTATCATTCAACTTACTGGAGATCTTCTTTTTAAAGAACGTTTCAAGACTGGCTTTCCACCTGTCAAGGCAAGTGAAGGTCAGCAGCATTGAGTACTGTGTCTTACCACGTGTCCCTTTGCTCACATGTGCTGGTGTCTTGGGGACAGTGCTGCGCTCTTTGGTCTTGCAGCACTTCACCCGATTCCACTTCCTGAGAATCCCTCGGATTACATTACATGTAACCTTCCACACTCCCGTTCGGAGTGCCTGAGCCAGACTGGAAACACCCAGAGACCGTTAGCATGGCCTCTGCACAGACGTGTGAGGCGCTTCGTGTTCTTATGGATCATCACGGAAAATAACCGATAAAAATATTTAAATAGTTTTCTTCAGGTGAGGAGAGGAACGGGCATAGAAGCTAGACCTCAGGTTTTATCCTGTTTTATAGATTTTACTTTGGAACAGTGTGAATGCTTCACATTTATTTTAGATTTATTGTTTTACATTTATTATTAGAAAACAAATCTAAATGAAAATGTAAAGAAAAAAAAATCCCTTGGGGGGAGGGGGGAGATGGGCATGGAGGAGGGCACTTGTGGGGATGAGCACTGGGTGTTATATGGAAACCAACTTGACAATAAACTATTTGTAAAAAAAAAAAAAAAATGTTTTGTGAAAAATAGATTTTATAAAAAAAAAAAAAAAATTCCCTAACAAGCAAAAGCAAAATGAATCACTGGATTCATCAAGAGGAAGGCGTAACCATGTAGAGGTCCTTCAGAACACCTTAAAACAACATATTTCAATTATACGTCCCTAGTAGCAAGTGTCTTAAAGCCAAAAAGACTTCAAAAATCTCGTTTTCCATTATCATATACTTGGCATAAAATGTTGGTATTGTTATCCTAAAGCTTCTAAAATATTTTACATCGTGTAGGGGAAAGCAAATATGTAATTCTTTTACTGTTGTTAAGAACCAGGCTTTAAAAGAGATAAATATAAAAATCAAAAGTTTTAAAACACGTTGTGAAAAATCCTATAGTCCCAAGTTTGAACTGGAAATGTCAATGTGAACTCATGATTTTCCTCGTTTAAAAAAAAAAAAAAAAACCATTTGCCTCACTCTGCACATTGAAAAGGCCACGAAATATACAATCCAGGAGCGAGAAGCACCTCTAGCGCCACCCACGGGGGATTTCTAAGCGCTTCGCTCCACCCAGATGAACCAGAGCTCACAGCGAAAGAACCCAGATGCCAGTTTTGAAGAGACTTCCCCTGACCTGCAAAGAGAGCATTTGAGCATTAGTGACAATAATACTCTCTGTGAAGTGAAGCTTTCCAAGTATGTTTAAGTCCAGATTTCAGTGCTACTTTTTTAAAAAGTTAATCTCCGTTACCTTTGGGGGGATGGTTAGAGGATCAACTCATTATTCTGAAAATGGTGAAGAGAAAGAAGCATTTCATGTGCTTTTTCTCTTCCCACACCTCAAGGTAAGCAGACAGCTATCTGATAGAGGAAGTGCTTCAGATCGAGAAAGAGTAGTAGAAGTGGCAGAGCAAGAGTTTACAAACCTCTCCTCAAATAAAATTTAGCTCGAGATGATACAGGACACTGAGGGCTGTGTCGTCACCACAGAGACAGTCAGCAGAACCCAGACTGTAGGTACCAGGACAAGTACCTGGTTTCTTCAACAGCCCAAAAAGAAATTTGCAAGGAAAAAAAGGGAAAGAGGAGAAAGAACCTATAGATTGAAGAAACACTTAGACTCTCTGCCATGCAGGTGTTCTTTGCATCCTGAAAGCAGCCATCTTGATTTCAAGACACCAGGGGGCTGCACACATGCCTGGATAATTTATGTCAGGAACAGTTGTCTTTTCTACAGAGTGATGTTGGTATTGTCCTTGCTTTATAAAGAGTCCTTATCTTTTGGGCAAAAATCATGAGCGAACTGTTATATGGCCCGCAAAAGAGGGAGGTAAAGAGTGGATGGTGCCGGTGAAAAAAGACTGGCCACAAGCTATATTTGGGAAGCCAGGTTATGGGTAGATGGCGACTCATTACACTATCCTCTAGTTTTGAAAGGTGTAGAATTTTCTAGAATAAGATTTTAAAATAAATGAAGAGAAAATAACAACTTTTGACCACTGATGTCGCTGTAATGATTTCCAGGCGAAACGGATCTCAATGCTGCAATAACAGAAGCAGGAAAGACTTATGAAGAAATTGCTGGTCTTGTGGCGGAACAGGTACCCACTTAGACATGCGATTCCAGTAAAGATCTTATGCTGTCGAATCCACGTATTTAATTTAAACGATTTTAAAACAAACTTGGCAAATAGATACCCTCCACTTTTCTATCCCTGTGTCTCTTTGTCGATTGTACTTGGTAATAGTTTTTCTTTGGTTAAGTGAAAGTGCTGGATGAAAGTATCTTCAGGAAATCTAAAGGAATACCTTCCGGTGTGATGGCCCGGATCCATCCTCAGCCATCCGGGGGGTTGGAACATTGTAGCAAGAGCGCTGCTCGAGTCACCTTTTGGACCCTTAGCCTGTCTGAGCCTTGCTTCACTCAGCTGGTGGACGCGTAAGGAGAGGTGCCTCACAGGGGTCTCCCCGCTCAGCAGCTCTCAGGGAGAAACACCTGCCATGGCCCCTGGGAAGGGGCGGGTCTCTGTTACAGCCACGGAAGGTTTATTGGGGTCGTCAGTGGCTCAACTCCAGTCCTTTTTTACAGACAACAGATCATAAATTCCCTTACGGAGAATAACCTTGTATGTTGTTTCGAATCCCTAAATTAAAAAAAAAAAAAAAAAAAGTTTTTAGGTGAGTTCTTGAAATAGATCCTGTGCACACACACTCATGATGGTCAATGCCTACTGCTGCTTGTAGCAAAAGATTAATTTTTAGAACTGTGCATAACATAACTACTAAAAAGTATAATTCAAGACCACTGGAAAATTTTAGGTTGCCACTTAAGGTGATTACCAGATCTTTAATTATATTTTACGTTCTCTGCTAAAATGGAGGCATTAAATCATTACATCTTATTTGCTTGTATATAAACAGTATTCACTAGCTTCTTTCCCCCACAGTGTTATATTTTGAGCCACCTCAAAACAGCTAATGTTGCCAACAACCAGCCTAAAAATTTACCCGATGTTCTATCATTTTCTCTTCAATCTACGATTGAGAGTGTAATAGCCTTGGGGGTTGTTTTCTTGCAGGAAAACTAGGCTGAACGCATAGCCTTTGACATGGTAACCAGTACCTGGGGGCTTGGCTGATGGAGTCCTCAGGTGTGACTGTTTTCTGGTCCTCCACTGCCTAGATTTCTCTGCCAGTAATAACCAGCCTGTGTCTTGTTACAGCCAAAGAAGGATCTCCATTTCCTCATGGAATGTAACCACGAATATAAAGGTTTCCTTGGCTGCTTCCCTGATATTATTGGCGCCCACAAGGTAACTTGATCACAGAAGATGACACGGGTAAATCCAGCCTCCACTCGCGGCCACCTGGCACGGTCCCTGTCTGTCAGCACAGCCCTGATTCAGGAGGTGCTTTGCCAAATCAGCTGGAAACTGCTTGGCCTGTTTAAATAGTGAGGTCCCATAATGTGCGGATTACAAGGAGTTTCTAGTTTCTTTGATTCTATAAAAAATAATTTTGAGGAAACAAAAATATGAAAAATATTCCTTTGTGCACATACTTAGGTCAAGTATCAAACGAAAGAATCCTGCTGTTTGAAATTGAAGACAATCTTAGGAATACTGCTTTCCCTTCGTGAGACCCCTGTAAACTGCCTGGGCAAGACCTCAAAGATCCTTTGCTGTTGAGATATGAAATAAGGTGTTCTGTCCCTGGGCCTGATGAAGGGCTTCCTAATTAAAACTTCAGTGGTCGATGTCAATTTTATTTTTTTAGGGTAATAAGGAAACTATATAGTCCCCAACATAAAGGTATTTTTAAACTGAATTTAGAAATGTTTTAGGGTGTCCTCACATTTTGATTCTGGTTAATTTTTCTCTGTTTCAGATTCTGTATTATTTCAGAATGTGGGGGTATCTTATCCACTATAGTACTTACTCTAGGGTATCGTGATGTACTTGGATTTATTAGGAAAACCCCCACAAAGGGCTGGTCTGTGACCCTGACATTACTGGCACGTGGCCACGGTAACATCAGCTTGATAACGGAAGCGTCAGGAGAGGGGAGCATAGGTAAACAGGAAGCTTTGTGCAACTTCAGACCATTTAATACAAAACTCAGAATGTTCTCTTTACAACCCATCCGTCGCCGGACACTTCAGCATTTCCCCATGTTACTGTTGTGGGTAACGCCGCCATGAACTGACGGGCAGTTCTCTCTCTGACACGGTGTTTTCATTTTCTTCGGAGATGCACCCAGAAGTAGAATTGCTGGGAGACTAGACCTTAAAAATGCTCATCAGAAGGGAAACAAAAAACCAAAAAAGCTTGTGACCACTTGAGGTGACGGATGTTAACAGCACTTACTGTGCGTTTTGTGATATGTACATACGTCAGCTCCTCCAATGTTGTGTGTCCATCATAAATACAAATTACAAACAAAACTGAGGAAAAATTAAACAAAGTAAAAATCTCAGTTAACAAAAAAGAAAAACTCAGGTTCAGAAGGGTTAGCTTGTTATAGGGATTCGTGCCAGCACTTAAGAGTTTTGGGCACGGAGCCTGATGTATGCACGAGAGTAAAGGTTTTCCTTCCAGACAGTTCTGATGAGCTCTGTGATGATCCTGGAGTGGGAAACGTTGGGCGGCTCTTACAGCTCCCTCCATCTGAGTATTAATCTGAAGTCAGTGCAGGGCTCCTCACAGAAACTAGAGTAAAGCTGAGAGATCGGCCGCTCAAGGACAGCGGACGGCGCGCCCCCAGCAGAGACGGAGAGGCCCCGGGCACATGCACTAGTCTGTCCCTAATCAAACGACTTTCCAAACTGCCAATGCCTGTTTCCCTCTTCTGTACCACTCTTGTCCTGGCCCTGGCTCGCAAATACTACAGAAATAGAGTGCTGTTTGGTTTTCTATTCTGCTGTAGCGTTAAACAGTCCCATTTTAGCTTCAGTTCTATTTTTCAAGAATAGCAACCTTTTTGCTTCCAAGCGACTTACAGGAAGTTACATTTAGGTGGTTTCCCATGATCTTATTTTGTGGGGACTTTTTTTTTCCAGTAGCCAGTCATGTATAGGCTATGTTGGCACTGTTGTATTTTAGATTAATGACTAATCCTTTTAGCTCTGTTTTATTAATACTCTTGCATTTGTATTTCACAGGCAGCGATAGAAAAAGTGAAGGAAAGTGATAAACTGGTGGCAACTAGTAAAATCACCCCACAGGACAAGCAGAACATGGTGAAGCGAGTCGGCACCATGTCTTACGCGTTGCAAGGTAAGATGGAGGTTTACGCGCAGCTAGCGGAGACTTACCCCTCCCCTCCCCCCAACACATCTGCTATTCTTGCTGGAGAGAAACCCAAATGTGAACCAGCAGCCAGAGCTGTGGTAACTTAGAGCTGATTTAAAGTATCCTCATAAACCTGTTGTTTGCAGGGTCCCAGTGATATCTATTTATTCTTTTGCACATGTCCCTGACATAACTATGAATGGCAGCCTGATCAAGCCTGTACGTTTTTATTGTCTCTCAGAGACAGTGAAAATTGCCTTTACAACCCTTCATGTTAGCTCCTTTCATAACGCTGTGTGAGATTCCCAAGCTCGGCTTTTCACACTTTGTAACCTCTGTCCCCCGGGACAATAGAATGTAAAGGGAGTTTGGACATAGCTTTTCCAGCAGAGTTTTACTGTTAGTAAAAAGAAGATTCTAATTTTTATAGTTTTGAGTGCTTTCCAGCAGACAGGAGCAGTGAGCAGTTTTTCCCTGTCCTGCACAGGCATGCGCAAAGGAGAAAGGGGAAGGATGCTCTAGTTTGAACAAAAGCACATGAAATAACGGGACAAGACTCTCTCACTGGCCTTCGGGAAGGAAGCGTACTCGCCTGTTGTTGGGGACTGGGTGCTGGTGAATGCGGAGGGCCTGGAGAGCCTAGACGTGACGTGGGTGTTAAGAAGCCATTAAAGGCTTGATGTTGGGGGTCAGGGGGTACACAGCTCAGGGAGAGGGAGGAGGCACCAGAGGGGGCAGATGTGAGTCAGGAAGCCCACAGAGAAGACCACTGCTTGTGCAGTCTGAGAGTTTGAGGGGCTGAAGAAGACGTGGTGCTCGGAGAAGTGAAGGATGCACGTTTGCAGACTTTTCCAGGGAGCAACCTCAGGACTAGGGAACTAGCGGGACAAAGAGAAGAACGTCCCAAAGATTTCCAGACCTAAGGCAGCTGGAGGCAGAAATGGGAAAGCCTGAGTGAAGATTTGGCTTTTGAAGGGTTTGCGGCGGGGAAGTTGGTTTTGAACTTGTGTTTGAAGGTATCCCAGTAGGTGAATGAGAAGCTTCGTATCACCTCGGCTAATGTAAAACTCAGAACAGTTCCCTTTTTGTAGGAATGGATGCTAGCAGCTGCTTTCTAGGCACAGAGAGCAGGGGAAATGCAGGTGGAGGCGTGAGAAGTCCCCTCCACGGTCGGTGGGGAGGTGGGGAGGGGGCCTGAGAGACAGATTTCAGGAAGGGAGTCATTTGTGAATGGATACATTCAGCAAAGATAAAGAATGGACGTCAGATCCTCTCGCCTGGTAAGACGCTGAGCCCTGAGAGCCCCGGTGCTCAGGGCAGGGAAGCTCCGTTACAGAAGAGGGTCTTCCCTGGGTCTCCTCCGTGTGCACAGCCTTCAGGGCGCCCCAAGAAACCTGCCCAGGCAGCGGCCGTGTGAGAGGGAGCAGGGCAGGGCCCACAGGGTGCTTGCCATGTCCCCCATGATGTGGTGCTCTGAACTGCATCGCTGTCTTCAGAGAAGGACCAGCCAGTCAGCCTTCTGCTCCATCACCTGTTGGAAATGTAGCCCGCACGTGCGCGACTGTCTTAATTAGGCTTCATCGTATCTAACATGTACATCAACAAAACCCATCCCTCTTCCAGAAAGTATTGTTTGCCATTAACCATTCAAATTGTTTTTCTAGCTTCTTTATAAAGTGATTTGGCGGGGCGCCTGGGTGGCTCAGTCGGTTAAGCGTCCGACTTCGGCTCAGGTCATGATCTCAAGGTTCGTGGGTTCGAGCCCTGCATCGGGCTCTGTGCTGACAGCTTTGTGCTGACAGCTGGAGCCTGTTTCAGATTCTCTGTCTCCCTCCCTCTCTCTCTGACCCTTCCCTAATCTCTCTCTCACAGAAATAAATAAGACATTTAAAAAAATAAAAATAAAATAAAGTGATTTGTCAAGAACTGCCCCTGCCCTGAAGCCAAACAGATTAAATCTGCTCATGACCGAGCAGAGAAAGCAGGTGTTGTCTATTAAAGTTCAGGAGTACTGACTGATGTCTTGGTTCTGGTTGTAGCTGAGATGAATCACTTCCATAGCAACCGGATCTATGACTACAACAGCGTCATCCGCCTGTACCTGGAGCAGCAAGTGCAGTTCTATGAAACGGTAAGTCGGCTGTCGGCCCCAGGCCCTTTGCACACACACACACAAAGGAGGATTCGTGGTCACTTAACTTTGACCGTACAGAGTTGATCTCTTTGTATTTTTTAATCCTAAGTAATAAACCAAAGGAGGTTAATTACTGAGTAGGGGTGGGTTTTTTTAATCCCTTTTAATTATGTCTGCTTTTTCCTTAGTGAATGATACTGCATTAGAGGAGGTTTCTCTTCAGGAAGAAGGGGTCCTGGAGGCTGGTTGTGAGGCCCCTCTAAGT
Organism: Hyaena hyaena; assembly: GCF_003009895.1. NCBI lineage: Eukaryota > Metazoa > Chordata > Mammalia > Carnivora > Hyaenidae > Hyaena > Hyaena hyaena. The sequence goes on from NW_024081039.1 coordinate 478,635, forward strand.
CCTTTCTGGAAGGCTCCCCAGCCCACAGCCTCTCTGTGAGTTGGGAACAGGGAATGAGAAGGGAGCTCCCGCCCTTGCGGGCTCTTAGCTGGGGACGGAACCTGGCACCACAGCCGGCCTGTGTCGATGAGGTCTCAGTGTGCACCAGAGGAGCTTCAGAAAGAAAACGAGAGAGAGAGAGAAGCCTCAAATATTTTCATTTAGGAAACCGTACCGGAAATGTAAACTTTCATACTCTGCATAGTAATTTTGTTGTTTACCAGAGTGTACAGAAAGCAAGAATCTAGTGTGTATGTAGAAACTCAGACATCGGAAGACAAGTCCCTTAACTGCGTAGTTGACCGGGTGTGTTGGCCGCCGTGTTTCTTACTGAGTTTCCCACTGGTTCCATGGTATTATCTCAGTATGTTCAGGATGATGGTAGGCAAGCCCCAGACTCTCATCCACACACGCGTCATTTCTGGGCGAGGTAGCACCGAGAATATCAGTCTCCAACAGCAGACTCTTGAAAGGAAGCTGTGATCAGTGTTCTTACCGTGTGTTGTGAGATGTGTGTCAGAAGCAGCAGGTTTGGGCACTGAGTTTCTAGAAAGAATTCCCTTCAGCATTCCTCCCCTCCGCAGTGTGGCTCCTGGGCTCTCCGGCGGCATGCTCGTGCTGACCGGTGCCGCGGTAAGGCCACCTCGCGTCATGTGTTGGAACCACAGAGTGCATTTGTTCTACGTGAGCAAAGAACTGAAGGGAAATTCTCAAAATTCAATGGTAATTTGTTAAATCTGAAGCCCAAGTGAGGTATAATTATCGATGACATTGTGACTCAAGATAGAAAACTGTTCATTCAGTCGCCGTCCTTGTTAGATGCAACAGTTTTATGAGAAAGTAACGCTTAAGTTCTAAAATGTGCATATTTGTTCATGGAGCAGACATTTATTGAGGGTCTATTATAAACCAAGCACTTACCGCCGATACTTGAGCTTCAAGAATGACGAAGACATCTGTGTTCTCATCCCCGGTCTCCTTGGAGCCAGTGTAGAACATGACCTCTGCAGCCCTGGCCGCGATAACGCACGTGGGTGCTGTCTCCACATTGGCCGACCAGCGGCGGGCGGGGTCAGAGCAGTGCGCGGGGATGCAGGGGCCAAGCTGGGAAGAAGCGGCCCCCTCTGGCCTCTCCGGAGGTCTCTCGGCTGCTTGGTGCTGGAAGAGACCAGAAGCATCACCCAGACAGAGTACCTGTGGTGGCTAACTCATAAGAGATGGAAATAGCAAAATACTGTGCAGTCATAACAGGAGTGATCTCTCAAGGTGGTTTTGTTTCTCCCCAGATTGCAGAGAAGCTGAGGCAGGCCCTCGGCCGCTTCCCGGTGATGTAGGACAGAGCGACGCACGAAGAGAACCCCGAAGTGCTTCTTTCTGACTTGGGGCGACGCAGTGTAATTTCTCCCCCACCATCAAAATCAAAAAGGAGAGAAAACCAAAAAGAAACAGAGTTGCAGAAAAACTGCATCTATTTTATTAACCAGCCTAAACCCACCAGTTACTTAGGAAGAGTCTTGTTTTGTTCATTTCCACGTTCATTATTAAGATGACGGAAATCGTCTCTATTTTTGGAAAGTACTTAAAAATTATCAGAATTTTGAACGGAAAATTAGGGGTCCCCCCCACTGATATTTTACATAAAATTGTAATTTTTACGTCGCCCATGATCTTCTGGTTCTTACCCAATGTCAGATAATTACTAATTGCTTTCTTAAAAATATGAAATATGCCAGAATAAAAAAATATATATGTTTGTATATTTTTATAACTCTTCAGTCCTTTGGGCTTCCTGTCTATTTAGGAAAACCTACATGCCTTTCACAGACATATTTATGACTCCGGCGCTCATGTTTTCAGGAGAGAGGAAGCCAAGAGGGGCTCCTGGGACGGCCGACCCCGTCGCGTGCGGCTCGGTCGCAGCCCGTGGTCCCATCAGAGCGCACACAGGCTGGGCAGAAACCGAGGATCAGATTCACCTGTGCCCACTTCCCTCAGGACCATTTCGAGTGTCCCCTTCCACGGGGTCCCCTTCCCTCCTGGGCTCCCTTCCTCAGCTGGGTTAGCGCATTGTTCTTGCCAGAAGGACTGTGTTGAGAAAGTTGGGGATGTTTCTAAAATGCTCTGACTCTGCTCCCAGGGCTGGAGCTGCCCTGCAGACTCCCGTGCTCAGGAACAGATGCTCAGGGCAGGGGTGGGGGGACCCTCCTGCTTCCCCAGAGCTTTCACCTCGAATCGGAGCCAAGAGCGGTCCAGTCCAGCCTCATGAGAAACGTGTGTGAGAGCCTGATTTGCCACTTGATTTGGACGGCAGACTAGCGGGCCGGGGGGGATTCTCTGGGGAAAAAAGAAAAATGAAAAGCACACTTTAGTGACCTCTCCGTCCGCATCAGATGGAAAAGTCTTGAGGATCCATAAGGGTGACAACCTGAATAATACACGGTAATCCCCGGAGCTTTTATGTTTAAGGAGCAGAGCACAGAGTGAAATCCTCTCTGCCTGCATCCCTAAACTTCAGACAGAATTTTTCTGATCACTGCGACTCCAGATAATGGCATAAAGCAAAACATAATCTTTCTAGACTGTCAGCTTTAAATCTGAACACTCACAGACACAGTCTCCCCCCACAGACGAGCACGCCGTCCCCCACAGTTGCCTTACTGCGTTACTACCACTGCTTTTGTTCCCCTGACCTGGTGATTGTAGTGTAGACAATGGAAAGGTTCGGGCCAGCACAAATAAAATGAAGCCAAAAAAATAAGTAGAAGAGGAAATCAGACGAACGCGAATATGGGAGTTTCTTATTCTTTAATATCACGGGTTTTGTTAATGTTTTATAAGTAATTTTCCCTATCTGATTTTCCTTTTATAAAATCTCATAGAACAATGTTTATGATACAGCCATTTAATATATGTACAAATTGTAAAGAATATGTATAAATGTTTTACACAAATGTTAGAGCGTATAGAAGCCAACATATAAATAAATTGTTAAAAACTGTACAGTAAATTCTGAAAGCACATTTTCAAAAACACTTTGTGGTGTTTGTGTGAGTTTTTCTTTTTCCTTTTCCTTTTTTTTTCTTTTTTGGTTAATTGCTTCTTGCTGCAGTCTAGGGAATGAATTTTTCCCCAAAACTTAATTCTCCTAATAGGAATTAATCATCTAATTCCTTCAGTCAGAGTTGTAGCAATCCTGAAAGCATGTCACGATCACCGGAGAGCTGTAAGAAACAGATAGCAAAGCCCAGTGTATTTGGGTTCTGCAGAGAAACCGCCTATAGGGCACGTATGTGCGTGCTCCTTAACATGTTGGCTCCTTCCCATATCCTGTAACTTAATTCTGTGGTATAAAAATCCCATGTTACATGATAAAGGAGTAAGAGAGGAAAGAAGTCACATATTTGCTTTACACATACACAGGTATTCAAACAAAAGAAGGAGAAAACGACCATTAAAATCCTTTGATTGGGCACTCAGCAGTGGCCGCAGCCCGGTCAGTGTTGGTGAGTGACGTCTGTGACAGCCTCCCTCCCCACCACCCTGGCCACTTGGTTCATGAGCCCCCTGGGCTAGGACGGGGCGGCTGGGGAGAGAGGCTGACTGGTGTCCACAGGATGGATTGTCCTGTCCACTTGATTATTAAAATCAACTTCTGCTGAAGTCACCCTGTGGTGGGCACTTACGGGACACAAATATCTTCGCTTTTTGGAAGAGAGGATTATCCACATTCCTCTTCCCCACATTTTTTTGTCACCAGTTTTCGAGAATCTGACTACCCAAACCATTGGCCCCAGCCCAAGAATCGATATATAATTGCACATCAGGCCATTTCTTCCAGACAAAGTGAACAGCCAGGTGTACGGCTTGAAGTTCTGCCGCTGCAAAGATTTACCTTCACCGCGTCCTGCGGGGATATCCCGGGGAGGGTTCGTAGTGCTGCCGCCATCTGCATCCGGGTGGTATCTGTATATGGGGCAGAACCATCTGTCCCCCAGACCTGAGCCTTCTCTTCCTCCGTCAGCTGGTCTTCGAGAGCTCCCCAGAGGCCATCAGGCAGGCGGGAGAGAAGATGACGTAGCAAGAGTGGGAACATGGGCATTTGCATCACTTTCTCCTGTAACTTACTTGTGCCTTCAGGGCTCTCTCGGGCCCGATCACATATGCACCCCTTCTGTCAGATGATGGAGTGCTGCTGTGCGTGTCCAGCTTCGTGTCCTGCTGGGTCGGGTGACACACCCAGATCGTGATGGGCAGCTCCGGTCTCCTGGTAACTTGGGGACCCACGGGTAAGCATTTGGTCTCTGCTAAACACGCTCTAGCAAGGCAAGAGCCGCGTCTCACAAGGGGAGTGTGATCTGTGGGGGAGGCAAGGCTTTGCCCCCAAATCCTAAGGGCTTGCTTTGCTGCTCGCCCACTGGGCGCTGCCAGAGGCTCCAAACAGCGTCCCGGTCTGCTCTGCCATTTCAGGCGCAGTGTGCTCGATCATATGGTCCCAGCCACAGAGCAGCTCGCGTGGCAGCCTGGACCTGCGGGAAGCCTTCCCTTGTCCTGGACCCCACGCCAAATGCCCGCATACCCTGTGGCCTGGTCAAGGAGCTGATACCTCCTGTATATTCTGATTGAACTGGTCTGAGGAAGGGGCCAGGAAAAGGAATCCAAGGAAACAAGACGACATGAGGTACTCAGGAAAATGGTAGCTGACTGCAAGCCAGGCAAAGGAAAGGGAGTTTGAACGTGAAAAATCAACCATTGAATGTTGGTGCTTGGATGATTGTCCTTCAAGTGGCAACATGTTAAGGACCTAGTGTATATTTCGCTCTATGGCTTCAGACACATCATGTGGTTCTTATATGTTGATGTCTCATTTTTATTTGTATCAACCTTTAGATATCACAGGAGAGCTATGATTATGGAAGATGCTATTTACCAATCTTGACCATGTAAACATCAGTATTTGGAGAGGATGGGTAAAGGCATGGTGGAAGCGTCAGTCTCCTTGTCGAGCACGTGACACCGGTCACCTGCCACCAGAAATGGCAGTCCCCAGATGTCAGCCCCCTGCAGGGTCCGCGGATGTCTGGGTCGCCAAGGAAGACACAGCTCAGCCACCGGATGCAACACTTTGCTCACAGAGGAGGAGCAGAGAAAGATCAGCTTCAGTAATGAGCGTCGGTCCCCAGCGCCGGTGGGTCTCCACTGCGGCAGATACAGGGAGACGGTCTGCAGACACGCGTCTCCCACGGCAGACGAAGGGCCCCAACCCTCCGCGCTGGGAGCAGGTAGAGCAGGGGACTGGCCAGGTGCCACAGGACACACACTTCGTCAGCACAGAGGGATCCACATCAACCCTGGAACGAGAGAAGATAGTCCCAAAGAAATGTGCCCCTGTGTGTATGTCTTAATTTGTTCAACCTGTTGATTTAAAATCCCTTTTCTCCAAGAAAGTGAGGCGAATTTGAGTTCCTGTGGCGGGCAGGAAGGGGCACGTTTCCACCGGTCCCTTGCACTCTGCCTGGCTGTGCCCCGCCTGCTTTGACCCAGGTCATTTCTCAGGGCCGTTTCCAGCAAGCATCCTTGATGGATGACATAATGTCTTCTTCCCGGAAGAAAAGCCGCCTTGCGTACTTACTGCTTGCTGTGAACGCTGCAGGCTCCTCTCCTGTAACACAGCCCGCTTCGTGTGCAGGCGGCCCTTGAGGTCTTCAGGTCCCCCTGCCCCCCAGGGGCCTGCAAGGTGGGCAGGAGCTGAAGTTCACGGTGCTTGTTGCACCGCAGGTAAGAAAGTCTGTTGTCAGACGCGCCTAAGGTTCCCGCCGGTATCCATAACACAGTAACAGACTTATTTGTTTGTTCATAAATAGAGCAAAACCAAATCCCAGCCCTAGCTGTTACTTTTGGAACATTTTGAAGAAAAAAAAAAAAAGAAAAGGAAAATGAACAGAGCCCTCAGCCCCCGGTTAAAGGGTGAGGAATACTCTCTCCCACTCCACCAGCAAACGCTATAAGAGAACAGGAGAGCAAATTGAAGTTTTAGCAAAGCAGAAAGATTTTTTCCCCAGCTTTATTGGGATATAATTGACATGTAATGTATGAATTTAAGTGTAGAGGGTGATAGTTTGGTGTCTGAATATGTTTGCAAATGGTTTGCACAATAAGGTTAGTGAACGTCTCCATCTCCTCCCCTCGTCACAGTTCTGTGTGTGCATGGTGAGAGGTTTTAAGATCCGCCCTGTTAGCAAGTTCCAAATATATAATGCTGTTTTGTCAACTGTAGCCCCCATGCTGGACAAGGCGGGTATTTGAATGCTGTTGACAATTCACAGGACAAACCAATGAGCCAGTTTATCTGAAGGCCATTAAACAGTCAGATAAAGACTGTTTGGCTTTTCCGTCAATAGTAAGTTCAAAGGTCCTGAGGTGGAAATACATGTCCATACCATAGGGGGAGAAACGGCCAAGTTGGATGAAGGGCCAAGTCGATCTGTAGGGTTTGCAGAACTCTGTGGATGGGGAGACAGACAGATAAGGTGTGTAACTTGAATCCGGGGACCTGGGCTCTCCAAGCCCAACTGCTTTTAAATTTGAAGTGCTGTTTTGTTAAAGGTTGAGGGCTGGCCACCCGGCTTCCCCACTGGGAGCTGCCCTGCACCGGCAGCACCAGGCGCAGAGTCGGGGAAGCCCAGGAAGTGGGGCTGGTGGTGAGTCATGAATTCTGGGGAAGAGCCACTGACTTACTGAAAGTAATATTGGTTTACCAGCAAGCCAGAGTCACGCACTTCTCCTCTGGGTATGAAGTGGTGTCACAGCATCTGGCGCTGACCGCGGACGCAGAGGCCTCACTGTCGGAAAGGACCGCGGCCCCATCACTTGACCTCACGGCGGTTCTCAGCCAGAGCTAACAGTGCCTCCCAGGAGACACTCTGTCACCGGGCGGGTAGAAGTCAGCGATGTTGTCCAGCGTCCTCCAATGCACAGAACAGGCCTCACGATAAAAAAAAAAATGATCCACCCAAAATGTCAGTGGTACCCAAACTGAGAAACCCCACTTTAAAGCAAATGGAAAGTTGCTCTTTGCCTGGGGATCGAGAGGTGGTTTCAGGTACATACAGAAGGTGCTCAATAAATGCATGTGGACAAGAATGAAAGGCTATTATCGGCAAAACCTAAAAGAAGGGTAGTGCTGGGGTGGGGTGACAGGATACCCGTGAAGGCTGAAACCACGGCACGTGGACCAGGAAGTGGAACACAGACTAACAGTGAGTTTCTCTAGTGGTTCTTTGGGGGGATGATTGTAAGCCGTCTTTACCGTACAATTGTATTTTTCGGAGCTTTTTAAAACAGGGAGCTTGTATTAGAATTCAAAAGTCTTGAGGCTCTTAGAAGGATCTCGTTCCCCACATCCTCTGTTCCCCGGATGCTTGTTAGTACCAGCAGTGGGCTGGGCGCACCCACCTCCGCGCGTGCTGGCCAGGTCAGCCCAGGGCAGAGGGGCCTGCGCACGTGTGAAGACTGCCCTTCCCCTAGGGAGACCCTGTAAGGAGAGCCGAAGTGTGAGTTGGAGCAGGGGGCTCTGGTCCCAAGTCTGACGCCAACGTGTGTCACCTTGAACGAGTCATGCACGCTCTCTGACCTCGGCCCCTCCTCTGCCGACTGCCAGGACGGGAACAGACGTGTCCCAAAGCCCTTCCCAGCACCGGGATCCTCCGTGAGTCACTTACAGACGAGCAGGGTGTGGGCCTCCCGGCTTCTGCTGGGGGCGGCACCTCTCTGATACAGCCGCCCCTGGGACTTGGACAGCCGCCCCAAGGGACCCCTCCGGGACACAGTCCCCGTGGGCTTCAGGGCAGGGTGCGCCCCAGAACTGTCTGCTTTCATCATCTGCCAACTCTGCCCATTCAAAAGCAGGACCTGGCCACCAATTTCACCACCTGCTCCAGGCACACGTCACCTGGCAGAAGATACGGGTGAGCTCAGGAGCAGACGCGATCCAGGGTGAATGTTGGGGTGCTCCCTTTCTGCTCCAAACCTTCTCGATTTCAACGCAGTCAGCAAGCACTGACCGACCCCGCAGCAGTAATGAGGTGGGGGTGTGGCTGTAATGTTCTCTTGTATCAGTCTCTGCCCTGTTTGCACACGCGGGGTCATCAAACTCCAGGAGTGGCACCCCTCTGCCCCAGGCCACCCCAGCCCCTTCTGTTCCATGTCTGGAGCGTCAGGGAGCATTCCCGGATCGCCTCTGCCTTGGCCAACCCTGATCCCTCATCGGTGATGACGGAGCTCTGTCATCTGTTTACTTCCCAGGATTGGTGTGGGTAGAGTTACAGGAAAGGAAATGGTTTGCTCTGAGGTTTGTGGAAGTTCTTGCCAGGATGGTGGCCCATGAGCACCTGCGCCTTCCCAGCCGCACCCGCAGAGGCACCATCTTTCAGGAGGGTCCACATCGGCTGAGACCCTTTGAGCTTATTTTCCGAACATTAAACCCAGGATCACATGATGTAGTTTGGCTGGGAATCTAACCTCCGGCACGTGACAGACCCAGGGGGAGGCGTGGGGCCTCCCAGGACGGAGGGCAGCCGGCACCTAATCCCAGCCCACATCTGAGCTGAACTCCTGGTTTCGTATGTCAGATTATTTTTAAATGGGCTCTGTTTTCTGGCACCGGTATTTTTTGCGTGGTCACATACTAATAACATTTTTTCTATTTTGTTTCTTAGCCATCAGAATGTAAATAATTTTCCAGTGAAGGTCTGAAAAAAAAAAGAGCGGTTAATAATAGAGAAGTTAGGGACCCAGGTGTACCTAGAATCACGCGTAGATACACATAGATAGCTCTGTTTCGGATAACTCGCTTCCCGGTTCCTGCAGATAAGGGAACACAACAGTCTCAGACTAAATTCAGTTCACTCCTTCATTTAATAAATGTTGGCTATTAAGATTCTGTAGATGGGGCGCCTGGGTGGCTTAGTCGGTTAAGCATCCGACTTTCACTTAGGTCATGATCTCGCGGTTCGTGGGTTCGAGCCCCGCGTCAGGCTCTGTGCTGACTGCCAGCTCAGAGCCTGGAGCCTATTTCAGAGTCTGTATCTCCCTCTCTCTCTGACCCTCCCCTGCTCACGCGGTCTCTCTCTCTCTCCTTCTTTCTCCTAGAAATAAATAAATAAAAATATTTTTAAAAAAAAAAGATTCTGTAGATGGGGCGCCTAGGTGGCTCAGTCGATTAAGCATCCGGCTTCAGCTCAGGTCATGATCTCACAGTTTGTGGGTTCCAGCCCTGCATTGGGCTCTGTGCTGACTGACAGCTCAGAGCCTGGAGCCTGTTTCGGATTCTGTGTCTCCCTCTCTCTCTCTGACCCTCCCCTGCTTATGCTGTCTCTCTCTCTCTCTCTCTCTCTCTCAGAAAATAAAAATAAAAACATTAAAAATAAAAGATTCTGTAATCACCTGAACCACAAGGAGATGCCACGTCTCAGGCATAGAGGGGCACGGGGCAGCTCAAGGGACGGCAAACAGGGTGGATTCTGTAAGAGCAAGATGGCGTCACTCATGTCAAGCAGGGGCCTGTGTCAAGCAATGACACAAGCAATAAAGGGCACTGCAACTACCGGATGTCAGAGACCAGCACCCGCTGCGGCCACCCCCACCCTGATAACAAGCAGAAGCGGGGGGCGGGGGGGCTGCAGGGGCCGAAGACCGATGAAATCTCTTTAAAGAGGGAGGGTTTTTACAGCTGTCAGACTCCAGACACCGACTCGTCTACGGCTGGCCACTTAAAAAAGGCAGCTGCTGCCGAAGTCTTTGCCAGAATGACCCCCAAACAGAACTGTGATTCTCCATGGCTTGGACAGAATAAGCAGCAAAGCAGCAAGGGGTGACCCCGACCAGACCGAGGTCTCGTTTCATCCGCACCCCCAGACTGACTCATCTGGTTCGTTAGTTCCCCACCCACTGTGTTATCTTGTGTGTTGTGTGACTGGTGTTCTGCTTTGTGCGTGTCATTGAGTTTGGACTGCTGGGCTGGCTTTACAATTACGTGGCCCTTGCTGCGTGACTGAATGAGGCTGACACTGTGGAGGGACACTATGGTGAGGGCACCTTCAGGGCGTGCTCGTGATGCGTACACAGCACCGGAAGGCGTGAGGCAGGAGCTATGGCCTTTCCTCTGCTGTAACCGGAGCCTTGACTGCATTTGTGTTTACGGGTTTTGTGGGACAAACTTGAGCCCCTAAAGGCTCTGCCTCTGACCGTACTGTACAGTGACAACTTCACGCTCTGCCCGGAGACTGTCAGACCTGCTCCCCGTCCTATGTGACTTGCGGGAATTGTCCGGCCCAGAACTGCGTTCTGTGTGACTGTCCTCACAGTTTCATCACGTGAACACATGCAACTGTCTGCAGCCGGTCTTGTCTTTTTAGGGACTCGCCTCCGGAGCACACAGACTCGAAGCCCCTCACCCCATCTCTGGAGAGCCCTTCTCCTCACTTCAGCCATCCAGTCCTGGCCGCCTGGTCTCCCTGAACGCCGATCTCTGTCTCCCCAACTCCGCAAGACCACAGAACTCAATTTCGTTTCCCCCTCCCTGTTCTGGGCCTGGAATCTGCATTCAGACAGTAATCTGGGGCCAACATGGGGCCATGTTTGTTTCTCTTCTCTCAGGGATCAGAGTCCTGCATCTTCTGTTGTCTAAGGTCTGAGACCATTTTTCATATAATCTATCCAGTTTTCTCTTCATTTAAGGAGGGGTAAACTGGCCTCCAGCCCTCCATCATTGCTGAAAGTGGAAAACGTATGGTTTATTTTTAAAATCTAAGGCTGCGTTAGGTTTCCCATTTGCAGAGAGTACTTGGCACACACATGGCTCAAAGTCTGTTCCAGTCGTCGCTGTGAAGCCGCTTAGAAGCATAATGCTGAGCCCAAATCAAGATGGCGGCACTAACGCTTCAGTGAGGCTCAGTGTTGTACTGAGTCACCTTCTTTCTCTCACCTCCTGCCTCCTCAGCCTTCTGTTTCAGGAACTCAGCACCACCTTGAAAACATGACGGACGAGGCTGGCAGAAAGTACACGATTGCTGTGGAAACCAGCTGGACCCTACATTCCCTGTAACCGCCCCCGCCAGCCCCCACCAAAGCAGTAAAGCTATTGTTCCTCTTTATCCCAAACTCTGTCTTTAAGTTATATTTTGACTTCAAAGCCCGAAGGTGGAATTTTTATAACACCTGCAGCAGGCATCATGTGGTTTACCGTCCGTGGACCTCTCCTTCCTCTGGGCCCGTCGACGCAACCAGGCTTCCCCATCTCCATAAAATCGCGTGTCACTGGGTGCCTTGGTTTGGCCAAAGAGCGATTGCTGGTGGGCTTCTCTCCAGCCCTTCTCTGCTGCCCAAGGTGATGAGGGGAGTAAGTGCTGACATCGAGGGGCTGAAGGGGTCAAGTGGCTTAGAACACTGAGCCAACACACAGACGGGAGGCGGCCTGGGAAGCTGCTATCCCCCACCCCCCAGAGAACTGCGTGAGCAAGAAATAACCCCTGCCATGTGGAGCCAGAGATTGGACTTATTTCTTACGCAGCAAGAGCTACACCAGCCCCCCATAACTGGTATAGCTCTCTTTTTTGAGCCAGAGTGTGAGTTCACCCTGACCCTAAACGGGTGTCTAGGGGCACCTGGGTGGCTCAGTCAGTTGAGAGTCCGACTTCAGCTCAGGTCATGATCTCACAGTTCTTGAGTTCAAGCCCCGCTTTAGGCTCTGTGCTGACAGAGCCTGGAGCCTGCTTCGGACTCTGTCTCCCTCTCTCTCTTTGCGTCTCCCCCTGCTTTCTCTCCTATTAATAATATAATAATACACATTATTTTATTAATGTGTAATAAAATAAACATTAAAAAATAATAAACAGGTGTCTAGAAATAGTTTGGCTTTAATGAAGCAGGCGTGTTTGGAAATGTACCATTTGGAAAACTATCAACCCACCTAAAAATGAAGAGTAAGAGAAGAAAAACAGAACAAACATTTACAAAAGCAAATAAACCAGTTTTGTGAGATTGAGTTCTTTTGTTGATCTGTTTAAATCACTCTAGACAGATCGATCCACTGTAATTCTGAAGGGTTTATTCTTCCCTCGCCACACATCTAAACAGAGTGGAAAACGAGGTCACATAAACAGTAGGCGCATACCTACAACTGCAGACATTTTGACACCCTCACCCCCTCCCCGGGAATTCAAATTTTTCTTGAGGAGCCTTCTGCTCTTGATCTTCTTCTTTTGTATGACATGAACTCCATTTTCCAGGGCCTTGGAGATTTCTTTGTGGTTCAGATTTACTTCCCCATCCCCCTTAGCGGTACTTGGGTTAGCAGCTTTGTCTTTGTCTTTTTTTTTTTTTAATGTTTATTTATTTTTGAGAGAGAGCGAGAGAGAGTAAGCACATGCATGCACAATGGGGAAGGGGCAGAGAGAGACACACACACAGAATCTGAAACAGGCTCCAGGTTCCGAGTTGTCAGCACAGAGTCCGACACGGGGCTCGAACCCATGAACCGTGAGATCATAACCCGAGTTGAAGTCAGAGGCTTAACTGACTGAGCCAGCCAGGCACCCCTGCTTTTTCTAACTTATTCTAAAAGAGGCATTCTTGGCTTTGTGGTCCATGTAATACTGGTGTATATGTCAGTGAACTGTAGCTGGGGCCCAGCGCTATAAGAGCCCCCCGACTCCAGGGGCCCAGACAGACCAGTCTCAGCCACTTGCTGCTGACAAAATCCAAAGGCAGAAAAACAATTGGCAGTGAAAAAAGATGGGAACTTTTTTTCTTGAGAGACAGAGACAGAACACGTGAGTGGGGTAAGGGCAGAGAGAGAGAGAGAGAGAGAATCCCAGTCAGGAATCTCAACCTGCAATGTCAGTGCAGAGCCCGACTCGGGGCTGGAACTCACAAACTGCGAGATCATGACCTGAGCTGAAACTAAGAGTTGGTCACTTAAACGACTGAGCCACCCAGGCGCCCCAGGCAGGGGACTAGCATCTCAGAGTGTTTCCAAAGCACCAAAAGTACTTCCAGGTTTATATAAGGAAAATGTGGGGCGAAGGGGTATGGGCACATGCAGGTGGGCAGTGAAGGTCAAGTTGGCCATCGCCTTGGAGTCCATCACGGCTGGGGTCTTGCTGGCTCAGGGCAGACTTGTCGCTTGTGGGCATGTTTCCATTGCCATCAGGGGACGCTGGGCCCTCAGGGCCTCCCTCCCAAGCCAAGAGGCCAGCTGGAGAGAAGAGCTTGAGGAAGTTTGAGGTCAAAGTGGAGGCAGCCCAAGTCCTTGTTCCTAATCACGTGCAATCGTAGGTATATTATTCACAGACGTATTCCCCCCCCCTTTTTTTCTTTTTAGAGAGAGAGAGAACGACAGCGTGAGTAGGGGAGAGTCAGAGAGAGAGGGAGACACAGAATCTGAAACAGGCTCCAGGCTCTGAGCTGGCTGTCAGCACAGAGCCCGACGCGGGGCTCGAACCTACGAACCGCGAGATCATGACCTAATGAAAGTCAGACGCTTAACCGACTAAGCCACCCAGGCGCCCCCCCCCCTTTTTTTTTTTTTTTTTAAGGAAAGGGGTTTATACATTTCATTATCTTTTTAAAGGTATGGATGACTCAGTTAAGGATTCGGAGCTGCTGCTTGAAAGACAAAGTCCATTTCCAGACTAACCAGACTTGCTCACATTTCATGGACCATATCCTGTTCTTCTTCCTGTGACTGCTCCCCCCTTCTCTCTGCTTCTCTTTACAACACACGGACAGAAGGAACATCATGAAGAGGGAGGGGTGAATCACCTCACAAATGGACGGGAGATTGTTTCCACATAGCCCTGCAAGCTTCCAGCTGGCTCCCCAGGCCAGCCGTCTCAGCGGGACCCGGTACTTTAATCCATGGTCATCGTGGAAAACGCCGGGGGCTCTTCATGCTCAGAACATCCGTGGGAAGCAGCAACTGAAGGCCGAGCAAAGATCCGCTCTCACCCTTTGGCCAAAGGAGTGGAGAAATGGAAAGTAGCTGAGGCTGGAGAATCCTTCTGCTAACGAGGTGTGTCCTTTCCTCCCAGCGGGAGAGTTTTGTCGGAAAGGGTTTGGGAAAGAATGGGGAACGTTGTGGCGGAGAGAAGGGAAGGAGAGAGCAGTAAAGGGAGTGAAGAACATCTGGCCTCTAGTCCACACTGTCGTGTAAATGAATCTGCTCAGGCCCTGCTGGTCTGCAGGGCAGAGGAAGGCAGGTTTGGAGCTTGAAACCGGCTGCTGTGACTGGAGGCTGAGGCGGGCTAGGTGGGGCAGCACCCCAGAGTTTTAACATAAATATGCTTAGAAGGCAAACTCTGGGGCATTTTTGTAGTTCAAAAGCCACGTCTTTATTGAGAAGCAAACAGAACGCTGCTGCTGCTGCTGCTGCTGCTGCTGCTGCTGCTGCTGCTGCTTCTTCTTCTTCTTCTTCTTCTTCTTCTTCTTCTTTTTCTTCTTCTTTTTTAGTGTTAATTTATTTTTATGGAGGAGAGTGTGAGCAGGGGAGGGACAGAGAGAGGGGGACAGAGGGTCTGAAGCAGGCTCTGCACCGACAGCAATAAGCCTGATGCGGGGCTCAAACTCATGAACCGTGAGATCGTGACCTGAGCAGAAGTCTGATGCTCAACCTACTCAGCCACGCGGGCGCCCCCAGAACGCCTCTTTTAACAAGGGGTCCTTTAGGAAGCTATAGCAATAAGGACCCAAGAAGGATAAGAGCCAGGTGACCTGGGTCACACCTCCCTTCTGCTTTCTTTCCTGCTCCCTAAACTGTGACAAGCCCTTTCTTAGCTCTCATTTTTGTTATGTCCTATGTGGATTCACATTCAGTTTGGTGGTTAAAAAAGTCACATAGCTTGATCTGAGAAAGGCCGTCACAGTTTTTTAGCTTGTCTTCCCTGGTCCCTGAAGAAACAAATTCGCCTCCTGCTTCTAGAGCTATGCCGAAAATACCAGTGATCGGCGGTACTCAGCAAACCAGCGAAAACACTCGGGCCTGCTGAATTCATCAGCAACACAGCGGAAAAGTAAGTTCTCGCAAAGAGAGAAAATATGAAATCAGAAGCAGCGCAGTCAACAGCAAAAAACCGCAGGGTGAGAGGTCTGGAGAGCTGGTGTCTAATAACAAGTCTTATCAGGACTTGAGTGTCCCATGAGCAAATCGGAAATCATTCCTGCCCATTCCACCCCGTGATTGCCTTGGGAGGGAAGAAAGGACATGTGGAAAAAATTAAAATAACTTGTAACTGTTTCTAAGGCAGCATTAAGGCTTGTGCTAAAATAACAGGCATGATTATCAGATGCTGGCTCTTCTAGACAGGGGAGACACGGCTGGTCGTCCGACCCCAAGCCCATTCATTCCCACCCCCTTTCTCTCTCGCCCATCTCAACCGAACAGATGGGGGACGGCCCCCTGGTAGCGAATGCCAGACATGTGACCCAGCTCTGGTCAGTGGGACTTAAGCGGAAGTTTGTTGGGGCCTTCTGGAGAAAGACTTTTGCCTTTTTATTATAAAAGAGACAGAGCTGACTTGGATTTCTGTATGTTTAAAATTTTTTGAAATACAGATTAAAAAAAAAGTTTTGCTCTTAAATTTTGCTCCATCATACAGTTTTGAAAAGTCCAGTGAAATTTCGGATCATTACATGGTCATTAATTTTTGAATAAAATTAATTTATTTAAATCTTCCAGTAATCACACATCGGAGCCAGTGTATCAGGGGTCCTTTGGAAGGCTTTGGCTGGAAGCAACAGAAAACTCAAGTATAAAAATCTTAAATAAACAAGAACTCTCATGGTAGGTCATTTAGAAGTAGGGGAGCAGCTCAGCTCTTTCCTTCTGTACCCTAATTCTTAGCGAGGTAGGGAGGCTAGAGGGACTCCATTTTCGAAAGCCTCCATTTCTGCTGTTTTCCTGCATGGCCCTCGTTACTCATGTTCTAGATTTTTCTCCTGTGTCTGACTGAAACCCAAAAAAGCTATGTTCCCACTGTAAGAGGGAAGCGAGAAGGCTAATCGTTCCCAGAGTTCCGGTCCTAGGCGCCCAAACACCTGACACATCTAAGAAAAGTCAGATCTCAAACATGTTCCAGAACATTAGCTTCGAACAAACTTCAGCCTGAGCTGGCATCAGCACCCCTACCTTCAACAATCTATAAAATAACACCTACTATTCAGCCACTCACCATTGATCAGACCCTACCCTGGATTCCTGCAGGAACACACACGCTGGACTCCTTTTCCGATATAAACCCCTGGCTCCAAATGACGAACTCTCGTTCCCCCGTCCCTTCTGAGTCTCCCAGACACTCCCTCCACTATTCTCTACTATCACTCTCGCTATAGGATAAACTCTGCTTTCATCGTCTCAGTCTGCATTTAATTTCTGTCTTGCACAAAGCTAAGGATCCTCTCTGCGGGGCCCCTTCTGGGTCCTCAGACCCAACCTACCTGAATCATGAGCATGTCGGCCTGTTGTCTCATGGTCACAAAATGGCTGCTTTAGCTCCAGGAGCGTGCTTCATTCCACCACAGTTTCACACTTTGAAAGTTTTCAAACATGCAGGGAAACACAAGCTTTAAGTTTTTCCTGTCTCACAC
Organism: Hyaena hyaena; assembly: GCF_003009895.1. Taxonomy (NCBI): domain Eukaryota; kingdom Metazoa; phylum Chordata; class Mammalia; order Carnivora; family Hyaenidae; genus Hyaena; species Hyaena hyaena. Next base: position 495,312 of record NW_024081039.1, read on the forward strand.
ACCCATGGGAGGGGTCATGGCCCAGCCTCCACCTGCATATCCCTCCGGAGATACAGAACATACGAGGTAGTGTTTTGTTGTTGTTTTTAACCTCTAATTGCTAGAAAAGTCTTTTGAACCTTGAACTAATACTTACCCCCTGTAACTTTTTCCCCTGCTCCCTAGAGTGACAATGTGCAGGCCTTGTTATAAAAGCCCAGTGGCATTTCCTCTATCTCTGGATCTTGGAGCCCACTCAGAAGACGGGTATTTCAGGGGAGGGTCACAGATAGAAGGGAAACAGGCCTGCCCATCTGCTGAGCACATTCCAGAGGCCAGAGCCTCCTCTCCAGCAGGAATGTGGGGAGGAGGGGCTGGTGTGCCCTCCCACCTTCCTCCCAGTCACCATCTCTCGGGCTGGAGCAGAGGACGGATGCAGGAGAAAGACCACTCAGTCGACAGCGACTAAGCAGCCAGAATCCAGCCCAGACAATCATTCGCTACAGGCAGGTTCTCCCTGAGTGTGGCATTGAGCTGCGTGGCCCACAAGCCGCCCTGTGGCGTTCTTGCCATCTGAAAGGTCCCACGCCCCGACCTGGGCCAGGTGTGCTTTGGGTTGTTTTTCCAGCTGTGACGGTGTTGGGTTCAGGCCCGAGGCCCGACTGGCAGCTGGCACATCTGTGCGCGGAGCTCGGTCTCGGCCACAGAAGCGAAGACAGGTCCCCGGTCCCCAGAGCCCACAGGTGCCCACACAGGCAGCCTCTGGTCCAACCCATGTAAGCAGCAGGCAGGTACTGTTGACTTTCAGTGGTACAGCAGGAGGGAAGGGAGACGCCCAGGACCTGGGGGCAGAGAGGGCAGGTGTTGCACAAACACGTGTGTCAGTGAGACTCTGAATCGCTGGGGTGTCCGGCGATCTTGCTGAGCTCACCACCGCCTGCGCGGGGGCCGGCTGCCAGGCACGCTCTCCTGGGAGAGGTTTACCTGTGGCCGGCGGGCTCTGGTACCATCCTCAGAGAGGCCTCGGTCTGGAGGCTCTGCTGCTGGAGGGGCGTTATGAAAAAACGTAAAGAAAGCTTTTACCCAGTTACCTTGACCTGCCGCCATAAGCTCAGTCGTGTGTGAGCGTGTTTGTAGATAGATCTCGTGTCTCATATTCCTTTCTCACAGAAATAATAATGAAATAAACTTCCAACCAGCCTCCTGTTAAGGCCGCCCGACACGCAACCCACAGCGTAAAGGCCAGAGGGCCGGGCCAGCTCACCCAGGGAGCTGAGCCACGGGGCTTGAGAGCCCACCAGGCTTCCCTAACCTGAGAGGGGTGGGGATGGGGGATGGTGGCCAAGATCCACAGCTGTTTCTGCCATGAGGGACAGCAGAGAGCTAGGCAGGAATTCACCTGATTTCCTCGCAGCTAGTAAATATCAGCTCAATCTGATGGGCAGCCCAGTCTCCCGGCGACGGGCTGCCTACGACAGAGAATACAGACCCACCTCCTCCTGCCGATGACCGTACCAACTCAGTATCTCTCCCGTGTTTCCCGTGTTACCAGTACCTGTGCATCAGCATTTCTATTCTGGACTCTGGGAATGCAAGATAAAGGCATGTGTCATCTGAGCTGCCCCGTGTCTACTTAGGAGACTCAATTCCCCAGCCAGCTCCAAGCAGGTGTTCATGCGTCCTTTGTTCCTTCACTCAACGAGGACGCCTCGAACACCAGGCACCAGGTGCCCGACATTAACCGTACAGACACAGCCCTGGCTGAGCGGAGACCGCGGGACAGTGGGGGGTGCGCACTGATGGCTAGCCTCTCCCTAGTGTCCATGCCGGCCCGGCACCGTCCATGCCCCTTACGTGGAGCTTACTTATCATAAATCCACACACAAGATGAGGAATCTGAGGCACCAGGAAGGTAAGTAAATTACTCAAGATTGGCCATCATTCCAGACCCAGGTGGACAGGCTACACGGTTCTTGCACTTGACTCTGACATGATTCTGCCTGTGTGAAGGCAACCAAGAAAAGCACAGGTGCACGAAGGATTCAGAGAGTGAATTGCCTCCAAGGGAAAGAGCAGGGACAGTGTGTGTGTGTGGTGGGGGTGGGGGAATGGCGTGGTCAGAGCTCTCTGAAGCGTCACATGTGGGCTGAAGAGGCGGGCTGGCCAAGGACGGAGCTTTCTGAGCACCAGCACAGGTCAAACCACAATGGACGGAACAATGAAAGTGGAAGAACAAATCAATAGGTCACCGTCGGAGGATGTTAATGGACCAGATCACTGAGTTCAAAGTAAGTCTTTACTTTGAATGCTAGTAAATAAAGGAGAAGAATCCCATTCTGCTTGCTTTGTTTGTGTGACCACAGGGTAAACACATAGTAGATGGGAATTTTCTGTTTATGGAAGAATTTTGGCTACAAATGAAGAAGGAGGGAGAGAACAGAACCTAACTGTTGGCAAGGATTACAGCATCGGTGGTCAGTGGTTGCTGCATCATGAAGAGAAGAAAGCAGACAGCTGCTCCCTGAGGGGAAGAACACACCGGCCCCACGAGATACGATCTGCTCCATCTTCCCTACCCATGACCCCCAGATGAGCCACAGGTGATGCAGAGGGCAAAGAGACCTGCTGAATGACACCACAGGGACACACTCAGCAAAGTCCAGTCTGTGCGGGACTGCTGGGCATGCATCATGCATCGAGTTTCTTCAACAAATCAATTGCAAAGGAGAAAAAAGAAATGGAAGGGAAACATGCATTGAAAGGGAATTGAATGGACACATCAGTTGCACCGTGTAAGCATTATTTGTGTGTTTCACATAAACCCCAGGGAGCAAATGATGACATCAGGAGACAACTGGAAAAATGGACACTGACTGTATATCTGGTAACATCTAATACTTATTATTTGGAAAAAGGACACCAGTCTGCAAGGTGATGCAATTTCTCTAGCAACTGTGAAGGATTCAGAGCTAAGGGAGGGGATGGGTATTAACCAATGGGTATATACCCTCCTGGCAGGTTGAGTCTGGGTGAATGAATGAATTAGCTCATTCATGAGTTGAGAATATTGGGTTTTTGCCTTAAATATTCACAGTATTGTTAAATATCTAATGAAATCTCATGTATGAAAAGTACTTTGAGGGGCGCCTGGGGGGCTCAGTCAGGTAAGCGTCCAACTCTTGATTCTGGCTCAGGTCATGATCTCAGGGTCGTGGGACCCAGCCCCTCATCAAGCTCCACACTGACATCTCAGGGCCTGCTTGGAATTCTCTCTCTCCCTCTCTGCTCCTCCCCTCTCTATCTCTCTCAAAACAAATCAATGAATTTAAAAAAAAGTACTTGAAAAACTTTGAAGTTTTATGTAAGATTAGGGCTAGACGTCTTTGAAACCCAGCCAGTCTGTGCATGTAGGGTCTCAATAAATACATTCATTATTTGCTGACAGGTTGGTTGGTTTTTCCAGCATACTTACGGTGATCATAGTTTTCTAACCCCAGAATGGAGCATGTGGTCTGATAGTAGGGTGTTTTCTCATTTGTGAGTGTATTTAGATGAAATCTCCTATTCGGTGTAAAACTTAAGTCATAATTAGTCGTATGATTAATGAATCCCTTTTAGGGAAAGTACAAAGGTGCACGAAACGGAAGGGAATCCAGAAAACCGTATGTATCATCCCTTTAATTATGCTCCACCTGAGTCAGAGCCTCATCAGAGAACTGTGTGCGGCGTGTTCGCCAGGCTTGCAGAAGTGGGGGAGCTGGAAGACGGCCCCAGGAGGCAATGAGTGTACAGGAGTAGATGGGGGCCAGGAGGCACGGGGAACAGTCCCAGGAGCCTCGAGCCTTTCACCGCGGAAGCTCAGGGGGTTCAGAGTCACTGCTGCCACTGACTGAATCATCTGAAGCCGATACCGACGTCCGTGAGCACACACAGGATGAGCCGTAAAAAAGAACCTGCGTGCCCCCACCCGTCTTCTGCAACTGCTTCCGTGGGGGCAGCCGCGACCCGCACCCAGCTGAACCCCGGTCTTCGTCCTACCAGACCCGCCCCAGCCTTTGCCATCGGCTCCTCGAGACGCTTCCTTCCCTTGGCTTCCAGGGCACTGCAGCTGCGAGGAGTCCTTCCTCCCGAGCCTGCCCCGCTCAGCGCCAAAAGCGCAGGGTCACCCAGACTCCAGTGTCTGGCTCGTATTCTTATCTGTTCTGACAGCAACGCCCACTGGCTCACTCTTCAAAAGCCTGCCCAGAAAGGGACTGTTTCTCTCCACCCTCCTCCTGATGGCAAGCCCCGGGGTGTGGCAATGGCCTCCCCTCTACTCTCTCTGCCCTCTCTCCCCCTGCCCTGCGCTCAGGTTTCAACTCAGCAGCAGATGGTCTGAAGAAACCAGCATCTGAGCACGTCACTGTTCTGCTCCCTCCTCTCAGAGCACAAGCCAGTGTCACGGTGGTCCATGTCCCCTGCCCCACCCCCCTGTCCAGGCAGCTCCCTCCTCAAGGATTTGCACTCGCTGTCGCTGGTGCCAGGAATGCCCTCCCCTGCGATATCGACGGGGCCCATTCCCTCAACTACTCCAGTTCCTAACTCTGATGTCGCTTCTCAGCGAAGCCCCTCGGGACCCCTGTTTAAAATTGGACACCCCCTCCTCGCCCCAGCACCCTCTTGACCTCCACAGCACTATCGCCAGCCAGCAGGTTACATTTGTTTGATGCCTCCTCTGTGGCAGGGGCTTTTCTCTGTTTTTCATGTTGCTATTTCCTCAGCCTCTAGAACAATACTTGACACAGAGTAGGTGCTCAGTAAATACGTGTTTGATAAATTCAAGAGTCGGGTAAGAATCGCTGCTGTGGACGACCTCAGAGGCTGTGAATCCTGCTGCTAAGAGGATTCCCGTATTCGCCGGACTGGCTTCTCAGATCCCTCCCCCTACCAGATGCTGTTCTAGGACTGGGGGGTTGCCAGCCGCACATGGGACGACACAAAGGCACCCCTGCTCAGGGAGATTATAATCTAGTGAGAGGAGGGTGACACACAGGACCAATGAGTAAATAAGTAAATCAGCTCTTATGTAAGAGAGTGATGCGTGCTCAGGAGAAAATTTAAGAGGGAAGAAGATACGAAATACAGAGTGTACCCGGCCACCCAAACCCGGCCACCCAAACCAAGTTCCATAGACCGTGGGCTTAAACAATAAACAGAAGTTTATTTCCGTTCATCTCCGAGAAATCAGAGATCACAGTGGTGGCAAGGTTGGGTCTTCTAAGGCCTCTCTCCTGGGTCTATAGACGGCCATCGTCTCCCGGTGTCCTCACAGGGTCCCCCCTCTGCGTGTCTGTGTCCTAATCTAAGGACATAGGGAGGATTAGGACTCACCCATGTGACCTCACTTTAGCCTCATGGGCTCTTCGAAGGCCCTGTCTCCAAATACAGTCACACGCTGAATGTGGGTTTGGAGCAACACAGCTCAGCCTGCAAACAGGATTAGGTGGGTGGAGGAAATTTAGACAGAGGCGCTCAGGAAGGCCTCACTAAGAAGACGGTTTTGTAACAGATCTGAAAGAGTAAGAGCGCCGGCCACAGGGATATGTAGAGGAGCAGCAAGTGCAAAGGTCCGAGCGCATCCGAGGAAGAGCAGGGAGCGCCAGGTTAGGGTGTTGGCTGAACAAAGCTGAGGAGGCAGATGGGCCGAGAGGGAAGGGTCACAGCAGACATGGGCTTCTGGGAACATGGCTGCCGACGGGGGCCAGTGGGGAGGGCAATGAGTTCCAGGCTCTTGATCCTGGGCCAGGAGAGGCAGGAGTGGTGGGGCGGAGGGGCAGGGTGGTGGGCAGAGGGGCAGGGGGTGCTGGGGCGGAGGGGCAGGGGTGGAGGGGCAGGGATGGTGGGGTGCAGGGGCGGGGTGGTGGGGTGCAGGGGCGGGGTGCTGGGGCGGAGGGGCAGGGGTGCAGGGGCGGGGTGGTGGGGCGGAGGGGCAGGGTGGTGGGGTGGAGGGAGGCAGTCATTCTCCGGGTGCTGGAATGCTCTTCCCGGCTGATGGGAGCTGCCTGGCCGTGGAGGCAAAGCCTGGTGGGTGCACGCAGGAGCCGCCCGACTCTGCAGGTCCCCAGGGGTCCGGTCCCCAGGGGTCCGCGGGGCCGCTCACCTCCGCTCTCCCTCCCCCGCGTCCTCTCCAGCTCACCTCCTGCTGGCAAGTCCGCAGCGCAGCCTGCGGCGCAGAGAACCAAACTTGAAAGGAGGGGAGGCGGACGGGGGTCCGGCCCTGTGGTTTCCAGGTAGAGCCCACGGGACTGGGACGTCCTCCACTGGCACGGAATCCTAGGGAGCGTCAGCCAAGGTCGCCCCTAGCGGGTCCTAGTATCTCCTCAGGCCCACGGGACTTGGAACATGCCTTCGGGATCCCCTAAGCCACAGTAAACGTTCTGGGCCTTTCCCTCCGCCTCAGCTACTATTCACACCCCCTTTTTGCTTACTGGGGGTTCAGCCAGGGCCCGGCCTTTGGAAGGATGGTGCCTCCTATCCCCTTCTCCACCCTGCCCCTCACGTCCTTTCCCTCCCTCCCTCCGGAGAGCGCATCCTTCCCCCTGCACGGAGGGCCTCCCTTCTCCTGTCCAGGGGGGGGACGCATCCTATCCACGACCCCCCGCCCCCCTTCCTTGCCGTGTCTCCTGTGACGCGCGCAGGCCCAGCCCAGCTCAGAAAGCCAGGCAGGGGACAGCAGCCCCCCCTGCCCGCGTCTGTTTCTCCCAGCCAGGCCCCTCCGGCTGGCAGCCTGCGCCCACTGCCTGCGTTTCGTCCTCAGGTCTCGGCAAGCTGACGCTCCGCACAACCCTCTCATACAACTCACCACTCAAAGGTCACCCGACCAAGGGGCTCTTCTGAGTCCTCATTCTTACAGACCCTGCTGAGGTTTGCAAACCACTGACCGGTGCCGGCATCCCGTGGCTTCTCTAATCTCTCAGGCCATTTCTTTCTGGTCCTTTCCCCCTGCTCCTCCCAGGCTCAGATGCCTGTCTCCGCCCCCCCGCGGGCGGCCTCCTCAGAGCCTCCACTGTTCATCCCTGGCCCTTTCCGCCCGGCGACCCTCCTCATCTTGAACTCAGCTCAGCCCCAGCCGCGCCCCGCGGCCCGCCCCCAGCTCTCTGTCTCTGTGGACGGTGCCACGCTGTCCCCTTCTCCAAACGCTGGTGTCCTTTCTGACTCCCCGCTGTCCTTCTCGCCTCTCATGCGATCAGGCACCAGACACAGCCTTTCATTTATTTCAAAGCCCCTGTTTCTCCATCTGCTTTGATAGCTTGCTGGGCTCCAGGCTCCCCGGACCTGCCTGCCTCCCCGCAGCGAAGCCAAGTCGAATTTCCTGCAGTGGCCTACTCTGGGGGCCGATGGAGGAGACCTTTCATTCCTTCCCCACCCCCTCCCCTTCCACTCACGGGCCCTCTAGGAGCCGAATACCCCCAAACTTTCCCTCCTCCGGTGGGCCATCTTGTCTTCCCAGGTTGCACTCGCTATTTAGGTATCAGAGCCGAGCATTTTCTTTTTCTTTTCTTTTTTTTTTTTTATGTTTTATTTATTTCTAGGAGAGAGAGAGAGAGAGACAGCGTGAGCAGGGGAGGGTCAGAGAGAGAGGGAGTCACAGACTGAAACAGGCTCCAGGCTCCGAGCTGGCAGTCAGCACAGAGCCCGACGCGGGGCCTGAACCCACGAACCGCGAGATCATGACCCAAGCGAAAGTCGGACGCTTAACCGACTAAGCCACCCAGGCGCCCCAAGCCGAGCTTTTTCTTAAATGTCTCCAGCTCTGTTACCTTCTCCATCTGCTAAATGGGCCAGTGCCAGGGTGATCCTTGACCCATCAAGGCAAAGGGCATGTAAGGCCAGTGCTTTGTCTACCCCCCCCAACCCCTGCCCCATGTTGACCATTCACTCCTAACCAGAGGGCAGCAACCTGAAAGCCCAGCAGGCTCTTGGCTCATTCAGCCAAATATCAGAGACAGTGGAGCAGCCACTTTAGTTCACGGAGTCTAAGATGCACATCATACTGTTGTTGAAATCAGGGCACAGCCAAGGATTTAATGACACAGTTTAGCAGGCAGCCTTTTTTCTTTCTCAGTCGTACATAAAATAGTGGTTCATCTTCCAGTTGACTGTGTCTCAGATGCTCTAAGCTGTAATGCCCAAGGCTGGTGCTCACTGTAGGGAAGTTTCTACAATATGTACAGCATGTACAAGGCAGAGCTTTCAATTATGTGATGCTAAAGAAGGCACAAAAGACGGAGAGAGTGAAAAAGTCTAGGGCCCTTCCCGAGATCTTAGCCCTAATTGGGGAGATAGAGCTAAGAGAAAAGAAATATAAAAACACTTCCCAAGCAACACGTGAGCAAGTGAGAACTGAAGTGTACGTCTGTGAATCTGAGTGCATATGAATGGTATTTCCTGGGGCCTCGGCATTCCAGGAGGTCTTCCTGGAAGAAGTGAGCTTCAAGTTTAAAAGGAAAGGAGGGGCTCCTGGGTGGCTCAGTTGGTTATGAGTCCAACTCTGGATTTTGGCTCAGGTCATCATGTCACGGTTCATGGGTTCAAGCCCTGAGTCGGGCTTTGCTCTGACAGTGCAGAGCCTACTGGGGATTCTCTCTCTCCCTCTCTCTCTGCCCCTCCCCCACTCATATTTTCTCTCTCTCCAAATAAATAATTTTTTTAAAAAATGAAAGGAAAAGTGGGCCAAAGGCTAGTCTGTGTCAATTCACGGGGACACTGTCCTCATGAGGACAAAAATCTCCATTTTCTGGAGGAAGAAAGTGTTTGGAGGGCTTACGGGCATCATTCCTGGGACACCCACCACTTTATAACAGAATCTGTGAGAACCAGGACAGGAGGCAGAGGAGTGACGTGAATCTGTGCCACGGGTTCATGTTTATTTTATTCCGCAAATCATCACCTGGGAGGTTGTCCACAGAGGACTGAATGTCCGTCGTTCCTGGTCATTCCTGAATTTCTGCAAGGGCACGTCAGTGTCCTGCTTGGCACTGGGGGCTCTGCTCCTTCTGGAACATGCCCCAGAGACGAGTAGCTTGACCCACAGTCTTTTTTTTTTTTAAATGTTTTATTTATTTCTAGGAGAGAGAGAGAGAGACACAGCATGAGCAGGGGAGGGTGACCCACAGTCTTCTCCAATGTGGGCAGGTTGGGGCCAGAGGAGCTCGGCTGTTTTGGGAGCCGGATGGAAACGCGCTGATGGAGAGATCTCTGGGGCTGTCTGTACTCTCCCATCCCAGGAGAAGGAAATGAAACCTCTAAACCTACCCAAAGAGCCATATTAGATAATCCATCTCCCGATCACCCAAGAACCCAGTGTCAAGGGGGGCCCTGCCTTCCTGGACCTAGCTGGGAGGTCATACACCGAAGGGCAGCACACAACAGTGCGGGATGCAGGGCCATGTGCAGGGGTCCATATGCTTTGAGTACAAACTGGCTGGTAACAGTGTCTGCCCTGAAGTCAAGGACTATACCCAACAGGGGGGGAGGAGGGACTGCACGATGGAGGGGGAAAGGCATCCGGAGGGAGAGGGAAAAGACCCCTCTCTCCACACCTCACAGCTGCCCGGCTGGTTACTGCCCAAGCGTTCAAGCCCTGACCTCCTCCGACTCGGCACCCATCAGATTAGCCATCGGACAGATACTGCCGCCGCCAGGTGAGGAAAGCGGGCTCGGAGAAGCCAAGGTCACATACGTGGCACGCCTCGAGATCACGGTCTCGGTTCCGAGACAACACGCCTTTGATCTCCTCCAATTCCGCCTGGTGTGGAAGCGACCCACAATATCCCCGCGTATAGAAAACTAATAAAAGGCCGCATTTATTGAGCGCTTCGCACTCGCCAGCACTCCCTAAGCCCCTTCTGGGAGTTGACTCTTAATCCGCACCCCGACCTCAGACCCGCTTTGCCCGCAGGGCCGCGAGGCACCTGGCTTTGAGGTGACCGGCCCAGGTCTCGCGCAGGCCGGGCCCCCGAGGGCCAGGCCCCGACTGCCCACAGGAGGCCGCGGCGCCCTGCCTTCCGGCTCCCCGGGGCACCCCGCGTCCTCCCGCGCGCCCAGGAATGTGTGGAATCCTCCTCTGGGCCGCCGCCCAAGGCAGGGAGGACCGGCCCCGGGCCCGGCTCAGCCCCGCGAGCGAGCCCCGGGGGCGCAGCTGCCTCGCCGCTGCGGGGAGCGCGGCGCCCCGTCCGGGCGGGGGGCGGGGGGGGGGGAAGCCGGAGCCGGCGGGCGGCCGTGCGCCCTCACCTGCCCCGGGGCGGCGCGGCGAGGGCGGAGGGGGGAAGGGGGCGGGCGGCCGGGCCGGGGAGGAGGCCGGGGAGGAGCCTGCGCGAGGCCGGGAGCCGGCGCAAAGTGAAACTCCCGGCACTTGCGGGAGCGCGGGGAGCCGAGGCGGGCTGCGCGCCCTCGGGCCGGACGCGCCCCGGCGCCCATGGCGCTGAGCAAAGGGCTGCGGCTGCTCGGGCGGCTGGACCCCGCGGGGGAGAGCAGCGTCCTGCTGGAGGCGCGAGGCCGCGGGGACTGCCTGCTCTTCGAGGCCGGCACCGTGGCCACGCTCGGTGAGTGCGACCCCGGCGGCGGACCCCGGGCTGGAGGCGGCGCCCGCGCCGGCCGAGCTGAGACTTCGAGAAACGGGCGCCTCCCTTCCCCGAGGTGACCGCGGTGGCCGGGCGGCGTGGAGACAGCCGGGGTGGGGGGTGGGGGTGGGGTCGCGCCCCTGTTGGAATGAGGAGACCCCGGCGACGCCCGAGTGCCCCTCTGGCAGGGCCCGGTACGCGGCGGCCCGCAGCACCTCCCGGGGGTCTGCCCTCACCGCGCCCGCCTCACGGTTGCGTTCCTGGAGCGCCGGCTGTGGCCTTCTCTGTCCCGCGCTCCGCTGGGACACGTTACAGATTCAGAGAGATCCCGGGGGATTGACTTAGAAGCCGCCCCGCCCCTGCGCCTGGCGCTCGCTTTCTTTTGCACCTGTTGATGGAATCAGTGATTGCCCGCTGGTGTGTGTTGGCCCGCTTCACAACCCGAGGGGACAACCCGAGGGGACGGGGGTGGGGAGTCGGGGTGGGGACACAGTTACCGGCACACAGACCCCGGAGAAAATCTCTGATGGCACCTCTGCCTCACTTCACTACTTGGCCAGGAAGCATCAGTTCTGCAAAGTTACAGAAGGAACTTGGAAGCAAATGTACTACTTGGTGACTCGGCCTCCAGGCTGGATGTATTTGAAGCTAGGTGCCCGGCCAGTGTGTTTCATGTCTGTGCTTCAGGAAGTCTTGAGACTGGCGCTGTGCCAAGGACTTTAGTGATGATCTCATGCAACTTTCACAGTTCCACAAAAGAGCTGCTAGTATCCCCAAATTGTGGATGGGTAAACTGAGGCCCGAAGAGGCTATGAAACTTGCGTGCCCGGTGTGACACACCTCTACCTGAGTCCTATGGGGCTGTGTTTATAAATGTAATACAGTGCATGCTTTCCGGGTATCACCAGCCACCCTGTACCTTGTTGTGCAGCCAAAGTAAGCAAAACCAGGTGGGATTGTTAGAACTTAATGAACAATGGACTGTGGGCTTCCTGTTGGTGACCAGCTGTACCATCCTGCCTTGTTGGGAAGCTCAGAGGAAGGTCACAGTACACTCACTGCTACAACACTTTATTAATGTCTCTAGTCTTTTTCCCCCTGCCTTGTCTGCATGCATTCCTCAGTTAGGATATAGGGCTTGGAAGAACCTCTTCTCTTTCCGTTTCGCTAATCATATCATTAGCATATAGTCATCGGGCTTGTTTTCAGTCACGTGGTTACTGAGACAATGTCTCCAGTATTGTGGGTGTCATAGTGTGCATCGAATCGTCAATGAAATTATTCTCAGATTATTCCGGTTTCTGCTCTGTCCCGAAAACTCCAAGCTTGGTCATTTGCTAAGGTCTTGAAGGAAAAACCGCAGAAATTTCCATCCCATTTTAGATGTCAACTTCGTACCACATTTATCAGAGCCGAGAGATTAATTTCAAGGTACAAAAATACTACTTCATCAAAAAGATTAAAACATCCTGTTGGATTACAGCGTTAAGCAGGGTTCATGCCCATTTAAGAGTTCCTTTGAAGCCACATGGAGAAAAAGGCTTTATTATTTTTTTTCCAAAAGTGAAGACTTTAAAAATGATTAATGAAAGTAATATAATGCATATTTTCCACTTGGAAATGAAGTTTGGGCTGTGATGCATGTATATTACTTTGGGGATTACAGTCCTCTGGATTCTAGAACAGAGGATGTATGAAAGGAGCTGGCCTTTCCTGAACTCATGTGTGGTCCACATTTGTGACTTAATCTAGCATTCATTTTTCAGTAGAACTTGGGTTGAGTACTTAATTTTTAAAGTCTGTTTTTCTTAAGTAAAACTATTTTTATTTTTTAAATTTTTTAAATGTTTGTTTATTTTTAAGAGAGAGAGAGAGAGAGCGAGAGAGAGAGAGAGAGAGAGACAGAGTCCGAACGGGGAAGGGCCGGAAAGAGAGGGAGACACAGAATTTGAAGCAGGCTCCAGGCTCTGAGCTTTCGGCACGATAAGGGGCTTAAACTCACAGACCATGAGATCATGACCTGAGCTCAAGTTGGACACTAAGTGAAACTATTTTTAAAAAGCAGCTGTAGCGCTTGGTGGTATTGCTGGTCCAGAAGAGGATTCTAACAGACTTCTGTTACTAGAAAGTTGTTTCAAACTTTTCAAGTATCCTAAACGTGCCACAATTTGATAGAATGGCTCTGAGCTTGAAATTTCCCATCTGGGTTTCAGAGGGCTAGTTTTTTTTTCTTTCCTTTCCTTGACAAGGAAAAGAGTACTTTCATTTTTTCCCCGGAAGCTCTCAATCTCTGCTTCTGCGTGGGACCGTGCATCTGTGGAAGCCGGCATCGCTGGCGTTGGAACCCTGACGGGTTCAAGGTTGAGGGCAGCTTCCTTTGAATACAGCTGTGATTTCCTGTGATGGGTCACCCCCGGGAGGAATCGGAGGCCTAAGTGAATGGTTTATTAGCATGTGGGTGGTGGTTTCTCCCCAGCTAGTGAGAGTTCCTAAATTCTGCCCAGCCCTGTGGCAGATGCAAGCTACTTTCACTGGGAGCAGCGGGAGAGCGAGTGGGCCCCATAGCCCTCCAAGGCACGTTTTACCCCATGAGGATCCACACTTGAAAAGGCGTTTCACCACTGGCTAGGGGCTCACACTGCTTAGCCTGTCCATGCAGTGCTCAGGGGCTTGAACTGGGCTGAGAGTTTAGGAAAAGCCGATGATCCTTGGTTGGTCCGTTGCTGGGCACAGCCCTTCTGTTCCACTGGGACTTGCAGACGGTCCCCACGTCCCGCCACCTAGCCTGCTAGCAGGAAGCGTGCTGAGGAAAGACTTCTAAACTCCTGCTTCTAAAAGAATTAGGTTGAGAACCTATCTTACATGTAGGTCGGTGGGAACAGGAATTCGGAAGCAGAAAAGCCAAACCTATTGGCACCAATTTTAAAAGTCGTTATTAGGTTTTCTTGGTGAGCTGCCTGAGTAGTAGGAGGGTTCTCAAGTATGGGTGAAAAGCCGCAGCATGTAACAATTCCCTGTGGTCCCCAATCCAGAGGTGGCACGCAGATGTTCTCTTATTTGCACATTGGGACAAAAAGTAGTCGCTGTCTTTCCCTTGGTCTCTGTTAGGTATAGTGTGGCCCACACGAAGGGAAGTGTGGCTATTGTTTATAGATTACTTTTTCAGAATGAGCACCGATACTCCAAAGGTCAGTTTTTTCCACCCAGCCCCTAGGAAGGGTGGCCTGCGGGTGTCGGTGTGTTTACACATGTGTTTGTGAGCCAGCGGGACTGGGTCTCCCTCCTCCAGCCTCGTCTGCTGTTGAACAGGCAACAGCGGCATCGGGGTGGGGAGGAGGCCTGGGAGACTTAATTAAGTTAATTAGTGAGTGTCCCTAAATTACTTTGAGCTTCTGGGGGAAAAGTTTCTGTGTAAACACCAGGCCTGGGTTTTCCCAGCTGCTGTGTTTATACTGAGGCCACAATATCCTGCTTTGTTTGAATTGGTGAAATGGCCATGGAGCCCAGCAATGCTTGTTCTGAACTGCCTTGCTCACTTTCCCTGGCTTGGTGGCTTGGGATTGCAGGTCAGTGCCTTCACCTCGGACCTGCTCAAGAGCACCTGAGACAATCAGTGAGCGACCAAGTTATCAGCACCCTGGGGTGAAGACTGAAGGGCAGGTAGGGCCAGGTGGGGGGCCCCAGGCTCCCGACTCGGGCAGCCCCCCGGGGCCACACGGCCTGTTGGCCTCCAAGGCTCGCGTATGGACCTTGTTCCCTACTGATAGGTCTGCTGAGCGTAATATTTACAACCACACAAACTGGGGTAGTGTGTACTTCTACCTGTCGTTTTCGTAACTCGCCCGTAGGAATGTGATTTCAGATCTTGCCAGCCTCCTTTTTAGGGCCATGTGGCTCAAAAACTCTTCTCTCGACCTTTTTCTTAAAAACTATATTTTTTAAATGTTTGTTTATTTTTTGAGACACACACACACACACACAGACACACACACACAAAGCGTGAGCAGGGGAGGAGCAGAGAGAGGGAGACACAGAACCTGAAGCAGACTCCAGGCTCCAAGCTGTCAGCACAGAGCCCGACATGGGGCTCAGACTCTTGAACCACGAGATCATGACCTGAACCGAAGTCAGATGCTTAACGCACTGAGCCACCCAGGCGCCCCTCCCTTAACCTTTAATTGTTACCATTTGAAATGCACAAAAGTAGAAGGAAAAATGAATCCCCGGTACCCGTCACTCAGCATTGACATCTATCAGGAAATTTCGGTTCTATGTCACATGTTCCCTGTATTTTTTACAAAAAATGAATACTAACATTTAGTTGACTGGATGCCAAACAAGATTTTAATTTATTTGGCTTGGCTTTTTTTTTTTCCTGACTTGTATCTGTGTGTATGTGTAGAAGTTCAAAGTTCGCTGGACGGATTGAGATGTGGGCAAGAACAGAGGTGGTGTGAATTGATTCTGAGATTCTGGCCAAGGCACATTTTTAAAAAACGAAGTGATCACATCGGAAGAGTAAACCATTAGCTGGAAGAGCAGGGCGTCCCCACCCTGGGATGGCATTGATGGGCTCACAAGAAGACCTTCGGGGGCTTGCGCTGTGCCTCTCATCGAAATGAGGAGTCGGGCCATTTGCGCTGCCCTCTCTGGACCTCACTCCAGACACACAGGACCCTGGAGGCTCCTACCCAGGTGGTGCCCAGTCTGCTTCCAACATGCCCATGTCTTTTCCCCGGGTCTGTGACAGACCGCACAGTGCACGTGTCCACCCCAGACCCCAATGAAGGGAGTGTGGCAGGGGTGCATGGTATGGGTAGAAACAGACACATGCCAGCCTGGCTGGGGTGTCCTCAGGTGTGTACATGAGGCCGCTGGCAGTGTGGTACAAAGCCCCGGGGGCAGGAGTGGGGAGGGGGACGGTGTCAGCAGAAAGAGAAGGGGTCTCAGGCTCGTTCTGGAGCCACGTTCCGGACCTGATCTTCCCGTTAGTAGCAGGGGTGAACTTCTCAAGCTAAGAGGGTAGAACGCATTTTGTTAAACAGAACTCTGGCAACCGGTGTTCAGGGCACCGATGGGAGTCTGGGTCTCACTTCTGGGGTGTTCCTGGGGTACCCAGGTCCCACTTGGTGATCTCGGGCCACTCAGCCTCTGTTGTGGGACTGGGTCATCGTTTCCCTGAGATGAGGAACATGTTCTGTTGCTCTTGGGTTGTTGTTTTCCTGCCTGAAGTGTCCTTAACACCTTGGGGAACTGCTCCAGGCTCAGACTCGGGAATTAGATGGGGGGGTCCCTAAACATTTCCGGGCAAGGCTAGGTGGTGTGGTGGCCCGCCCGCCTCAAGGAGAAAATCCCATCCAGCTGGTGAGGGTGTCTGCACCTGACCAAGCGGAAGGTTTGCAGGCAAAGCCCCCAGAGCTGCACGAGCATTTCCAGGCTGTGTTTGCAGCGGATGGGGCTTCTATCATCCACTCACTGGGGGATCTTGTGCACACGCTGGTAGACATCATCTGGGCACTGGGAGATGTTGTGGACACGCTGGTAGGTGTCGTCCACACGCTGGTGGATCTTGTGCACACGTGGGTAGACATCATCTGGGCACTGGGAGATGTTGTGCACACACTGGTAGGAGTCGTCCACACACTGGTAGGCATCATCTGCGCTCTGGTAGACATTGTCCACGCACAGGTAGGTGTTGTCCACACACTATTAGAAGAGGGGCTGTCAGTGGGCAGGCCATGGTCTACCTTCAAGGTCAGTGCTAAAGAACCCAGCTATGGGCACTTTCTATTTTCAAGGAATACTGGCAGGAGACTTTGGGTACTGTTATGTAAATGTAAGCCATTCTTGAGAACAATTTAATGAAAACCTTAATAAATATGCATGCCCTTGATCTAGTATCAAGGATACTGGTATCAATGGTTAGGAATTTATTTCAGGAGGGGCACCTGGGTGGCTTAGTCGGTTAAGCGTCTGACTTCGGCTCAGGTCATGATCTCACGGTTCATGGGTTTGAGCCCCGCCTCCGGCTCTGTGCTGACAGCTAGCTCAGAGCCTGGAGCCTGCTTTGGAGTCTGCGTCTCTCTCTCTCTCACTGATCCTTCCCTGCTCATGCTGTCTTTCCCTCTCTCAAAAATAAATAAGACATTAAAAAAATTTAAAAAAGAAATTTGTTTCAGGATATAGTCATACATCATGAGTCCATTTTGTTTTAAGGATGTTCATTGCAAGCTGCTTTGAATGTTCAGCTGACTCCATAAACTCTGGTCCAACTTGATAATAATAGCTAACATTTAGGAAAAAAATAGCTAACATTTGGGGCTCCTGGGTGGCTCAGTTGGTTGAGTGTCTGACTTCAGCTCAGGTTATGATCTTGTGGTTCGTGAGTTCAAGCCCCACGTTGGGCTCTGTGCTGAAGCTCAGAGCCTGGAGCCTGCTTTGGATTCTGTGTCTCCCTCTATCTGCCCCTCTGTACCTGCCCCCCCCCCGCCTCAAAAAATAAATAAATAAATAATAAATAGCTAACATTTATGGAGCGCTTACCATGTACCAGGCTCTGTTCTAACTGGTTGACATGTAATTGATTTATTTAATCCTCACAACGAGGCAGGTATGAATTATGATTCCATGTAACACTTGGAGAAAGTGAGGCACAGACAAGCATGAGAACTTGCATAAGGTTCTACCTCTCCTTAGCGGTGGGGCCATGATTTGAAGAACACCCATAGGCTCTAGAGAACAGCACGTTTAGGAAAATCTCCTCCCTAGAAAAAAAAGAAAAGTCAGTGTATGTACGAAAAAGACTAGCTGTGTCCTGTTGTCTCTGTGCTTATTTTGGGTTTCAAAACACACGTGCAGTCGGTGACGATCAGGGGTGCCGGTGGGCGTAAGCGCCAGTACGACATCCCCGAAGTGACTGGAGTTTCGTCTGATGCTTGTGTAAAGAGGAGCGTCCGGGCCTGGGGAAGCAGCCACCCCTTGCTGAGCAGTGCAGTAATATCACAAAGGGGACATCTTCAAGAGAAGCATGTGGGCTACTGTCCCGCGTTCCAGCAGGGCTGAGGCTCGCATAATATAGTACAATAAGCTATTATACTTCCTTATGGACGTCCCTGGCACCTAGAACAGAGCCTGATTAGGACCCAAAGCTCTGAAGAAAGCCCTAGGCTTCTTAGCATAGAGGCAGCAGTGAGCCCCTGGCCTCCCCAAGGACATGCTTCTGAATGTGAGGACCACCAGACAGATACCATGTTGGACTGGTGTCTTCCTGACGATCTCCTCCTTCTGGAGTGGGGAGAAGTGGCTCAGCGAGCGAACGTATCTTCCTGCCCTGCCTTTGCTTGTCCTGGAGGACCGACCGGGAGGACAGAGCTGTGTTTTGCACCCCAGGTGAGCACTGCACATCTGTCGTGGGCATGGCGCTTGGCAAAGGGCCTGTCCAGGAGGTGAGCCCTGGACATCTGTCGTGGGCGTGACGCTTGGCGAAGGGCCTGTCCAGGAAAGCCAGACGCATCTGGCCAGGTCCTGGGGGAGGGCAGTCCGCACCCATGGCACATGAAGCTTGAGGGCTGCCATTTGCTTGTAAAGCTTCCGGCTTCAGACCGTGACTCCAGGCAGGAGGATTCACTTGGAGCTTATTAGCGAAGGAGGGCAGGCGGGCAGCTCCTTCTGGTGAAACAGTTCTTGGGAGCAATTCCAAAGTATGAATGTCAAAGTCTGAACTTAATTTTGTGGCCGTGTTTGGAGGATAAGAGACTCGCCTGGAGAGCCTCATGTGATATCGTGGGAGCCAGCACTCGATTCTGTTCCTGTGTCTCTGTGCACTTCTGCCCCCCACCCCTTCTCTGGGGCCGAGCCTGATGGAGCAGACCCTCCCTGACTTCCTAGAGCCCCTGTCCAGCCTGACCACAAGCTGCTGTGCTGCTTTGTCCACTTTCCGAGAACAGGCCTCATCTTTTTTTTTTTTTTAATGTTTTGTTAATGTTTATTTTTGAGAGTGAGAGACAGAGACAGAGACAGAACACAAGGAGGGGAGGGCAGAGAGCGAGGGAGACACAGAATCCGAAGCAGACTCCAGGCTCTGAGCTGTCAGCACAGAGCCCGACGGGGGGCTTGATGTCACAGACTGTGAGATCGTGACCTGAGCCGAAGTCGGACGCTCAACCGACTGAGCCACGCAGGCGCCCCGGCAGGCCTCATCTTCTGCCACTTCTGCCCCCTGACGAGGTCTGAGGAGATGCTGAGAGCAAAGCGGATGCTAAGAAATGAAGAAGGACGTTCCTTTGTCCTTTAAAGCAGTGTGAGGTCTCACAAAACAGAATGTGGGCCGCCAAAAGCATTCTTAGTTTTGGACTTGATGTGGGACTGGGTGGGGGGTGGGAGAGCTCAGGGAGTTAACATCTGATGCTCAGACCCGGCATGGGATTGGGATGGTCTGGACACCCATCAGGATCTGGGAAAACGACCAGATTTAAGGTGAGTGGGCACGATGCGCAGTTTCTTCTCTCTGTTGGCCAGCTGCCTTTTTGTATTCAACTTGCATTGACTTATTACTGATTGGTGGTAGTATAACCGGCAGAAAAAATTTAAAAAGCAATAATAATCGAGCTTAAATTAGGGCCACAAAGTAAGGTATTTATTAAAATATCATAAAGCGTGCTGAAGTAATAGCTCCTTTAGTTTGTCCTGATTAATGTCCATTAACATTCTGAAAATCCTACCTTTCAACATAAACATAGCTTTGTTTTTTAACAGTCTGCTCTGGAGGGGGAATTTGTGTGTCTGGGAATGTGTGGTCTAGTTTCAGCAGCTTTACTAACTGTTGCATGAACTTAAGCTTCACCATGAATCTTATCTATGGCTGATAAATTCTGTATGTTGGAAAAACTCTTTAAGAAGAGGAGGCCATTTTCTGCGGCTCCTGCTTCCCAATTAAGAAGAACTGAGGTCAGGCGGAGCCAAGCTGGATCCCGCTGGCAGAAAGCATCATAGAATGCAGTCCCATGGAGGCGCCTGGATGGCTCAGTCGGTTAAGCGTCCGACTTCAGCTCAGGTCATGATCTCACGGTTCGTGGGTTCGAGCCCCGCGTTGGGCTCTGTGCTGACAGCCAGCTCAGAGCCTGGAGCCTGTTTTGGATTCTGTGCCTCCCTCTCTCTCTCTGACCCTCCCCTGCTCACGCTGTCTCTCTCAGAAATAAAAAACATTAAAAAAAAAAAAGAATGCAGTCCCATGTGGTGGCAGTGCACGTGCTCGGGTTCAACAGAACTGTGACACACACATCGCATCACGGCCTGCTTCCATCAGGGACTTGTTTTTATTTAAATGGTGTGGGTAAAGAAAGGAATATTGGAAAACTTGGGCTAGAAACAACTTGCCACCCGCCGGAGACTGAGCCAGGCCCTGGTGACAAGGTCCTTCATAGTGGTATATGCTTATCTTTTACGCAGACCACCAGGAAGGGAGAGGCGGGAGGGGAGGGACCTGTGGCTCAGGGAGGAGGGGCCAGTGGCTCAGGAGGGGTGGAGCCTTTGGCACAGGGAGGAGGAGTCATGGACCAGTGGGGAGGGGCCTGTGGCTCAGGAGGGGAGGGGCCTGTGGCTCAGGAAGGAGGAGTCATGGACCAGTGGGGAGGGGCCTGTGGCTCAGGAGGGGAGGGGCCTGTGACTCTGGAAGGGAGGAACCATGAGCCAGAGGGGGAGAGCTGGTACTGCCCTCCTTTCCTTTACCACCTCCCTTGCTTTCCAAGCTGATCTGTCTAGAGGGAGCACTTTTCTCTAATTCACAGAAAGGCACCGTGTGGGCTGCAGGCTGTCTTGGAAAAAGTAGACCAGCAAAGGCGTTTTTCGAGCTTGTATGGCAGTGATAACATTTGAATCCACCTGTGAAACTGGACATTTACAACTTACCCCTGAAACATAGGGGCACCTCACGGAGGCGTGAGGCGCCTGGATGGCCCAGTCTGTTGGGTGGCCAACTTCGGCTCAGGTCAGGATCTCATGGTCTGTGGGTTTGAGACCCGCATCGGGCTCTATGCTGATAGCTTAGAGCCTGGAGCCTGCTTCCGATTCTGTGTGCATTTCTCTCTCTGCCCCTCCACTACTTGCTCTCTGTCTCTGTCTCTCTCAAAAATAATAAACATTAAAAAAAAAATTTGGGGCACCTGGGTGGCTCAGTTGGTTAAGCGTCCGACTTCGTTTCAGGTCATGATTTCACGGTTCATGGGTTCAAGCCCCGCATGGGACTCTGTGCTGACAGCTAGCGCAGAGCCTGAAGCCTGTTTCAGATTCTGTGTCTCCCTCTCTCTCTGACCCTCCCCTGTTCACGCTCCCTCTCTCTCTCAGAAATAAATAAAACATTTTTTTAAAAAGCTAAAAAAAAAAGTTAAAAAAGAAAAAAGACCACATAGGAGAAGTGAGGAATTGTAATGACATGCCATTGCCTGTGGACCAATGACTCCAGACTTGGGGGGGGGGGGTTCAGCCAAGTGTCTGACGTCAGCACTCGCCGCCTCAGGCTTCCCATTCCATTTGCTGTCAGGAAATTTATGTAGCTGAGAGCTTATTAGAATTTTGCCTTCAAAGAGAAAGTAGACCCAAATCGAAGACTGGACGTGTGATCCTGTAAGAAAAGTCTACAGGTTGAACTTTGTGACTTCAGTTTCCTTACCGGCCCTCCCCTGGGCCTTCTAGAAGAGGCCTCACCTCAGCCCTGTGGCCTGTGTGTGCTCCTCGCCTGCACACTGTCAAGTCTTATGGTGCAGATGATAAGATTGTGCACACAGAAGCGCTAGGAGACAGATCCTGAAGTATGTGTCAGTGAAATGATACCAGGTCTGGGATTTGTTTGGCAATACTGTGGGAGGCAGATGGAAGGACACATATGCGCGCGCGCGTGCGCGCGCACACACACACACACACACACACACACACACACACACACTGGAGGGGAGGAAACAAGTGAAATGAGCCTGGAAAAATGCTGATAACTCTTGGAGCCAGGTGATAGGTGTGTGGCGGATTGTGAGACTTAGCGAATAAGCTGGCTGCTTTTCAAGCTCAGCAGATAAAAATTAATGGTTCCAAGACACCGTTATTAGTCAATTAGAAATTAGAGTATCAAATAGGAAAAGAAAAAAAAAAAGATTCCACCCCCAGCGACAAGTTTCCGAGAATAAACATAATAAAAGGCCTAAAAGGAGGCCTAAAGAAGGAGGAAGCTATCAAACTTTACTAAAGCATCAAATAATTGGCAAGGTAGACTGTATTCTTTGGTAGGAACATCGACAAGGTAACGAAGTTCTTCTCCAGTTAATCTATAAATGCAAGTATCCGTGAGTAAAATCCAATGAAATTACAATAGCGGTGTGATATAAAACACAACGGGCCGGCTAGAGTATATCTGGGACCCCCCACACCCCCCCACACACTTAAACTAAATGGCAGCGACACGTGGGTGGGGCAGAGACTGTTTCCTCCACTCCGCCCAGCCCTGGCATGTCTGGACCACTCTACCTGCACATATAGCTGGATGCCACCGGCGCCCCGCTGCGTAGGTACAGCGCTGGTCCAGTCACTTGGATGGGCCTCCTAACTAGTGTCCCGGCCACCACTCCCAGGGCTTCCCCAGCCCCTGCGCAGGGACCTGCGCAAGCCCGCACTGCCCACGTCCTCTGCCCTGGCTCCTTCAGTCTCCTTTCTCGCCGTTTCCTGATCTTTCGCCGCATGAGCAGCCCTGACCGGCTCCTGCCTCAGCATCTTGGTACTTGCTGTGCCTTCTGCCTGCGATGCTCTCAGCCCAGACCTCTGCTCGGCTGCAGCCTCCTCATTCAGGGCTAACTCCATGATTTGGGCAAGACTTTCCTGGTCACCCGGCTGAACTACTCCGTGCACTCCACACTCCCCATGGCACCCATTGTCTCTGTTCTGTCACTTGCCTTCTTGTCTTCATACCACTAATTACCAAAAGCAACTTCCTTATTTGCTTTTGGGTACATTGTGTAACGTTGTTTACCGTGAGAGTGCAGGCGCTGTGGGCGCGGGAAGGTGCAGGTTGCATCGTGTCCCCCAAAAAGATACGTTCAAGTCCTAACCCACAGTAACTGAATGTGACCTTACATGGAAATCAGGTCTTTGCAGCAATAGTTAAGACGTAAATTAAGGGTAGGGTGGACCCTTAATCCAGTACGATTGGTGTCCTTATAAAAAAAGAAGATACAGAAACAGACGCACAGAGGGAAGATGGTCATGTGACAGGCAGGGATTGGAGTGACGTCTCGGCCACCAGCCAAGGGCCACCCAGAGTCCCCAGAAGCTAGAAGAGCCAAGGAACGGAACCTCCTCTCTAGCCTTCAGAGGGAGCAGGGCCCTGCTGATACCTGGTCTCAGACTCCCGGCCCCTAGAACCGTGAGAGCATAAATTGCAGTTATTTTAAGTGCCCCAGTTTGTGCTGCTTCATTCCTGCAGCCCCAGGAAACCCCTACAAAGGGCATTGTCTGTCGTGACCGGTACTGTCTTCTCAGCCCTGTCTGGTGTGCGGAGCAATCCTAGAAACACTTCTGAATGATGAAGGAGTGGCAAAAATAGCCCAGAAGGTTTTGAAAAAGATCAGCGAGGATGCACTTGACCTACCATATAGTAAAGCACACTACAAAACCAGAAGACTGGCATAATAGACAACAATCAGTAGAATCGAAGAGAGGGCTGAGAAGAGTCTTATGTCGATAGATTAGTTTATTATAACGGTGATGATGTAATCAAACAGGGAAAAGGTGGAGATTGAACAAATGATATTGGCATCATCGACCAGTGCTATGCCCCATGGGGCTCTTCTTTTATTCAGCCAGATATTCAGATCAGGTTCCCCTCAGACCTTCTAATCTGAAAGGAGGAGGGCAGAAACCTCGGCTTGCCCGCAGGACAGTGCTGGCTGTCCCTCCTCTGGGCAGTGAGTGGCCTCTCCAGGAGCTCCCACAGGTGACTTCTTGACAGCCAGCCATCTGCTAACTAGCTTCTCCCCCCAGCATTAAGCCCTGCACCCTGTAGGAGCCAGTATTCTTTATAAAACCCCAACAGGCTTCCCCTAAGCCCCGAGCCTGCGTGCTCATCAGCAGGGATAATTCACATATGGCTGTTCCCTCTCCGGAAGCAACTGGCAAATTAAGGTCATTTTTACCAAAAGCAATGTTATCTAGTAACATCATTGATGATTTACCTGTATGGAGTTCCTATGTTTTGTTAGGCCCATGCAGATGCTAAGTAAGTTAGAACCCTATATTATATCATACCTTAAAATAAATTACAGAGGCCATTAAGGTTAAATATAAAGAGCCCCAACTTTAACGTATTAGAAGAACATATAAGAGAAGTGTGCACAGTTTCATAATGTGGACAGCCTTTCTAAACAAAGCCTAAAACTCAGAAGTCATAAAAGAAAGAAAAAAACCTGGCAGATTTAAGAAATATTTTTTTTGAAGTATATATATATACACATATATTTCATATATATGTGTATACACATAAATGAACAAATCCTAAATGTACAGCTCCATGAATTTTCACCAAGTGAACACACCCATATCACCAGGGTGAGATCTGGAAACAGAGCGTTGGGGGCACCCAAGGACCCCTGCTCAGCCTTCAACCTGTGTCAGACTGATAGATGGACCACATAAATATTTAAAACTCCAGGATATAAAAAGATACAGTAAACATAGTTTAAAAACCAGCAGCAGCCTGGAAGGAAACTGTGTATTACTATTTGCAACATATAAAAGGGTCCAAGGCTGCTAATCATTGGATATAGAAGAGCTCCTGTAGATCACAAAGAACAAGAAATTTACCAGAAAGTATATCTAAGTCATCCTCAAGAGGAAAAAGACAAACGGCCAAGCCGTGGAGCCAGCACTGCCCATGCCATCTCGGTGCTGGACGGGGGAGTGCTGGTTCTGTTCTCCATTCTTCCATCTTGCCATCTCCCTCCTGTGACTCAGGCATGGAGGCCCCGGGGACAGACACTGCAATCCACCTGGTGTCACCCCTCCCTCCTGGCCCCGCAGCTGTGCCGTCACACCTGTCTCTCCCCTTAGGCCTTGACCCCTTTCCCGGGACACATTTGTTTCTCTCACGCACTGGCTCCCAGGTCAGCTCCCCACAGGCTTCCAGACAAGCCCAGATTTGACTTGTCCTCCAGGGGACACACCTGCTCAGGTTCAAGCCAAGTTCAGCACGAGGAACACCAGGGCCGGGCTTAGGTGCTTGAGCCATGAAGAGCAGGTGTGGTAGGACCGGGAGTAGCAGAGGGTAGAAAGGGGGCCACTTGCCGGGGGTGGGGGCAGGCGGTAGGAATGGCGCCCCATTCACAAAGGGGAGCTGGGGAGGACAAAGTAGGCCCCCAGAAAGGAGTGTGGGGCAGGCAAAGTGTTCATTCCGTAAGGGCGAACTTCCCAGAGAGAGGCTGCCGAACAGAAGGATTGCACAGGTAAATGACGGGGAGTCTGGACATGGCACCCACCCCCTGGAGATGTGCGCCCAGGTTAGCGTGGGACAGGCCATGTGGGAAGTGCAGCTGCCCAGCTAGCCCAGGGATTCCCAAGCACGTGTGACGTGTTCACAGAGCACACGTAACGTCTCCGGGCACACCTGGCTCTCCTGGAGTGCCGTTGGGGAATCGCTCTGTGAAGGGGTTAAGATTGTAAAGTTGGGGTCTGACTCAGCCACAGACTTTTCTGTTTCCAAGGCTGGATGGAGCGAATTCCAGGTACAGAAAGCCTTTGGCCGGTTCGTAAATTGGAGGAGGCAGTTCCCAAATCAACAAAATGCAGTAAGAGGGTCATTTGAGAAGGTGTCTTCTGCCCTTTTGTAAGAACAGTGTGAGTATCTTCCCCCGATGTTGTGTGGGGCCTCTGTGAATCAGCAGGCATGTTTCATCAATAGACATGTATGGAGGGAGAGGCCAAACTAGTGAGTATATGCCCCCAAACATGACTTGTATGGGGGCAGCAGTGCGGATGGCAAAGCACAGTTAATGTGTCTGCTCAGACTTGAACTTGCTTCATGTTTCCTGGGCCCGTGTGCACTGTGTTTGGCGGGGCCGACCCCGCGAGGCTGGAGCCCTGTGTCTTTGTGGCGCATCTAATCCTGGTAAGCAGACTGGTGTCCCCGTCACGTCTCTCAGTGCTGGTTTTCTCCCTAAACAACAGCAGCAACAGTTTTTTAAAAATCAGAGAAGCCTGAGAAGTAAGTTATACCCTGTTTTCCGGATTCTGGATTAAAATATAGAATAGGAATTGGCCTTTTGTAGATGGATGAAGCTTCCAGCTTCCTGGAACTGTGACCCGTGCTCAGCAGACCCCTCACCCGCCAGCCTCCCGGACACTGTCTCGCCTGCACGCACTCCCCCAGACCGAGCCTTGCCGGCGGCAGACAGGCATCCTTGCTGCTCACCGCCACTCTCAGGCCAGGATTCCTCCTCCTCCCCCCCGAAAGGCTGCTCCTGTGGCGCACATGCCTCCTTAGGAAGATCTCCCTTCCTGCTGACCACGCTCTCATTCACAGAGGAGCTGGGCTCCTGGCTCCCTGGGTTCTCCCACCAAAACTCCTGTCCCCATCCCAGGGGAGCTCACTGAGCCCCTTAGCATGGCGCCCCTGCTCTCTGGCCTCTCTCTGGCCTCACCTCCTTCCCGCCGAGCCATCCCGACCCTTCACCTCACACCGCTAGACCTTCCCGGCCCCAGGTATCATACCATCCTGCAACGGGCATCCTTCTCTTCTCACACCTTGGACAGTTCTGCAGCCTCCAGTCCTTAGTGTCTGGGTACCGCAACCTCCCCGCCACCCTCACCGCCCACACACCCACTCCCTTTCCCCGCCCTTCTCTTGCTTGCGGTGCACCTCGTGGCTGTGACCACTCCTGCACACACTCTCCACTGTCTTGCACGCACTCCTCCCCTGGGTGCATGCAGTGCACCCCCCACCCCGCCAAGCCCGGGGTGGGGCCACGCCCCTTTCACCCTACTCATGCGCCCTTGTTGCTGAGTGTGGCTGGAGGAAAACACCAAGGTGCTGACTTGTTGCAGTTTCACAAAGGGTTTTCGGTGCTGATCAGTTACCTTACTGCATTTTCCTACGCAGGCTGCTCTTCTGCGCCGCAGGATGGCTATTTCACATCTTCTCGAGCCTTCGACACCTTGGCCATCTCAGCTAGTGTTTTGCTTCCTATATCACTGAGAAAATAAAAGGAATTAAATGGAGAACTTTCACAAGCCCCTCCACTTAATGTGCTTGCTGGCTCCCGCCACCTTCCCTCTGTTACAGCACAGACCCCCGCTCCTGTTCTCCACCTTTCTTCCCCGTCCCCTCACCCCTTTCAACACTTAGCTCCCACTGCTTCCCCCTCCCCTTCCTAGCCAGGTGATTTCCACCATTAAACCGACAGACAGTGGTATCCCATGTTAAGAAGCCTTCTCTCGGCCCCCCACCCCCGCCTTGTCTATTCCCGTACATGAAGGGGTCATCCGCACGTGCTGTCTCCACTCACCCCGCATCCTCCTGGAATGGACCTCAGCCAGGCTTTGGTACCTGCCACTCCGCCGAAGCCCTTGATCAAGATCCCCATGCCTTCCACCTTACCGGTCCCGCAAGGGTCTGCCCTCCATCCAGCAGCACCACCCAGGTGACCACGCCTCTCGTGAAGCAATCCTCCTTCACCTGGTCTGTACCTGCCTCACTGTAGTTCTCCCTGGCGCTCAGAGCAGCACCTGGCACAGAGTGGACACGTGGAGTCCTTGTTGAGTGATGGAATTGAAGCAGGAAAGGGTGTGACTTTCCCCTTTCTCCTGGCTCTTGCCGGCATGCCCTATAGCATAAGAGGATATATATGGATCACGCTACATGGCTTCTAAGGGGGCATACATGCAAATAGGGCTTCTCTGCAAGGGAGGAGGCTGAGGTGGGGCCGTAGCTGGGCTGGGAGGGACTTTCAGATGGATGGATAACTGAAGAAGGAAGAAGAGAGAGGGATGACCTGAGAAACTGGTTTGGCTAGTTAGAGAAGAAACTAGAAAGGTAACTGTAAATAGAACCTCCAGTGCCAGGCCCAGACCCGTGGACCTAATTTGTTAGTCATAGGAAGCAAAGTGAAGGGCTTGTTATATGAGGGAGTGGTGACATATGAGGACTTGCTCCAGGAGGAGAGCCTCAGCGGGGAGGGGAGAGGAGGAGATGGAAGCCTAGGAATGAGATCTGTGGTCAGGCGGTGAACACTGCCCCCCAAGGATCCGGTCTACAGGATCAGCCCCTATGTACATAGCAAACACGCACATGCTTCTAGAGAAACAGGTATTATTATGCTGGCCTTCTCCTCTGGCCTGGTCACAGCCACAGCTGACCTCAGTGTAGGGAGGGGAGTGTGGAGGGGCCCACCCCTGTTCCACAGATGTTTTCCCAGCTGTGCTTGCAGCTGATAAATTTCCCTTTTATTTTCTCTGGTTGGTTTATGCAGGCTAACAGCCTTGGTGGGAGGCAGTGAATTTACTTAAGTCATGTGTTTTCCAGTGCCTCCCCTCCACCCCCTCCCCACCCTGGCTCTTTAGTGTGGCCTGGACTTTTTTGGTGAGAAAGAGAAGCAGTGACGAGTACAGGAAAGTTTCTTCTTAGGGCTGACGTGTGTCTCCTGGGTTGGCTTTCATCTTGGCTCTCAGGCTTCTGTTACAGACTGATGTTTTGATTGCGCTTTGCTTAGCAACCCTTCTGCACCTCCATCCACCCGCCTGAGCAAAACCATTGTCTTTCTGAAGAGCTGCTTTAGCTCTAAACTGATAAGTCTGGAAGGAACGGTCACAAGCCAGTTTGAACTGAGCTCACGAAGGAGACACTGACCTTGATCTGGATGATGCTAGCCTCCTGAGGCCCTGAAATACAAGAAGGTGGTTTAAAATCATGCACAAGAATGCAGCCGCAAATGGTACCTCAGTCTTGGGCTGTCTGCATTGTTAAACTGACCTACTTATTTTTGTGACATGTGGGCCAGGCTTCACTGGAATTTCCTTATGGTGTGTTCTTGGGGAATATGTTATGAAAGAAAGAAACACGTGCGGCCGCTTTGCTTATTGATCTGGACTGGCTCCCTGCGGACCAGGAATATGGCCTGCGTGGCCCGGGTTTTAAGAAGCAGAGGCACACTCTGGCTACATCGGCCACTCCTCCTGGTGACAGCAGCCCCAGCCTCGGGACATAAGGCCAAGTTTGCCCTGCTTTGGGACAAGCTGCCCATTCCCCGGTAGGCCTAAGTCATGGCTATTTCTCTTCTACTCTCTTGGCCCATTGGCCGTGGGGCTGGGGTGTGTGCCCCCGGTCACCTCTCCACCACCTCCAGACACCCTCCTTCCCTCCTCCATAAAAGCACTCAACTTGGAACGTCAATGTGCAGTGCCTGCTGGAGGTCTTCCAAGGCTCATGCAAACATCTAGGCTGTCCAGACCCCGCGGGGGGTTAGGACAGGAACTCACAGCTTGCTGGCAGGCCAGTGGGGGACACGCGTCTTCTCTGGAGGAGAAGGGGGACACATTCCTCCTAGCGGCCCTGTATGTTCACACGGCCATCTGGAGACCCCAGGCACATTTCACTCATAGATGTGCCTGCCAGGGCTGTTTGCAGAGAAGTCTTACTCCCCACAGAATCCAGTGTCGGGTGGCTGAGCTTCCAAGGTCCCCTCAAAGGACAGGCTCGTTCATTCCAAGAGTGTCCACATGGCCCCATTGTAGTTATTACGGGTCACCTGTGGTTCCTCTCAGTCCACACGTGTACACACACATATATATACATGCCTACACATGCACATGCATGCAGGCACACATGCACACACGTGTACACACTCCTACCCATATACGTGTATACACACACATACACATGCATGCATGTGTGTAAACACAAACATAAATGCATGCATATGCACACCTGCATGTAGGCGTGCACATGCACACACCTACGTGCATGTAAACACATGCACACACAGACGCACACACATATGCACGCACACAAACACGTATACATGTGCGCACACACGCATGTATACACACATCCACACACATGCATGCATGAAACACATCCATGCATTCATGTACACACATGCATATACACACATACACACATGCATGCACATAAATACATATGTACACACACATGTACACACAGACCCACATGCACGTGTGTGAGTGCGTACACACACACACATACACACACGCAGTTCCTCAAAGAATCGCCTCTGCACACTGTCTCCACTTCTGTCTCCCTCTCCATTTAGGGTCTTGCCCCTCGCTCCACATACACTGCTCTTTTCTAGCTCACCAGTGCCCAGCTGGAAGGACAGACACTCTGTCGTCCTGCTGCGGGACAGAGAGCAGCATCTGAACTTGCTGACCACTCCTGTGCCCTTCAGACTCTTTCTTCTCCACCCTCTGGGACACCACGCATGTCCTGTTTTCCTTACATCTTTCTGGACATTTCTCTTCCTTCTACTTGACTTTCGAACGCACTGTTTCAGACACTCACGTCCCAGGTGATCCCCTCCAGTCTCCGGATTTTAAAGACCTTCTATGGGCTGGGGCCCCCGTTTGTGTCTTCGGCTAGACTTCTCTGCCAGGCTCCAGGCTGGAGCTGCTGTGCCCTCGAGGTCTGTGCTGGGGCTCCTGGGGGCACCGCAGGCTCGCCCGCCTGCCCCGAGCTCCTGGCGCTCCCCCCAGGCCTGGCCTGTCAGTCCCCACCTCCCGGCGACGGCCGCCCCAGCCTTCCCGCTGTGCGGGGGAGACACCTGGCATCATCCTTGGATCTGCTCTTGCTCTCCTATCCCACAGCCAGTCTGTCCACAGTCCTTTTGGTTTGACCTTCAGAATACATGCAGGTACCTGATGATGTTAAGGAATGTGGTTAAAGTTTTTTAGATGTGATGATGGCATTGTAGTTGCATTTATTTTATTTATTTATTTTTTAAACAGTTTATTGTCAAGTTGGTTTCCATATAACACCCGGTGCTCATCCCCACAAGTGCCCTCCTCCCTGCCCATCTCCCCCCTCCCCTCCCCCCACCCCCATCAGCCCTCAGTTTGCTCTCGGCATTCAAGGGTCCCTCATGGTTTGCCTCTCTGGTTGCATATCTTTCAGAGATTCTTACTGAAATATTTATAGGTGAAATGATGGGAAGTTTGGGCTTTGCTCAGAATAACCTAGGGCAATGATTTCTACCTGAAGGACTGATTAAAACAGATTTCTGAGTCTCAAGGCCAGGGTTTCTGACTCAGTGGGGCTGCAGTGGGCCCAATAATTTGTTTTTTTAATGCCAGTTGATGCCTGTTATCTCAGGCCCACATTATGAGACCCACTGATCTAAGGTACAGGGAGGTGGGGGCGGGGGATGGGAGTGCAACAGGAGGGCTGGTAGCGGGAAGGTGGTACAGTCAGGGCAGTGTGGGCACGTAGGGTTGTTACAGTGCTCTGCGTTTCTCTGGAAATGTCCATAGTAAAAAAGCATGTGTTTGCATATAGGTGTGTGTGTGTGTGTGTGCACGTCCCCAGAATCTGACTGTTTCCCAACACCTCCACTGCTACCACCCTGGTCCAAGCTAGCATCGCCTCTTGTCTGGATCATTCTTATGCTTCCTAAGGGACGTCCTTGCTCTTCCCCCTTGCCGCTCTAGGGTCTGTTCTCAACAGAGCAGCCAGAGCAGTCCTCAAAACGCTGCAATGGTCCCTGTCCCTCAGAATGGAACCCCAAGTCTTTTTTGACCTACAGGGCTCTTTGCAATGGATCCCCTACTCCATTTCCTCTGTCAGACACTGAGCTCCTTGCTGGTCCTTGGATATGTCAGGAATTTGCTTCTGCCTCAGGACCTTTACACATGATCTCCTGGGCCTGTAGTACCCACCTTCCACCTTCACTCAGCCATCCCTCTCATTCCCTTCAAGCCTGCGTTTGAAAGTCACTGTTGCGATGAGGCCTCAGACTGTGATATAAAATCTCTCTCTCAGACACACACACACACACACACACACTTTTTACCCTGTTCCCTGCTCACGTTTTCTCCTTAGCCCAGATCCCTGCCTGTATTGTGCTTACTGAGCTGGTCTGTTCCCCTTGGCAGGAAGCTAGCACGGTACCTGGCGTCGAGGAGGCCCCGCCGCCGCCCACCTTTATGGACGTGTGGCTTGGCAGTGCCGCTGTTCCTGGCTCCCGCCCCTCCCGGGTTGGCCTCCATTGTCATCTCACATCCATTCATGACACACGTTCCTTCCTTGCGACACTGCCAAATGCGTGCCTCGGCCAGCCCTGCTGTAGATGGGTTTTGTCCGTTTGGTTTGCTGCCGTGTGCGTGTCTAGGCCGGCGCCGGCCGCGGTAGGCTCTCAGGACGCTTTCGCTGGGTGCGAGGCTGAGGACCAGGGGCAACGGGGGCCTGAGGAAGGGGGGGGAGAGTCAGCGAGGGGACTTTCCTTAAAGGCTGGAAATCCGTGGCGGTGGGAGGGGAGGCGAATTGCATTCTAACACGGAGAAACTGACAGGAAATGCAACTGAAGTGTGAAAGACGGGAATAGTCTATTTCGGGGGCATTAAGAAAAGAAGGGCAGGAGTTGCAAACGGGCAGGCCAAATACGGTCTGCAGAGGTGTGTGCGGCCCACACGGTGCCTAAAATAAATGTGGATTGGTTGCCAGCATCGAAAAATCAGGAGTGTCCTATTTCTCTCGAAAAACTGGCAGCTCGCTGGCACAGGGCTGGGCCGGAACTGACCATCTGCCCCCCGTTAGAGGGGCTGCGTGTCCTCTGGTCACCCGAGCAGCTTCATTCGCTCGTTACCTGCCTCGTGCTTACAGACATTCGAGCTCTGAGCTCCCTTTTCAAGAGCAAAATGGATGATGGATTTCTTCTTCCTTCTAATCTGAGGAAATATAGCTGTTTGGGACACGGAGGGGTGTTGGGCGATTTTGGAACAAGCTGCCCGAGAGGCCAGGCCGCTAGGAGTGCGGGTGGGGGGGGAGGGGCATTGAAGGCAGAGCAGGGGTCTGCACTGTGGGAGCCGAACAAGCCTGCTTGTACACGCTGAGGGTCAGAATGCGCATTGGAGAAGAGGAAACCAGAAACTAAGCTTACAGGAGAGACAGTGTGCTGAGGGGGTCTGGGCTGGCTCAGGGCGCCTGGGTGGCTCAGTCCATTAAGCATCTGGCTTCAGTGCAGGTCATGATCTCGTGGCTCATGGGTTCGAGCCCCATGTTGGGCTCTGCGCTGGCAGCTCAGAGCCTGGAGCCTGCTCCGGATTCTGTGTCTCCCTCTCTCTCTGCCCCTCCCCCACTCATGTTCTGTCTCCCTCTCAAAAATAAATTAAAATGAATTTTAAAAATAAAAATAAAAAAAGAAGAAGAGGAGACACAGAGACACACAGCCGGAAGAAGGTCACGTGAAGATGGAGGCCCCCTAGGGACTGGAGTGAGGGATAGGGAAGCCAGCGATCGCCGAGGACTGACGGCCACCCCCGAAGCCCGGAGGATACAGGAAAGGATCTTCCCCAGGAGCGGTCAGAGGGATCCCCGCCCCCGCCGACACCTGCTTCAGGCTTCTGGCCTTCTGCACTGGGAGACGGTAGCGTTTTGTTTGCAGTGAATCTGTGGACGAACAGCATCTTGTCATGAGCCTGCACACCCAGTAGGGGGTGATTTGCCAGGAGCTCCCGCACGGGAAGTCCGCTATAAAAGATGTCTCTGTTGGGAAGGCAGTAGCTCATCGGATCTGAATGGGACACGGCGATCCTGCGTTGTTGTGCTTGCATGTCTGGTAAATATGAGGAGGAAGGGGACGCCTGGGGGGCTCAGTCGGTTAAGTGTCCGACTTCAGCTAAGGTCATGACCTCACAGTTCGTGGGTTCGAGCCCCACATCAGGCTCTGTGCTGACAGCTCAGAGCCTGGAGCCTGCTTCAGATTCTGTGTCTCCCTCTCTCTGCCCCTCCCCTGCTTGCACTGTCTCTTTCTCTCTCTCAAAAATAAACATTTAAAAAAATAAAAAATAAATATGAAGACGAAGGGGCACCTGGGTGGCTCAGTCGGTTAAGCATCCAACTTCAGCTCAGGTCATGATCTCATGGTTCGTGGGTTCGAGCCCCACGTCGGGCTCTGTGCTGACAGCTAAAAGCCTGGAGCCTGCTTCGGATTCTGTGTCTCCCTCTTTCTCTCTGCCCCTGCCCTGCTCACACTCTGTCTCTTTCTCTCTCTCAAAAACAAATAAAACATTAAAAAATAAATAATAAATAAATACAAGGATAAAGATCCTTTTTTAAATTTGTACTGGTTTACTTTTCCTGGTGAGGGGGGCTGTGATGCACACGCTGGTCACCTGTGGCGGCAGGGCAGGCCATCAGTTTTATTCCCGCAACCCGGCCTTGTGGGCGTGTCCCCACCTCTGATGTGTGGACTCCACCACATCGCTCTGGGGAGCAGTTTCCCGATGTTTTGTTTTCTTTGGTCAGGATTGTTTGCAGAGGTAGTGCACGCACAGAGTCCTCCCCGTCACTGGTTAACAAAATGAGAACGCGATGATTCTCGTCACTCAAGGATTCTGTTTGAAGGCTTTGTAAAGCTCCGAGGGTTGAAATGCATATATGTTTGTGTCTGAATTACCCTCCTGCTTTGCCAGCTTGTGTACTGAGATGAGAGCCACCAGCCGCCTGGTTTACCCCTCCTGGCTCTGCCCGCAGCACCTGGATGCCGAGACCCCAGTTTGGCCATGCCTGTGGCCCATAGGGGGACATTCGTCTCCCTGTGAGCCTGGGTTTTCATGGCTTTACTTGTCCCAGAGCAGGGAACAGGCCCATTTCCAGGAGGACTCTGTAGGTACGTGACACAGTGCTAGGCCCTTAACAGTGGGCTTGCTGGGCGCCTGGATGGCTCAGTCGGTTAAGTGTCTGACTTCAGCTCAGGTCATGATCTCGTGGTTCGTGGGTTTGAACCCCACGTTGGGCCCTGTGCTGACAGCTCAGAGCCTGGAGCCTGTTTCAGATTCTGTGTCTCCCTTTCTCTGTCCCTCCCCTGCTCGCACTCTGTCTCTGTCTCTCAAAAAACACTAAAAACATCTTTAAAATAAATGAATAAATAAATAAACTTAAAAAAAAATCCAGTGGGCTTGTTTGGGCAAAGGCTGCTGTTCATCTCGGCCAGGAGTAGATGCGGGGAGTGGAGAGGATACCTCGTCCCCTCACCCGTCGTCGGTGGGGGTGGGAGGCCTGTGGCCTCCAGGAAATGGGCCGTGGCCATCTGAGGGCCCCTAAGATGTTAGTGTCCTAATCCTGAGTCCCTGTGACTCTTACCTTGCATGGCAAAAGGGACCCTGCCGACGTGAGTAAGTTACGGAGACTGCTGGGTTGCCTGGGTAACTCACAGGGGCCCTTAAACGAGGAAGGAGGTAGTGGGAGAAGCAGCAGTGGGAGCAGAGCCCCCAGGAGTGATGTAGTCGCTCGCTTTGAAGGTGGGCTGGGCCCCGGGGGCCCAGAGGCACAGACGGCCTCTAGATGCTGGAAAATGCCAGGAAGCGGGGTTTCCCAGAGCTTCCAGGGGAACACAGTCCTGCCGACACTGATTTTAACCCAGTAGAACCCATTTCAGAGACTTCACACCTGCCTGGTTGTCAGCTCATGAATGTGTGCTGTTTGGAGCTCCTGGGTCTGGTCATTTGTTACCACAGCAGCAGCAGGAGACTAGTGATCACGCGCCTCCTGGCCGCCCCACCTCTGAACCCGGCCGGTGGAGGAGGTGGGATGTGGCCCCCAGTGTTCCTCTGCCCTCCCCCCAACCCTAACCAATCAGAAAAGCCCATGTGAGTATTGGGGGAAATGTTTATTACACTGGTTCTTAGCCTTTTCAGTGTCGCTAACTCCTTTGAGATTCTGACAAAAACTCTGCCTCCAGCCCCATAAAAATGTACATCCAGGGGGTACCTGGGGGTACAGTTGGTTGAGTGTCTGACTCTTGGTTTCTGCTCAGGTCATGATCTCAACAGTTCGTGAGTTCGAGCCCCACATCGGGGTCCTCACAGACAGTGCAGAGCCTGCTTGGGATTCTCTCTCTCTCTCCCTCTCTCTCTGCCCCTCCCCCCCACTTGCTTGCCTGCTCTCTCTCAAAATCAACAAATAAACTCTAGCATCCAGATATTTTGCACACAGTTGTAGAGGTTGTGCAGACCCCCCCAAACCGATCTCGCGGAGCTACAGTGACTGCCGGGCCTTCGTCCGTCACCCCAGATTAGGAGTTTGCCTATCACAGTAATTCAGAGGCTGAGTGGCTGCTTTCCTAGTAAATCTCCCTCCTGCTGTTTGCCAGGCCCTTATTTGAGGATTCATCCAGGGTTTGTTTGTTTGTCTGTCTGTCTGTTTGTTTCATTCTCTGCTTGTGGAAACATTTTTCAGAGAAGGGGTCCGAGGGCCTGCCGCTGTAAATGCCGGATGGGTCTTGGCGACCTTGTGGGTCACGGGCTCCCTACTCCAAGTGGTCCTTCTCTCTGTCATGTCCGCTTTCTTATCTTGCTCTCAGCCTGGGTGGTGTCTTGTCCTGAGCCCTGGTGGTAACTGCTAAAGACCTGGGGTCTCTGCTCATGTGGCTTCCCTTGGGCCCAGGCCTGGGGTGCCTGGGGCACGTGGGTCTTCTGCTCAGCCTCCCTTGTGTCAGCAGGTCCTTGTGGAGAGAGGGGCACTCGCAGGACGAGCCTCCAGCAGACAGTATTTAGGGAGGAAGGTCTTCCCCATCGGGTACCGATGACGCACTCCTGTTCCAGAGCCTGAGGACAGGGGCTGAGCCCGAGGCACCTGCTCCTGGCTTGCACCTCAGCGCCTCCGGCCTCTGCCGGGGACTCTCCTCGCCCTCCCCAGGCCCCTGGGAGCTGTGGGCGCTTCCAGAGAGCAAGCTTTGGGTGGGAAGGTCTAAATCTCTGCAGCTCGGTGATTCGCTGATCATAAAACCTCCACACACGTTACTTGGGGCTGAGCTATTGTCTCTGCGTTTTCTTTTCCGAGTGGGTGGGGAGGAGGCTGCAGTGAAGTAAGTCCAGCAGGAGACCCAGGCTGATGCTGTCTGTGATGTGCTTCTCCCCTAGCTCCGGAAGAGAAGGACGTCATTAAAGGCCAGTATGGAAAGCTCACGGATGCTTATGGCTGCCTGGGGGAGCTCAGGTTAAAATCTGGTAAGTCCCCGATCACGCAGAACAGCAGCTGTCAGAGCATCTGATGCTAGACTTCTGGGGTGCCAGGCAGAGCTCCTCTCCTGCTCATTTGGAAAGACTGCCGGATTTAGGCGTTTCGTTTCAGCTGTTAGGATCTTTTAAAACGTTTCTTTATTTCTGCTGTGCCTGCTCCTCCCTGCGGGGAGGAGGTCAAGGTGAATGAGGAGGAGGATTGTGTGCAAAGGAGCTCACCTTCATTGCTCGCCCTCCAGGACCAGAGTTCTTCCAAAGTCAGGTCTGTGGGGTGTGCCCAGGGGGTTGTTCCTCATTTACAAGGGATCTGTACTCTGGAAAGGGTGGATGTAGGAGGTCAGAAGCCCCCCGGACTCACGGGGTGTCCTGGAGAAGAGCGGGGACCAGGTGTGTCGACTAGGCAGAGAAGCCCAGAGCACCTGCCACTGACGCCGAGAGTGGGGCGTGAGGGACAGGAAAGGGAGGTGCATGTAAAAACGGGCCATGTAGTCTGACTTGGAAAAAGCAGAGAACGAGCAGGGACAAGTGGGCATCTCAGTGTGAGACCCTTGGGGCTGAGCCGCCAGCTGGGCTGCTGTTGGGGGGTCCCAGCCTTTCCGTGGGGCCCCTGCGTTGTCACCTCTGTGTTCCTGGATCTCATGGGAGCCCTGGCGCACTTGTGGGTCTGCGGCCACCACTTCCTTTCTCCTCTTTTGGCCACCTGACTTATGTTGACCCCACCCAGTAGCTCCAGGGACATTTGGGGCCAAGACCAGGACACAGGTGACATCCCTCATTCTTAGTGCTGCTTATCAAAATGAGAGGTGGCTGTGAGGTGACCAGATTCGGGCATGCGGCGCTCCCTGAGCCCAGCGTGTAACGGCTCCACGCCTCCCCCAGCAGCTGTGTTCAGCGACCCACGAGTTCCTAAGCCGACAGAATAGCACTGCTGTTTGCCGTTACTTTTCTGGGTCTTTCTTTCATGGGATGGTTTCTCCTGAACTATGATGA
This sequence comes from Hyaena hyaena, assembly GCF_003009895.1. Lineage (NCBI taxonomy): Eukaryota > Metazoa > Chordata > Mammalia > Carnivora > Hyaenidae > Hyaena > Hyaena hyaena. The sequence goes on from NW_024081039.1 coordinate 533,099, forward strand.
TTGCATGGATCATTTTCAAATAGTGCATAGGGGAAGCATTCAGTATTCCACAACAAATGCATTACTTAAATGTCTGTTTTGTCCCAAGGGCTAGATATACATGAACTTATTTAATCCTAAAGGTAAGCCAATAAGATGTTGCGTCTTTCCCACTGTTTATAGTAATGGAAACAGGCTCAGGGGTTAAAGTAATTGCCTAAGGTAAGAGTATAGCTAGGATTCAAAGCCAGATCTAGTGGTCTCCATACATGGCTTTTTCCAGGAAAATGGGCTGCCTGACAGGATTTTTCCCCACAGTGCTTTTTCCAAGGTTATGAAAAATGCCTGTGGTCCCAGCCTCAGTGATGATGATGTAAGAATGACATTAACCTTCTTATCCTGTACTTACACTGTTTTAAGTATTTTAATATATTAACTTGGTTCTCGCTACAGCCTGAAAGATAGGCGCCATTACTGTCCCGCTTCGCAGACAAAGAGAAGCCCAGAAAACTTAAGTGCTGTATTTTGTCTACTCTGTGACATATATATATTTTTTTTACATTGTAGTGTCTTGGCTCTTAGGATACGTTACAGTTGTTGACATCTTCCAGTTATAACTGGCAGTGTTTTTCTCCTAAATAAATTAACGATCCACTTTGCACCTGACCAAGACCCAGATTTAGCGCAGCGCAGCCGCTTGCCTAACGTTGGAAGGTGGTGACCTGGGTTTTAAACTTGTGCCTTCTGGTGCCTGGGGCTCTTTTCAGCCATTCGGCTGTTCTGTCTTGAAAGTGGGCAGAAACCGGTCAGCCCCCAGAGAAACATTGTCAGAGGGGCCAGGGTGACCGCGGGGTGACCTGCCCAAGGGACACAGTAGGAGAGCCATCCCAGGGCAGGATGTGGTGAGAGGTGACCAACTCCTAGAGCTGCAAGACCCTCCTCCCTTCCCGCAGTCACCCCCTCCCCGCAGCCCCCACCCTTCCCCGGCACACGGCATGGGGGGGGGGCTGGGCGAGAGCAGGGCCATGCCCCTGGCATGGAAGCCGGTTAGGTCCCCCGCGCCCATTTCTCCTGTCCTCTGAATACGCCCAGCCCCGCCTGCCCGAGTCACCCTCCGGGGTGGGCTGCCGAAGCTCTCCGAGGAGGGGAGGATGTCAGGACCATTGGCCTGTTTTCAGCACATCCCTGGGAGGGCCCTTAGGGCATCTGAAGGATGGAAGGAAGGGGCTTATAATCGACTTTTTCACTTTTTCAAATCCCCTTCCGTTCCACGAGGGAGGGCTTGCTCGGTTTTCTTTTCCTGCTGGAAGCCCCCAGCCCAGAACTATTAGGTCTTCTTCTCACCTGTTGAGGCTGCCGGCCAGTGCACGGTGAAATCCCAATTTTGTTGCCACCAAGACAGGCAGCCCGAGTTGGGGGCGGGCCTCCCTTCTGATTGTTTCAGGCTGAGCTTCTCTGGACGAAGAAAGATACTTCCCCTCAGGCTGGTCACTGGGGGGCAAGTTGTTCAATTTCAATCTGCTTAAGCGAAAATAGCTTTTTTACGTTAGAAATGAAGAAACATGCACAGAAATTACATAGAAGCTTTATCCCCGGTTCCTAGGTTTACATGGAGAGCGTGAGTCTCTCCTTCCTCTCTGAAGTGCCTGTGGGAAGGGGGCGGAGCCCCCCCCAATTAGCCAGGGAGTCAGCTTCCTGATGCATCCGTGAAACAAAGCATAGAAAGTGAGATTATAGCAGTCACAAAAATTTATCCCAATGATTACAGGGATTTAACTCCCTTCTTTTTTTTTTTTAAAATGTTTTATTTATTTCTAGGAGAGAGAGAGAGAGAGACAGCGTGAGCAGGGGAGGGTCAGAGAGAGAGGGAGTCACAGACTAGAACAGGCTTCAGGCTCTGAGCTGGCAGTCAGCACAGAGCCCGACGCGGGGCTCGAACCCACGCACCGCGAGATCATGACCTAAGCGAAAGTCGGACGCTTAACCGACTAAGCCACCCAGGCGCCCCGATTTAACTCCCTTCTAACCTCAGCTCTCACAGCCTCCCTGTTTCATAGCCTCAAGGGCTGAGTCCGTGGAGGTCTGCACTGAGCTGTGTCCTCCCGACTTCTGGAGTACCCAGCCAGAAGCCCACCCTGCTAGCTTCCCTCTCCTGCTTCACAACAGACTCACCTTCTGGATTTATTCATCTCCCTAGGGCCGTTTTCCCACCTGCAAAATCGGGAAAACTGCCTCATCTCTATATTACATAATTCAAAAGAGATTCATAGGGGAGAATGAACACAGTTGAACGCGGGTACTGAGCGGGAGGCCTGGCCTGCAGCGGGGTCCCTCTGGGTGAACTAGGTGTGGGGTAGAGGTCAGGTCACTGACTCCTGGTGGGTGGTCAGTCTGCAGACAGGCTAGTGTAGGGCTGACCTATGTGGGCAGTCACTGCAAAATGAAAAGTCTCTGGAGAAGGAGATTTGAAAGTGTTTAGTTTTGTTTTTATCTTATTTTAATGTTTATTTTGGAGAGAAAGGGAGAGCGTGGAGGAGGGGCAGAGAGAGGGGGAGACACAGAATCTGAAGCAGGCTTCAGGTTCCATGCTGTCGGCTCAGAGCCCGATGCAGGGCTCAAACCCACAGACGGTGAGATCATGACCTGAGCCGAAGCTGGAGGCTTAATGGACTGAGCCACCCAGGTGCCCCTGATAGTCTTTAGTCTTGACATCAGGGTCTACAGTGTTCTCCAGAAATTCTTGAAATGGTATGGCCTTCATCAGTCTTAGAATAATTTATTACCTATCTGCAGTGGGGTGCTGGTAAATATTTGACATCCCGCTCTCTGGGGGGCAAAAGCCCTGATATGTGGTATTTGCCAATCTCCGTGGCATAGACAGCCCGCCTCTGGCTGGTTTCAGCCTCCAGTGCGGAGCTGGGGAAAGATGTGCACAGCAGGCTCCCGTGAGCTGGTGGAAGCCGCCAGCACACTGATGTCTGCACCACTTTCGTGTTCTAGAAAGGGAAGATGAAAGAGATCCTTGAAACTGTGCATGTGGATACAGGGTATTTAGAATTCTGAGCTTGTCGGTATGAGGGGAGGCCTTGGGGACCCTCTGGCTAAAGCGCCCAGAGCTCCTGCTGTGCCTACAGCTTATGTGGGAGAGTGTCCTGCATGAGCAGGACAGATGAGGCGCCTGTGGGAGCCCCGGGCTTGGGACTGGCACGAACCTGGCTAGGGAGTGAGCTCCGAGGCTGAGCAAATAGAGAAATGCCAGCACAGGGGAAGCCAGAGGCCCAGCGGACAGAACACACCCCGCATTGTCCCTGCACAAACGGCATTGTGTCTGCGCGTGACTCATGGTGACCCTAGCGCCAGGCCTGCCCAGCCAGATGACAATGGCCACAGCTCGATAAGACACGGACCCCGTTCCTGCAGGGGCCAGGGGGTTTGGGGCAGCTGTGCCTTGGGGTTGGGCTTTGGAGGCGGCCCTCTCGAGGGAAAGAGTTCCTAAAACCGGCACTGAGGTCGCCATGGTTTTTTGTGTGCGGTAAAATATACAGAAGATGAAGTTTCCCATGTGGACTAATTTTAAGTGTAGAGTCAGTGGCATGAAGGATGTTCACAATGTTGTTGTGCAGCCATCGCCACCATTCATCTCTAGAACTTTCTTCATCTTCCCACACGGAAACCCTGTCCTCCGTTAAACCATATATACCTGGGTTGTTGCCTTCCATGTTTCCACCCTGCTTGTTCAGGCTGGACCGTGAGCCTCCTGCCCTCCGGAGGTGTGTGCGTGTCCCTGTGTGACCCCGTCTGCCTCTGGTGTGTCTGTGACCTCACCTGCCTGTGGCCGGCGACCTCGGACCCAGGCATGCTCTCCCTTTGGCCAGAGTCCTGGAACCAGGGTTCCTTTGAGCTGGAAGTGACCGAGAGGCCACCTCCCTGGTGCATCTGAGGGCCAGAGTCCTCACGGGCCGGTGGAGGCCTGCGGGGTCAGAGCCTCATCTCCTGACGCCAGAGCAAGTCTGAGTTTCGTGTTTCCTCGGCTGTAAGGTCCTTGCTGGTTTCAGGCCCCTGGACTCAGCCTTAGCTCAGGGCTTTGGAGACTCTCCCTGCCCCCCCCCCCGCCCCAGGCCTGTTTACTTCTTCCCTGGGAGAAAACGGATCCTGCCTTACTGAAAACAGCCCAGATCTTGTGCTCAAGGTGACGTCTCACACACCTGGGCCAGGTGACCCCCCGCAGCCCCACTTTTATCCCCAAGAGACCACACCACGCTGATTCGTTGGGGGGCGGTGACCCCCAGTAGTCGAGTGCTAGGCTTGAACCAGGACCCTTTCCCTAAAACCTATGGTGTGGGGCACACACCCAAGGGTGCTGGACAAGATGGGGTGGGCGGAGTCATGGCAGCCCTGAAGGAACAGGAAGCCACGTGCCGGGCTGAGTAGGGCCAGCTGCCCCTCCTGGAGAGGCCGTGGTCTGGTGCTGCTCCTCTAGTGTCAGCGAGACTGTCCACCCGACACTGGCCTGGCCGGTGCTGAGGGAGAGAGTTCCTAGGTCCTCACCTCCGTAAGAATGTCGCTGCGATGAAGGACTGGCTTCTCATTCTCTCTGCCCCACCCGCAACCCCCCTTCCATCTTACCTTCTCCCCCCGGAACCCTACGCGGTGTGTCACTCTGGGAGGTGAATCCCTACAGATGGCTGACAACGGGAGGGGTCACAATATTGTCATCAGCGCTGTCGCGGAAGCAAGTCACTGTCGTGACTGGGTAGCAGTTTGCTTCCAAGTTCCTTTGATCGCTTTCTACAAAATTGAAGGAAAACCTAATGGGGGTGTCACCTGACAGCACGAATAGTAATTTTCTAGATAGATTTGTGATTTTTGGAAGCAGGTGCCTCAGAAGGACTCTGAAGAATATCGGGCAACATTTCTATAATAAAGCCCTTTCTATTCTCCTCAATCTATTAATGTGAACAAGGTTTCCCAGTGTTGACATCTATAAAAATGAAAAACAGAACTAGCATTGGTAGAGAATCTAGTTTCATTCTGTTAATAAATAACATTTCTCCAAGGATATATGGACCAGAGGTGCCCCCCACCTTCCCAACAAATCTTTATTTTTTTATGTTAAGTCAGTATTTAGCAGAGCATTTTGTTAACATTGCTTGACTGATTTTGTACTAAAAGTCATTGTAATGATAACTCAAGCCAAAGTCTTTTAAACACTTTCAGCATTAGGATCAAATTGCTGCACAGTGTGATCAATATGGGACACAGAAGCATAAAATATGTGACATTAGGATGAAATTCTGGGGTGGTGGGGGGTGGAATGGAAATTCAGAGGAAAGTCCCATCTGTTGAAGAAGAACTCGTTCGTGCATTCCTTTAAATAATATACAAGGACGATTGTCAAACCAGAGTCTAGGTTCCACTGTAAAGAGGCCGACAAGGGATTTATTCTTACACGTCAGTATTTAGCATGTGCCAGAAAGTACATTATTCACAACCACTTACACTAATGATGAGCACTTTCGGTGTCAATTTGGAAATGAGCAAGTGGTACCTTAGTCAGCCATCGTGATCGAAGGCTGCCAGACCTCCGGGCTGCATGAACCCATGCTGGCATCTTGGGTTCAACTCAGACTAGCCGTGCACTTGGGCAGATGATTCAGCTCCCTCCGGGGAATAGTCCCTCATTCGTAAAATGGCAGCATCGTTAGGTACGTTGGCGATCCTTCTGCAAGGGTATAGGTAAGAGCAGTGGCTCTGGAACCAGACTTGGCCTGAGTAACTTGCCCAGGTGGTATAGCCCGAAAGTGGATTCAAATCCCAGTTCCCCCACTGGGTCGCTTTGGGCAGGCTTCTTAACCTCTCTGTGCCTCCATCTCCATCCCTGTACAGTGGGACTAAAAATGGCCCCTCCCTCAGGGGGTTGTTGAGCTCATAGAACAGAGTTCATAAGCAGCCGCCCTGAGAATCAGCTGTCATTAAAGTGCTCGGTTCCAACCCGCTGCCCTGGTGAGATCTTTATTCCCCTGTGGCTTCTCCTGAGCCCCTCAGCCCCGGGACTCAGGAGCTCAAAGCCGCATTTATTTTAAGAGCTTTTTCATGCCTGCTGCAGCCACCCATCCCCAGCCTCCTCCGGGCCACTGCCCTGCACAGGAAATGCCTACTGTCTTCACAGCAACCTGGGACTTTTGCCAGGGACTCGGTCTGCCCACGCAGAGGCTGTTGAGGAAGTGGCGCTAGAAATCCACGCCACAGCTTGGGTGGAGAGATGTCAAGTTTTCCATGCCTCTCCTTGAACCCACTCCCTACAGAGTCCAGTCTCGGGCTCGCAGCCTAGATGGCAGGGGCTGCCCTCTGGCCACCCCTCTGACTGCCCTTGAACTCCGTTTTCTCTGCACTGAGCACATCACAAGAGGCAGATGGGATGCCCGGGCATTGGTTCTAGCGGAGGCTGCGGGAATATTTGCCTTTGTGAATCTATACATTGAGGCCATCGACCCCACATAAACCCCACTTGTCTGCCAGAAATGACATTTGTTCTGCTTAAGAAACTCAGCCTCCTGACACCTGTCACTGTCCATAGCATAACTGCCTAATTCTTAAGTTGCTTTAAAGTAGTTTCCTGATAGGGGCGCCGGGTTGGCTTAGTCGGTTAAGCGTCCGACTTCCGCTTAGGTCACATCTCGCGGTTTGTGGGTTCGAGCCCCGCGTCGGGCTCTGTGCTGACAGCCGGCTCCGGGCCTGGAGCCTGTTTCAGTCTGTGACTCCCTCTCTCTCTGACCCTCCCCTGCTAGCGCTGTCTCTCTCTCTCTCTCTCCTAGAAAAAAAAAATTAAAAAAAAAAAAAAAGTAGTTTCCTGACGATCTGCCTGGGGCAGTGGGATGTGAGCCAGAAGGGTCACCCTCTTAGTCCCCCTCCCCAGTAGATGTACTGACCTAGTTATTGAATGAAGGCATCTTTTATTTAAAAAGTTGTTTTATTGTTTATTTCTTTTTGAGAAAGAGAGACTGAGCATGAACGGGTGAGAGGTAGAGAGGTTGGGAGACACAGAATCCAAAGCAGGCTCCAGGCTCCGAGCTGTCAGCACAGACCCGGACACGGGGCTCAAACTTATGAACTGTGAGATTGTGACCTGAGCTGAAGCTGGACGCTTAACTGATTGAGCCACCCAGGTGCCCCTATCTTATTACTTTTTTAATGTTTATTTATTTTTGAGAGAAAGAGTGCTCGGGGCTGGGGCAGAGAGAGAAGGAGAGGGAGGATCCGAAGCAGGCTCTGTGCTGATAGCCGAGAGCCCAGTGTGGGACTTGAACTCACAAGCCACGAGATCATGACCTGAGTCGATGTCAGACGCTCAACTGACCGAGCCACCCAGGTGCCCTGAATAAAGGCATTAAAAAAAACAACCCTGATGTGTCCTGGCCCCAAGTAGCCCCCTTCTCCCTATCAGGTGTGAGGAGGGAGGGGGGGGAGACAGTGAGCATCGGGTCCGAAGGGGCTTTGATCAGAGTGTCCAGAGATCTAAACCACTGGCCACTGTAGCTCCAGATAATGACCACCGACCACGCGGAGGGGATCTTGCCGGGAAGGTCCTTTAAACCTCAGCGGGGTTGGGAAGAGTGTCTTTCGGAGCAGAGCCATGTCAGCCCTGGAAGGCCAGTTGGTCACTCAAGTTATCCCTGGGGCCCTCTCCTGAAATAAATCAGGGGGCGCTGTCCCTGATGTTCCCGGAGCAGAGCGTTGCCGTGCATCCCTGACCCACATAGCAGGTGTCTGTCGGCACCTTTGTGTGCCTGTTGTGCGGTACAGGGTGCAGAACAGAAAGCAGCCGCGGACGGTTTGGTGGGGTCCCTGGGAGCGGGGGGTGTCTTGTTCTGGCAACCAGGTTGGCAGTGGCCTGGGTAATACTTCATGGGGGTTGGGAGAGGCTTGAGCTGCTCTCGGCTTATTTCAGAAGTGTTCATCCAACACTTGCCATGTGCATCCGGGATATCATGAAAGAGTCCTGTCCCTAAGAAACCCCCGCTCTCCTGGGAACACAGATGGGATGGAGGTTGTTGCTGTGGATGCACAAGGGCTAACAGGGATACTGTTGGCATGTAGAAGGGGCAGGTAACAATGCCTTTGCGGAGCAGGGAAGGCTCCAGAAGGGCAGAGAGGAATTCTAGAAAAGTGGGGCTGAGCTAGGGTGGTCCTTATGAACACTGGGAAAGCTCGTGGCTGTTCTGAAGGGTGGGGGCCGGCAAGGTGGGTGGGGCAGGTGGCGGTGGGGTATTCCGGGCAGAGGCAGCGGCTTGGGCAAAGGCCCAGGGGTATAAGGGCATATGGGGCATTTGAGGAGCCGCAGAGGACAGCCCCAGAGAGCTGCTGGACCCGGGGTGTCCATACGTGGGGAGGGAGGGGGGTGGTCGGCCTGTGAGGAGCTCCCATTTCAGTCCTGGGGGAGGTGGGGGCGGTTGGGGAGTTTAAGCAGAGAGGGAGGTCTTCCATCAGGCAGCTTTGAGAGGCGACTCTAGTGACTGGGCTTGCAGACCTGACCACACCTGGGGCCCTGAGCCGGGTGGTGCCTGAGGATTCGGGGAGGGAGCAGATTTTCGAGGCTTTGGGTGGTGGATGTGGGGAGAGGCTGTGGCGCTGGGAAGGCCCCTGGCCAGTAACCCTGAGGCTGGTGGGCAGCAGAATGGCCTGGGGGCCTGGTAAGGCTCAGGTGGCTGGGCCCCTGCCTGGCTGTCTGGAGGGGGCTGAGAATGTGCATTTCCAGCAGGCTTCCAGGTGCTGCCGGTCGGGGGCCAGGCTCTGAGCGCCAGGCGTCGGGCTTCAGGCTCAGGCAGCGGAGGTCGCTGATGCGGTCCCGTGGCTCCCGCGGAAACGTGGGCCGTGAGCTGTCCCGCGGCCGCCTGCCGACTGTGGTCCTGAGCCATCTTGTGTGTTTCCCTTCCAGGTGGTGCCTCTCTGGGCTTCCTGGTTTTGGTGACAGGCTGCACGTCAGTGGGCAGAATCCCAGAGGCTGAAATCTACAAAATCACGGCCACCGACTTTTACCCTCTCCAGGGGGAGGCCAAGGAGGAGGACCGCCTCACAGCCTTGAGGAAAATCCTCAACTCGGGGGTCTTCTACTTCTCGTGGCCCAATGATGGGTCTAGCTTCGACCTCACCGTCCGGGCGCAGAAGCAGGGCCAGGACAGCGACGAGTGGGGGAGCTCCTTCTTTTGGTGAGGGCCCTGGGTCGTCTCTGGACCCTCATCCCCTCCCCCCTGGGTCATGCGGATGGTGGGCTCTGAGTGTCACCTGTGTCTTTGTTCTCTGGTTTACATCACCCCCAGGACCCCGGGTATCTCTGCGAGTCCAGTCCCTCTCAGCGCAGTGAGAACACTAACTCCCTCACCCCCACCCCCGGGTCAGGGAAGGTGTTCAAAGCAGTCTAATGTAGACTTAGTAAAGAAACTGTCCCTAAGTAAAGAACGTGAGAGCCCACATCCATCCCGTGCTCCCTGAGTGCTGGGCCGTGCTCAGTGCTCCTCTGGTCCTCTCAGCAATGCTAGTTACCCTCCGGCACACACACATTTCCCACCGATGCTTGTACGGTGCTCATGTTCCAGACTGTGCTATGTTCTCTGCTGGTAGGCAAGAACTCAGAATCCTCATAGTGACTTATGAGGTAGGGTCTGTTGGCTATTCCCATGTTACAGATAAGGGGACTGAGGCTTGAACAAGGGAGGGAATTCCAACCCAGGCCTTCTGGCTCCAGATCCCATACTATTAATCACCAGGCCAGACCAGTTCCGGCAATGGGGAAACTGAGTCAGCCTGCCAGGGTGAGGTGCAGCCATGTGATAAGACGTGTCCTGAAGCCCAGATAGAGGTGCCTGGATGTCTGGATGTTTAGGGTCCTCTGAGGGCTCCTTCCTGGACATAGCTAGGTGTGCATGACTGTATAAGTATGTAAATTATCTGTGGCCCTTTCTGGGCCTTGGGGATCACGACCCTGGCAGGTCTGGGGAGGGGTGGCACAGTGATTTACATAGATGGGTGCCAGGCCTGGCTGGTCAACGATGCTGTACCCCTCAGACTGACCAGGAGACGTGTGGAAGTGAGTCAGAAGCCAGCGTGATGAAAACCTGCTGTAGAAATTGCTCCAATATGCCCCATACACTGGGCCGTCCTTAGAATTCCAGTACTGGCCTTTTGGAGCTCCGCCAGTTTTCCAGCCCTTTCCAGGGCCAGTGAGGCTCATTTACATCCTTTATTTATGCCTGCCTCTCTCCCTTCGCCCCAGCACAGACAGTCGTAGGGATCACTGGATAAACGTTTCTCCCTTGGTGCTTCGGACCCCTCACCCTAGCCCGACTTCTTTCTGGAGGAGGGGGGCTTGGCCATCTCCTTCTATGTGCCCCCCCCCCCCGCATTCTCCACCCCCAGATTCTCGTGGGCTTTCTGGTTTTGTTGAGTTGGGGGCGGGGGACAGGCAGTAATGTGCTCAAACGCTAAAACACCTGTGAGTCTCCTGCTGCTCTTGTTCAACTGCCGATTCCGATTCAACAGGTCTGGGCTGGGGCCCAAGATTCAGCATCGCTAGTAAGGCGATGATGGTGGCCCCGTGCTGTGGTCTGAGGACCACTCTCTGAGTAACAGGTCCAGGGGATGGTGTTTCTGTGAATCACTGATTCCATTCTGCAGGGACCCGCTGGTGCCCGTGCTCCTGAAGTCAGCCGAGTTCAGGGATCCAGGGCTGGGGATTACCAGCGGGTGTTGGTACTAAGGCCATGGAGTCACTCTCAATGAGGTCTTCCAGGCAAAGAGCGGGACCAGGTGTCAGAGGCTGTATCATTCTTGGCAACATTGTAGGACCACCGGGGGAACTGGGTGGCCCCAGGACCTTTGTGACGGCCCTTGTCAGGCCTCCTTCCTCCAGCTATGTGGCTGGAGACTTGAGGCTCACAGAAAGCAGCAAGAGCAGAGTTTCACAAAGTGGAGGCCAAGGGGGCTTAGGAAGGGGAAAGCCCCAGGTGGTCACCAGACTCCATCCTGAGTTGAGAGGAGGCGGCGGCTCTGGAGAGCGCCGGGCTGCTGGGGCCACACCACACTCCAGGGCGTGGTGCTTGGGCGGCGCCCACGGAACTGACCACAGCTGAGTCACCCTTGACTGAGTGGTCACGGGCTTGACTGCCTAAACCCACCATTTGGAGTGCTGTGCTCCAGGTCTGGACCCACATCTGGAGTCAGATGGGGTCAACACTGAACGTGGCTGGTGAGTGAGGGAGCGCGTACGGCAGCGTGAAGTGGTTTTTCCGGGCCGGTAGCTGAGCCCACTGATAACTGCCTCCCAGGACAGGGAAAACCTGGCAGGAAACCCAAAGCACTTTTCCTTTACGGACCTGGGGCTTTTCCTCGGAAACGAGCCATCCTCCCAGCGAGCGCCAGGCCAGCGTGACTACACACAGGGATTCGGAGGACCGGTTGGCAAAAGGCTCCTCTGCCTGACTCCCGGTGACTGATGGCTGCCCTAGCTGTGGGGCTGGAAGACTGGAACATTCTCGAGGCTTTGCCTTGAGACCATATGCAGATTTAATTTGTTACTAAAGCTGGCTCATCATCGGGATTTTACAGAGGGATTCAGAGGAAAGTGTGTTTGGTGAACACCAAACACCTCCCTTCCTGGGAGGGTCTGAGAGGCCTCCGAAGGCGCCGCTCGGGTCGCCTGAGCACCCCGAATGGAGCTCAGCTTCAGGGGGTCCTGGCACCCCTCTGAGGCCCTGCTTCTCAGAGAGTCAGGTCGAGTGGGTGGTGGGGAGGCCGAGAGAGAGCAGAAGGCTGTGGCCCACAGAGGTGTGGCTGTGCGTGTGGGGACTTCCCTGGGAGAGGAGATAGCCTGGGCCTGGCACAGCCAGAGAAGAGGGCAGGCTCCCAGCTCCTCAGTGCTGCTTCCTGGCTCCATGACCTTGGACAAGTCCTTCATGTCTCTGTGTCTCAGTTTCTCTAGCTGTAAGATGGGCTGAATGATAATAGCTTTCATATAGGGCCTTTGGAGGATGAAGTGAGCTAATCCATCCCAAAGCACCTTAGAATGGTGCTCACGCCCTTGATAACTGTTGGCTTTTCTCTGCATCCTTATCATCATGGACACCAGGGGTCCCCAGAGGCCCAGAACAATCCACCAGGTGTGGAGAGGCGGTACTGGGACTTTCCTTGTTTTATTTTTGTCTCCTCCTTGTTAATTTATTTTGGATTGCTTCCTAGTGCTCTCATTGGGATAGGCTAGACCTCATGGGTTATGTATGCAATTTAAATTAGCATGCGTATATTTAATGATTATTTTTATCATTTATTGGTCACAAAACCTATATTAATGTTTTTACTGGTGGGATCTCTGATTTGAAAACGCGGAGGCCAGGGGTCTAAAGGGAGGCTCCTCCGACAGTCCCCAGAAGGTGATGGTTGGCTCGCACTCCTGGCTCGGCTTCCAGTCCCTGATACTGACGCGCACAGGGGCCCCGGGAAGCACCCCTTCCCCGCTGCTTGGTGGGGGTGGGGTCTGGGAAGCACGTGAACCTCCGGGCCACGCGCACTAAGCCCCGTCCTGCGGGTGGGCCCCTTGCCGCTTGCTTTGGGCGCAGTGTATCCGGGGAGTGCACGCTGACCCGAGTCCGCTTTGCAGGAACCAGCTGCTGCACGTGCCCCTGCGGCAGCACCAGGTGAGGTGCTGTGACTGGCTGCTGAAGGTCATCTGCGGTGTGGTGTCCATCCGCACGGTGTACGCCTCGCACAAGCAGGCCAAGGCCTGCCTCGTCTCCCGCATCAGCTGCGAGCGCGCCGGCGCTCGCTTCCACACCCGCGGCGTGAACGACGACGGCCATGTGTCCAACTTCGTGGAGACAGAGCAGGTCAGTGCCCAGGCGGGTCGGTGGCACCAGTGGTGCGGCGGGGACGCAGCCGTGCAAGCGCCTTTCCATTTGGGGCGAAGAGGGAGAAGGCCAGGTGTATTGGAGGTCGTTTCCCGGATCGTGGCTCCTTCCTCCGGAGGACAGACTGAGTCACTGGGGCTCTGCCTGCAAACGTGGCCTCCGGGTCGCCTGGGGTGTCCTTCTTGGTTCACTTCTGCCGGGGTAATACTGCTCACCCCAGTACTTGCAGCTAAAAGGAAGCAGGAGTTTTCGCCGTGGTCAGAAAGGGTGGCAGCTGTTTAAGAGGGCGGTGATGAATGATCCAATGGGATCTTGAGACAAAGAGTAGATCAATACAGCGAGCATGAGGGAAGGAACCAGTTTTTCGTTCTAAATCAACCCCGGAGCGCGGCTCAGCACCTGGAGTTGTGAAATCTGCGTGGTAAGAGGCATTTGCTCTCAGCTTCCATGAATATAACCATCTGCTTAGTCTCTCATTGATTTTTTTTTCCCCCTAAATTCTGTTCTCATTCCCAGAGATGCTGTCTTGCACTGGTTTGTTTTTTTCCCCTCTGTGGGTTGCAAATCTGTAGGATAATACCACTTTGTAGACGAACAGGTAGAATAAATTATAAAGAAAGGCCAGCCCCGTGAAAGGCACAGGTGCAGTGTGGCCGTGGGTGTCAAGCTGCAAACAGCCTGTGTTTATTTAGTAGGTGATGCGGCTTTGCGTCCCCTCCGTCTTGCCGCTGGGAGAGGCGTTTCCTGCCAGGACTTTGGCCCATGTAATTCCACACAGATTTGAGCACCTGCTTCCTGTGTGCGAGCAGCCGCGTGCTTGGGCTTAAGGGGAGGAAGTCCTCTTGCGGTCAGGTGCTCAGGAGGAGGACTTTGGAACAGGAGCTAACGATGGGCAGCAAGGGCAGTTTCTTGTCCATGACCTCTGTTCACTCTGCCTTTTCCTCTGGATGTAGATGAGGCTACATCCGGTTAAAAATGTCAGAGAAAATGTGGGCCCTAAATAAAGGCCATTTTCTTTTTTCTCGCTCACGTGAGCTCCGTTTGTTCACATGCACCACCTGCGTTGCCGTTACCTGCATTTCCGTCCCGATTGTTATCCTTGCAGATTGAGCCTTTGATTCATGCAGTGCATTCAACAAAACTTTACTGTTTATCGTCCACCATGGTCTGGGTGCTGTGCCGGGTACTGGGGGCCAGAGGTGCAAAGCATATATGTACAAATCAGAAGACCCATGCCCTTGAACCTGGTAACTGAACCAGATTGGAAGAGGTTTTCATCAGGGAGCCCAGGGGTGGGTCCTTGCATTTGGCCCCTGCCTTGCTTTCCATCTGGCCCTTGGGTAGATCGTTCCTTGTTTGCTTTTCCTGTTTGGTACTCCCTAGAGTTGTGAATTTCAGCCATTTTTTTTTAATTGGGGTCTCATCTATTTCATCTCATTCATCAGCAAAGCATCACAGCCGTTCCTGAAAGATTGGGCATTTTAACACTGGAAATGTAAGTCAGTGGTAGGCGTTTCTTTTTTTTTTTTTTTCTAATGTTTTATTTATTTCTGAGAGAGAGAGAGAGAGAGAGAAAGAGAGGCAGCGTGAGGAGGGGAGAGACAGGGAGACACAGAATCCGAAACAGGCTCCAGGCTCTGAGCTGTCAGCACAGAGCCCGACGCGGGGCTCGAACCCACGAACCGTGAGATCATGACCTGAGCCAAAGTTGGACGCTTAAACCACCTGAGCCACCCAGGCGCCCCAGTGGTAGGCATTTCTTCAGGCTGCTGTGACCAGGTACCAGAAATGGGGCTTAAGAAAACTGGAATTGATGGTCTCACGGTTCTGGAGGCCAAAGGTCCAAACTCCAGGCTCTGGCAGGACCGTGCTCCCTCTGAAGGTTCTAGAGGAGGCCCCTTGCCCCTTTTCCCTCTAGAGGAGGGCCCCGCTGGTCGCAGCCCTCCCATCTCTGCCTCCCTCCCCCGGGATGTCCCTCTGCCCTGTAACGAGGGGACCCACCCTGTCTAGTGTTCCCCATCTTTACTATAACCGCATCTGCAGTGACTGTCTTCAGATAAGGTCACATTCCGAGGTGCTGGCATTAGGACTTCAACATGTCTTTTTTGGAGGGCACAGTTCAACGCATAACAAAAACATAATGTTAAAGGACTATGCTTTATTTTTTAAAAATATTTTTTAATGTTTTATTTATTTTTGAGAGAGAGAGACAGAGTGCAAGAAGGGGAGGGGCAAAGTGAGAGACAGAATCTGAAGCAGGCTCCAGGCTCTGTGCTGTCAGCACAGAGCCCAGGGTGGGGCCTGAACCCACAAACCGTGAGATCATGACCTGAGCCGAAGTCGGACACTTAACTGACTGAGCCACCCAGGCGCCCCTTATGTACTTCAAAAGCAGTGCATTTCGCTTTATGAAAAATCTCAATAGTGCCTTTGCTTTTCTCATTTTCCTATAGACTGGGGCTGGGCCTTTGCTCTGGCTGTTTCATCTCTGTGGCCTGATACAGAGATTTGTCTCTGTGGCCTGATACAGAGGCATTTGTCTCAAGTGCCCAATTTCTCGGGCTCAGAGACAGGAACCTTGTTGCCCCGTGGCCAAGCCAGCAAGGCCTCAGGGACACCAGTGGCCTGCTCTCTGGCTCCTGGAGCAACAGCCCAGGGCTATTTAAATGACCTCCACCTGCGTCCCTTCTCTGGCTGGGGCAGATTTCCTGGTTCACGTAGCCTCGTTCGTGTTTTCTCTTCCTCTTCCCCGCCCTGGATCAGATCGAGGTTTTCTTGATGAAACCTGCAACCCAGCCTTGTCCCAGAAGCACGGGACAGGCGGACAGGCAGCCGGACACCCCCTCTGCCGTCCAGCTGGGATGGCGGGCAGCTGGGAACGCAGCCCCCACCCGGGAGCAACATGCGGCTGCGTGGCCCCACGGTGACGTCGTTTTTACCAGACGTGCTGGCTCGCACCCGAGCAGTTCTTTGTGGG
Organism: Hyaena hyaena; assembly: GCF_003009895.1. Lineage (NCBI taxonomy): Eukaryota > Metazoa > Chordata > Mammalia > Carnivora > Hyaenidae > Hyaena > Hyaena hyaena. The sequence continues at coordinate 548,951 of NW_024081039.1, forward strand.
GCCCCCAGACGGTGTGCCCACCACGGTGGGGGAGGAGGGGGAGGAGTCCGTGCCCAGAGGTGACTGCAGGTGTGTCCTCACTGGCAACAGGGCAGCGAACCCCGAGCCCCTCAGCGGACTTTGGTTGTGAGGCTGCCCAGGCAGGGACGCAGCACCTTCACCCTCCTGGGAGTGCCTCCCGCGGCTGGCACGCAGCCGCGGGGACCTGCCTACAGAGAGACGGGGAAGGCAAGGGAGGAGTGAGGGCCGCGAGGCAGACACACACAGCACCGCGTGGGGAAGCCACGGAGGGAGAGGAAGACGCAGCTGAAATTGAGGAGGGTGGTGAAGGCTCGCGCTTCCCCAGGAAGGCATCCTGCGGAGGACACCCTGACGATACCCTGGGGACCCAGCACAGCCCCGAGGGCGGGTCATCAGCCGCTCCTGGAAGCCAGCTCCAGGCAGCATCTACTGTAGGTGCGTCATCCTCTTTTCTGAAATGTTCTCAGAGGCAGGATGAGTGTGGCTGAAGGCAGGTGAGTGCTCCCGGGGAAAGCAGGCGGGTGCTCCCCAGGAAGCAAGAGCCGCTTGTTCTGCCCCGGCCATCATGGAATGGTTTCATTTGCAGCACTCTGTAGCAATAAAGTACTCAGGGTTGATCTAAAGTTTTTTTTTTAACATAAAAACCTCCTAAGTGAAATGTCTACTTAACCAGTGTTCCTGCGAGCACAGCGCTGCCTTCCTCCCTCCTCCCCCTGCTGGGGAAGGCCCCGCGGAGGGAGCGGTGAGGAGACGCACTGTGGTCTGTGACGAGGTGCACAGTAAGCGTCCAGGAAGCCTGAAATCCCGCTGCAGTTGGCCATCCAGGGCCGCGGGGATCTGATGGGGGAGGGGGAAGAAGTCACTCCCGGGAGCCCTGCGGACTCCGCTCCCCTGCGTCTGCGGGACGCAGACTGTGAGGCCCGGGCCGGATGGTGTCACGGGCAGAGTGTACTTCCCTGCAGTCTTGGTGGCTTTGCTCCTGGTGACGGCAGATTGTGCACTGACTGCATCCTGAGGACTTCGAATCAAAGCGATGCAGTAGGCAGAGGGTGGCGCTCTTCCGGGTAGCGTGGTGTCGCCTGCCTTGGGCCCCGACGTTTGGAGAAATGGCGGGCCTTGAAACGTGGGTTCGTCGCCAGAGAGTGGCAGGCAGCATCTTAGAGATGGGCGTGGAGCCGCAGCCGGAAGGAGCCCTGGCTGGGACTGCTTGTCCCTACCCCCCACCTCACCCCTCCCACCCCCCACCCCACCCCTGCCAGCGGCTGCCCACGGGTCATGCCTGGCCGAGGCCCCTGCCACAGAGACCCTTCAGACCCAAGCCTGTGGCCACCTGGGAGCGGAAGTCCTTCAGTGAACGCGTGAAGGTGGCTCATGAATTGCCGCACTGTGCCCCTTGGCACGCGGCGGGACTAGACAGGGAGCAGGCTGGTCCTCTGAGGCGGGGTCTCCCCTGAATTAAATGCTCAGGGAGCCAGAAGAGAGGGGTGCTTTCAGCCACCCACTCTGCCTTGCTTTCGCATTGTTCCTAAGAGGAATGAACAAGCTTTCTTCTCCAAGGCAGGCTGTATGTGTGTGTGCATGTTGGCCTGTGGGGGGTGGGGGGTGTTTTGTGTGCATGTGCATTTGTGTGTGGTGTGAGTGCATGTTTGTGGGGGGGTGTTTTGTGTGTGTGTGCATTTGTGTGTGGTGTGTGAGTGCATGTTTCACGTGTGTGCATTTGTGTGTGGTGTGTGAGTGCATGTTTCACGTGTGTGCATTTGTGTGTGTGTGTGTGTGTGTGTGTGTGTATGCAGGTGTGGACCACATCTCAGTCTCCCTGGGAAGAAGCCTGGCGTCCTTCTGGCTCTGCTGTGAGTCATACCTGGTGCGACTGCTCTGCAGCTGTGACTCACTGTGCAGAAAAACAAAACCCCAAAAGTCCCTTTGTTCTACCAAAAGGAAAAAAGATGAAAAATATTTGGCTATTGATGATAAGGCCACTGATTAATCTGACAAGGGTCGGATGGCTGCACGTCCTCCTAAGAACACGGCAGGCTTGGCAAGCGTTGGTTTGTGAACACCTCACTTGGAGATGCAAGTTCAGCCAAGTAGAAGACAGAAGTGTGTCTGCTGGCTTGTGAGCCTCCCGCATTATTCCCTTCGCTTCAGGGTCGCTGGCTTTCTGCACCCCCCGCTCCGGGAAGGGGGCTGCTCAGAGTTGCGAAGACAAGACCAGGGCATCCCAGGCCCGGCCTCGCCACTACTTAGCCATCGTGGATTCCCTCCCACCCCTTGCCTGACCCTACCCTCCCTGTCCCCACAGCCTGAGCCCTGCCCCCCCCCCATCCAGCCCCATGCTCTGACTCCTCCCGAGTCAGTCCTCTGCAGGGGCCTTGTCCACACTCCTAGGCAGTGTTTTCCTGGCCTGAGGAGCAATGAGCCACTGCCCTGTGCTGAGATCACGTTCCCTCATTACTCATTTGCTCCTCCCTGGGACCAGATGGCAGTAACTCCATTGAGAGAGGGAAACTAAGCCCCCAAGTGGTTCACATGCCCAGGGTCACCCTGCAGGGCACATGGGAGCTGGCAGGTGGAAGATGCTGTCCCAGGGCCCACGTGCTGACCCGCATTCACACTCCACCCTCCTTTCCTCCCTGCCCCGGGATCCAGATGCCCTCTGTGAGGTGAGGCATCAACTCTGCCATGAGTGTTAAAACCTATGTTCTTTAGCTCAGAGAGGAAAGCACCGCAAATCCACTGCTGGTGTGTGATGATCAGGTTGTCTTGTCACCTTGGGAACAAAGACAGTGGCCCTGATGATGAACGGGACCCAGAACTAGAAAATCTTCATGTGGGAGGGAGCAGTGGAGAAATTCAGAGGCATCTTTCCTTCCTGTCCCAGGAGTGGGGTCTAGGGTGTGGGGGCTCTCGGCGGGTGTTTTCTGAAGCTGGCTCTGCCCCTGCGGAGTTCAAGCTCAAGGGGAGCAAGGGCTAATGCTGGAAGTAGCTCCGTTAGCACGTGTTCAAGTGAAGGGTCATAGTTCCAGAGCTAAAATCCTGTCCTGGCCCTGTTGCGGGCTGTCTTTACAGAGAAATGTTGGCTAAATTGGTTTCTTTCTCAGCATTCTGGATCTGTATGTTCTTTCTTAAAGATCTTTTTAAAAATGTTTATTATTTCTTTCTTTGAGAGAGAGAGAGCGCATGCGAACAGGTGAGGGGCAGAGAGAGAGGAAGACAGAATCCCAAGGCAGGTTCTGGGCGGTCAGTGCAGAGCCTTACTGACTTGAAGTAGGGCTTGAACTCACGAACTGTGAGATCATGATCTGAGCCAAAATCAAGAGTTGGACACTCAACCAACTGAGCCACCCAGGTGCCCCTGGACCCATATGCTCTTCTTTTTTAAATTGTTTAAAAATAGATTTTTTTAATGTTCGTGTATTTTTGAAGAGGAGGGAGGGAGGCAGAAAAAAGGAAGACCCAGTATCTGAAGCAGGCCCTAGGCTCTGAGCTCTCAGCACAGAGTCTGATGCGGGGCTCAAACTCATGATCTGTGAGATCATGACTTGAGCCAAAGTCAGATGCTTAACTGACTGAGCCTCCCAGGTGCCCCTGGACCCAGATGCTCTTAATCTAAGGGTAGCCAGTGATGCCTCCAGTAGTTTAAGCATTCTGCTACTTTCTTCTTTTTCTTTTCCTTTTTTTATTTTTCAGTAGAATAGTAAGGGGCAGCATATTTGCTGGTAGTATCTGAAAGCAGAGAAGTCCTTAACCCCGTGCTTTTTTCCTTTGGAAATTAGGGGATAGAAGATCAGCTCAACTCTGTAGCTACCAGGCTCCAGTAATTCCTGCTGTCTGGGGACCTGCAAGTCTGCTGCTCAGGTCCTCCGCCGCAGAATTACTAATGCATGTGTGATCTGAGCGTGATCTAGATGCATGGAAAGCTACCCTGTAAGGGAGCAGCCTGGTAAGAAATGGAAAGGATCAGCAGCGTTGGCCTGACTGGCCCTGTCAGGCCAGGGTAGAATTACTCAGATAAAGGGCAGCACATCTGATAACTGCCACAGCATCCCTCGTGATGCTCGGGGCTGCACTTCTTGTCCCTTTAAAACTCCTGATTCAGGGGGGAGGGAGAGGGGGCCGCTGCAGGCACACGAGGAGTTGATACACTCTGTAGTAGCTGGGGTGGGGGGAGGGGAGGGTGTCTGTTCTTGAGTGTGTAAGTATCCTCTGCTTCCGTGCGGGCGCCCTGACCCTGGTAGCGTGGGGAAGCTGGACTGTGTATATGTGGCATGGGGCCAGGAGCACCTACAAGTTCAAGTCTGCCTTGTCAAGTGCAGGACTGACGAGGGTAGTCGCCTAGGTATTTTGGCTGTAACCATCCTCTTCCGGTTGCTGTCTGCTACTTGGCTAGTTGGAAGCGAAGTGCTAAATTCCAGAGCGCTTTTGCCTCTGTTCCTGACACGGGGTGTGGGGAGGCCTTGCTGGGTGTTCCAGGGAACTGGGAAAGGCCGTGTTTATTCCCGGCCAGCTGCAGCCCTCCCCAGGAGGCCCCGTGCCCGCTCCAGGCTCCCCTGAGGCCGGTGGACCGCCAGCATGCCCTTGAGCAAACAGGGCCGGCCTGTGGGTCAGGGAACAGCAAGGCCACTCGGGCCAGAGAAGCAGAGGGCGCAGAAGTCCACTGTCTGCCCTTCGTTCTAGGCGGTGTCGGGTCTCAGGCGGCCGGATCCAGTTACCCGGCCCAGGACATTCAGTTTCATTGAGGAATACTTTCCCTTTCTGTTTCCTTGTGGTACAGACGATTTACATGGATGATGGAGTGTCGTCTTTTGTCCAGATCAGAGGCTCCGTTCCGCTGTTTTGGGAGCAGCCAGGGCTTCAGGTAGGTAACGAAAACAGTAAGTCCACTTTAAAAAAAAAACTAAGTATTATTGTTCACCTGCCCTTCTCTTCCGAACAGCTACGTTTTGTTGCTTTTCTCTGTGACAGAGGTTTTGAGGCTTGTTCTACAACCCAGTGGGATTGAGCTGAGCTGCCAAAGTGTGAACACCTGTGTGCATGTGTGCACGCACGTGTGTCATGTTTATATACAGCAACGTATATGTTGTATCTAATTTTCTGAACCTAAGCTTGCTGTTTGATGCAGGTGACGTGGGAAGGAAGGTCTTTGCTGATAAGTGAGCCACGTAATGTAATTGAGTAGAATTACTTTGTCAGCCCCCAAGTTTTGAGAGCTTGGCCAAAGATGTGTTTTGACAGCTGTGACCGTCCGACAGGGCTTTGAAAGGTTTCGGGCCCCAGTGGCCATACAGCAGGTCTGCTGTTTGGAGGTGCTTGTTGTAGGGCCACGTGAGAATTGCACGGAACATTCCTATGATTTCTAAAAATACATCTAACAGTCTAAAACAGGGCTCTGGGCAGTGCCAGGGGTATTTGGCGTTCTGTCTCCCGGGAAGAGCTCAGGCTGTGGTGCCACGTCCCAAGAACACGTGTGTCGTCAGTGGAGCTCTGCACTGCCTCGTCCAGGGAGCTCCTTCCAGGAGGGTCATGGGCCAGGTGGACCTGAGGCCACGCGCCATCAACCCCAGATCTTCCTCCCTGGCCCGAGCGATCGTCCGTGTGCTCAGAAGACCTCTCTGGCCAGGCACGGCTTCGGCTCCTCTTACCAAGGGCTCTGTGTGATGGCGGTTGGGTCGTCTGTGGTGCCTGAAAAGGCTCAGGGCCACCAGCCAGGGGCTTGGGGTGTTTGACACAGCTGAACCTTGACCTGAGCCCATGTCCGCATGGCTGTCATTGTGCAGTGAGGTGGATGGATGAGTGTCTCGTGTGGGGTCTGACCTCTGGGCCGGGGCAGGCTTTTTTAGCATTCAGCCTTTCCATCAGAAAGGAGCACCCAAGACTGTGGGGATGGCTGGTGGCATTGGGTGGTGGCAGAGAGGAGCACATGAGGGTGATTGTAACATGGAAACTAGCTCATCCCAAAAGAGTTAGGGTTTTTTTTAATGGCTTTATTCTGATACAATTTGCTTGCCATAAACTTCACTCGTTTGAAGTGTACAACTCAATGGTTTTTAGTGCATTTACAGTCATATAACTATCATCATGGTGTGGTTTTAGAGGACTCATTACCACTGAAAGCCCTGTTCCCACTGGCAGTCACCCTGACCCCCACCTCCTTCCCAGCTCTCTCCAAAGCCTATGCAACTGCTAGTCCACTTTCAGTCCCTATAGATTTGCCTGTTCCAGACCATTCCAAAAGGATTTTTGAAACTTGATTTTCTTTAGATTCGCAGTTTTCCTTCTGAAACTTCTGGAGCTCTGTATTTAGCAAACGTCAAATGGGTAGGGGATAAAAAGGAAGCAGGAGACCATGTTAGGTTTCATGTGAAGATTTTAAGAAATCCAGAAAATGGGGGTGGTCATGATAGTCTTGGGATTTGGGAAGGAGCCTTTGAAATTCATCCCCTTCCTCCAGTCCTGGGGTCCTTCTTCCAGGATCTGTGAGAGGCTGAGCTCCAACACGGACTGGGAGAGCAGGACTGGGGATGGCTGCGATTGCCGGCGAGTTCCTCCTTGCCTCGCATGGCGTGTGTCCATCTGCAGGGCGTGCAGGGGATGCCCCGACTGACTCTGCTGCCCCCTGACCTTCGAGGAGGAGTCCCTTGTGTCTTGTCCAAGGCCTTCCGGCTCGTCGGCGTCTTCCGTCTCGTTTCTAGGACCCTCCATGGTCTGCTCTTCCTCTTCCCAAAGCAAAGCAACGCTGGTGTGTCATCCTGTAACTTTGGCCCCCGCCTTGACCCACTGGAGGCCCCAGATGCAGCCTGACCCTGCCGTGGAGCAGCTGCCCCTCCACCCGACACGGACAGTGTCGGCTCGCCTTTCAGCAGCGATGCCCCTTCTAACTTGTGCTTCTCCAGAGCCTCCATGGTTTCTACGGAAGAAGTTTCAAAAGGCTTTGGTGTCCAGTAATCTCATCAAGGATTTCCTAACCTTTGGGTCTGACACCCATGCTTATCCTCTGAACCTCATCCACCACCGAAGAGAGATTAGGTCACCTTCACTGGGGACCAGCGGAGAGGCAGCTCTGCGATGGTCTGCAGTCCCCCTCCCTGAGCTATCAGTAGCTCAGCCTGAGGATTGATTCTGGTTGTTTTTCTCCATTTGGAACCCGTCCCCCTTCTTAGGTGACTTGAAAGATGCAAAAGTTTGTGGGTGAAGAGCTTGTGTTTGAAGTTGGGGGGTGGCACCCTCATAGGGCTCTCTCCAGGAACCGATGAGCTCCGCCGGGTTTAGGGCATGGGGGTGGGAGGGAGGGTGGGTAGAGAGGCCAGAGAGGCCTCAGGGTGATGAGTCATCTGCACGCTTTCATGGCCACGGTGCCTGCCTTCTAAACCCCTGGATCCTGATGTCATTTTCAGCAGCCATGTACCTTTAACAGTGTCATCTTTACCATGTAAATAGGTTTGAGGACTGAAATTTTACTCTTGAAGCTAATTGCTCTCCTGGTATGGTTAGATAGAGAGTATATTTTTTTTAACTTAAAAAAATTTTTTTAATGTTTATTTTTTGAGAGAGAGAGAGAGACAGATGTGAACAGGGGAGGGGCAGAGAGAGAGGGAGGCACAGAGTTTGAAGCAGGCTCCGGGCTCTGAGTTATCAGCACAGAGCCTGATATGGAGCTCGAACTCATAAACTGTGAGATCCTGACCTGAGCCAAAGTCAGACACTTAACCGACTGAGTCACCCAGGCACCCCTGAGAGTATGTTTTTAATATACACTTAGCCCATTGAAGATTTTGCCCCCCATGTCACTTTAAGAATTGTTTTTTAAGTTTATTTATTTATTTTGAGAGAGAAAGTGAGCAGAGGAGGGGCAGAGAGAGAATCCCAATCAGGCTCTGCACAGTCAGCACAAAGCCCGATGCGGGGCTCGAATTCACGACCCGAGAGATCATGACCTCAGCCAAAATCCAGAGTCAGACATTTAACAGAATGAGCCACCAGGGCGTGTCCCCCGCCCTCACCCCACATCACTTTAGAATCTTCCTCCCCTGTTACATGCACATGCACAAATGTCTTGCAAAAGTGAAGTCAAGTCTCTGTTTTGAAGCTTCATATGACCTCACCAGTTGGAAGAGGATGCAAAGTAGATTTGTCCCCTCTGCCCTTCCCACCTTGCCTGCATTCGCTTCCTGCCTGTTAAACCCTGTTTCCTGGAAACATGGCCCTGGATGGGCTCATTTGTGTGGTGGTACTTCCTTTTTTCTTATTTGGTCCCCAAAAGGACGTGAGATGGCTTATAGCACAACGGTTTCAAAAATAATGAAGAGGTTGGGGTGAGGGAAAGATACTTGTAATGAAAATGAACTGAACCCAGGATAGAGCTGCGTGCGCACCGCAGGCCCCAGGTTTCATGTGGTTGCACGTGGTTCTCATCAGCAACCGTCACCGAAAGAAACAAGATAGCAAGGTAGCTTCTCCTGCGATTCCGAGCATAAACTTTACAGTTATGGGGCCTGGTTGCAGCTCGACTTCTGGCTCCCCTTCTAAGGGACCATATACTTTCAACACGTTTCTATCTCAGGAAAACGCTCTTAAAACAAAACAAAACCCTGAGAAATTCTTATTTCTGTTAAGCCTTAGTTTACTCTTCTGTAAGTGGGGTTAACAATCGACCTCAAGGGGTTCTGGAGAGGATTAGCTCTCATAGCACGTAGTAGACTTCGGTGCCGTGTCCAGAACCTGGAGAGCATGTTGGCAGTAGCTGTTGGTATTATTAACATAAATTGTAACATCCGGGAGGAGGGAACACATGTTGCATTGGGAGAGCATGGCCCCGCACCCAGAGAGTGTGGTGTGACAGCTTCCCCCATCTCCGTGAGGCCTGTGAAGTGGAGACAGTGTGCACGTATCTCTCTATGAAGACATGAGCCATCAGCCCGCTCAGAGCAAGCCACTAATTCATTCCACAGCAACTCACGAGCATCTGCGGGTATGTGGGGGCACTTTCTATCATAGCCCTGCCCCTGGGAGGAGGGGACAGGTCATGACCGTGTTGTGTGAGTAGAGCTCATGGGAGAGGAAGGCCAAGCGCCCTGGGGCAGCTCCCCGCCTCCAGGGTGAGGGGGTGGGTGTCTGAGCTGAGTTGGGAGGGATCAGACAAGGAAGGCAGCCTTGCAGAGGGGTGCGCCCATGTGGGTGCTGCAGCCCCAGAGGTCACAGTGTGTCCAGGGCGCTCCGTGGCTTGCTGCCTACAGCCCAAGGCAGGGGGGCCACGACCAGAGGTCAAACTGGAAAGATGGGCCCTGTATGTAACGCTAAGGAGTTTACGTTTTACTCCAGGAGGTGCCAAAGGAGGGGTGCTCCGACTAGGCTGCACTTTAGGATCACCAGCAGCTGATAAAACACCTGACACCCAGGCTGCGTGCTCTCCCAAATAAATCGCAGCGCCTGGGGGTGGGAGCCAAGCTGCGGTACTTTTTGAAGACCCTTAGAGGACTCCAGTGTGTGGGAATGTTGGGATGTGCTCAGTGGTTGGCTGGTAAAGCAGGCGTTTTAGTGCCAGGAGAGGGAAGCTTGGATTTGTAGTCTTAGCCTGTCTCTCTGATGTGACTCCTGTCTTGGCCAATTGCAAGCTAGCAGCTTGACGTCACTGCGCTTGATGCTGGGGAGTGTCGCACACGCAGTCGGCAGGCAAGCTGGAGGGAGCTGGCTGCAGTGTGCACCGAACCCCGCGCGGGCAGGTTCCGGGGGTGGGGGGCAGGTCACCCACAGGTGCGCGAGGCTTCAGTGTGGGGTGGGGGCAGGAAGACTGCAGGTAAAGACCCCAGGCAGGACCATTGCAGCGATCCAGAGGGGAGGAGACTTTACCACGGGAGGCCGGTGGCGCGCAGGGACAGGTGCCGAGATCTCCTTTGTGGCTACAGGACTTTCTCGGGTGCCGTGTGGACTCTGCTTTGACTCTCACAGCCATGCGTTCTTGAGACCTGCTGCCCCCCTGCCCACTCCCCCCGGCTGCGTCTGTGGTTTCTAAGATAAACCCATGGTGTCAAAGAGCAGCCAGGGCTCATTGGCCAAGTGTGCACTTACCTCGGAGGCTCGGAAGATGGTGAGGGGAGAGAGGGGATCCTGAAGGCGGCGGTGGCCATCAGTCCTGTGTGTGTGTGTGTGTGTGTGTGTGTGTGTGTGTGTGTACATGTGCGCGCATTTTATATTTGAGTGTAGTTGACCTACAGGTCAATGTTAGTTTCGGGAATACCACCTAGTGATTCCCCATCTCTACATTCTGCTTCACCGACCACAGGTGTAGCTACTGTCTGTCCCCATACAAGCTATCACGGTACCATTGACCGTCTTCCCTACGCTGTGCCTTTTAGTCCCGCCTTACTCAGTCCACGGCTGGAAGCTGGCCCATCAGTCCACGGCTGGAAGCTGGAAGCTGGAAGCTTCCCCCCATTTTGCCCATCCCCTCCCTCCCAAGGCTCCTCCTCAAGGCTTCTGACACACAGTAGCCTCAGGACTGGGTGACAGCATAGCAGTGCAGGTCACTGTCAGCGGGACAGATGTGGCGGCCACACGTGAGGCCTGAAGCCAAAGGGATGCTGGTGGAAGGGTGGCCTCCTGAGAGACTGGCCAAGGCTTCAGCCTGGGGCCCTCTCCGCCTGAGGAGGCTGTGATGCTTGAGGAAGCAGAGCACCCGTGGCCTTGGCCACGGCTACTTGTTTCCTTGTTGGCTCACAGGCCTGTGCAACCCTGAGCAAGAAGGAATCAGGGAGGATGAGAGGAAGCCAGAGCCTCTTAACCTGGAGCGCACCTGCCTGCACGCAGCGTCCTCGCCCCGCACAGCTCCGACTCCTCCCCCCCCCCCCACAGATTTTCATTCAGTCTGAGAGTTTGCATTTCTTTTTTGTTTTTTAATGTTTATTTATTTTGAGACAGAGGGGCAGACAGGGGAGGGGCAGAGAGAGAGAGAGGATCCCAAGAGGGCTCCTCATAGAGCCTGACACAGGGTTCGAACTCATGAACTGTGAGATCATGACCAGAGCTGAAATCAAGAGGATGTTTAACCCACTGAGCCACCCAGGCGCCCCCGAGAATTTGCATTTCTAACGAGCTTCCCTGAGGGTGCTGATGCTGCTGGCCCAGGGACCACCCTTTGAGAAGCACTAGAGTCGGGGACCCATTCTGCCCATTTACTGCCCTGGTCCTTCATTGTGGGTGGTGCCCTTGACTTCTGGGTGTTCTCAGGGACGTTTGTCGCCAGCAGTGACACTGAGCTGACCGCTGTAAGGGACGGAAATATCCTGCCTGGCCCCATCCACAGGGATGGTTATCAAAGTCTGAAGTGACCGGGCCAAGCCGTGGCCCAGAAGGGACGTGCTGTGGCCCAGGCAAGCTGTGCCCTCTCCACTCTGGGAGACCCCAGGTTGCTTTCTGTCTGGTACTCACCTTCCCCAAGGCCCACCGATGTGCTCGAGAACCTGTCGCCTCCCACCCTGTGGCTCTGCTTGTCCTCAGTCGCTGTGTAAGAGCATGGTGCCCATCAAATTAATTTGCACTTGTTACACAGACTTGGTAATAACCTTGAAGTGTGTTCCTGGCCTTTCTGGACCAGCAGCATTCTAGGCCGGGAATTCAGGGCCTCCCATCTCTTTCTCATCTTTCCATGCTACTCAGTGTCGCGTTGACTCCAGGTGGCGGGGTGAGCTCACTAACTCCATTCTGGACTGAGTAACTGTTGTAATGGAGGAACTTAGAGCCCAGAAGTTGGACACTCTTGGGTCCAGTCATCTGTGGCTGAAATTCCTACCTGTGTAGAAGAAACTTTGGATTTTGATTCAGGGAGAGGGAGACGTGTCCAGTAACAGAATTTGTCGTGACTAAAAACCAGGCTTCTAAGCCCTGAACCATTGTTTTTTCTATTCTCCCCTCACTGTGTTCCTCTGGGAAGGGCTCTAAAAACAGCCGCAGCTTATCCAGGGAGATTTTTTTGCCCTGATGGACGGGCTGACTCCCAACAGGCAGCCCCTTCTCTTGGGTTTCAGTCCTCAGGGGTCTCCCGGATGGTGGCTGAGAGGAACTTAGCCCTGCTTTCCACAGGCACCTGCCTTGTAAGTTTAGAAGCAAGACAGGAGCTAATCAACCTTAGGGTATGGGATGGAGCAGTCTTCTCAGAATTGGGATTATGGAAGTTTCTGGAATTATCAAGTCTCCTCAGCCAGGGATTGATGCCCTTGGGAAAAGGAACAAAGAATAAACACGGCAGCAAAGTGAAAGCAGTTGGTTTAGCCTTTTCTAAGAACTCCCAAGATTACTTAGGACCAAAAGCGATTTGGGACTTTATTTGTAGAATCATTTAGACGGACACACTTAATCTCAGTAGTTTCTAAACCTGTTGCTGAGAAGCTAGTCGTCTAGAGTGGCTCTTTCTTCAGGTGTGAGGAGGAACTGATGTATTACCTGTGACAGTAAGACTTGTAAGTAACACTCCACCCACTTTCAACTATGTCTGATGGTGTAGACAGTCCAGCGACACTATGTTCAGAATGCTCATGGGGCGCCTGGGTGGCTTAGTCAGTTAAGCATCCGACTTTCGCTTAGGTCATGATCTCGCGGTTCATGGGTTCGGGCCCCGCGTCGGGCTCTGTGCTGACTGCCAGCTCAGAGCCTGGAGCCTGTTTCAGTCTGTGACTCCCTCTCTCTCTGACCCTCCCCTGCTCATACTGTCTCTCTCTCTCTCTCCTAGAAATAAATAAAACATTAAAAAAAAATTAAAAAAAAAAAAAAAAGAATGCTCACCAGCAAGCAAAGCCCAACAGTGCCCTTCGAGAAACCTTGTGTCTTAAAATGTTGTCAGACTTCGGGCGCTGGGGGGCTCAGTTGGTTGAGCGTGCAACTTCTACTCAGGTCATGATCTCACACTTCAGGGGTTCGAGCCCCACGTTGGGCTCTGTGCTGACAGCTCAGAGCCTGGAGCCTGCTTCAGATTCTGTGTCTCCCTCTTTCTCTGCTTCTCCCCTGCTTATGCTCTGCCTGTCTCTTTCTCTATCTCAAAAATAAATAAACATTTTAAAAAATTTAAAAAAATGATGCCAGACCTATAGGAAGAGGAGAGAGAGCCCCCATGTCCTGTCCCCACATTCTCTCTGCGTTAGCCTTTTGCCCCCCACACATGCTGCCCGTTATTTTCTGAATCACTGGAGAGTAGTTTGTACACATCATGTCTCCTTACTTTGTACATCAGGACATTTTTCCTAAGAGCAAATATGTTCTCTTGCATCACCGCAGGAGAGGTGCACACGCAGCACGTGTGACAGTGACACAGTAATGTAACATCCAGTCCACACTCCAGATTTATTGGTTGTCTCTGTAGTGTCTGTCAGGGCACCTTGACCCCTTCGGTCTGGGATCCAGGCCAGGACCCTGGCCTGCGTGTAGCTGTCCCAGCTCTAGTCTCCTCTGATCTGGGTCAGTATCTTTCCCCTCCTGTCTCCTGTGACATTGACATTTTTGGAGAACACGTGCCTTCTTTTTCTTTAAGTCGGAAGTGCCTCAAGTGGGGGGTTCCAGATGTTTCATTGAGATCAGGTTTAGGGTGTGGATCCCTGACACCACATCGTTGTCAGAGTGTCCCATGTGGAAGCCCACGGTGTCCACATGCCCCCTCATTAGTGATGTTAATTTTGGTCACTCAGGCACGGTGCTACTCTGTTTCTTCACTTAACGTGTCTTCCTTTTCCACTGACAAGCATCCAGGAGAGATTCTGAGACCGTGCAAGCACCCTCTTCCTCATCAGCCTCTCCCTTAACATTTATGATCAGCAGGTGCCTTTTGCTGAACCATCCTTTACTATGGTGGCTGTAAAATGGTGATTTTTCTTCCCCCACCACTCTCTCCGCATTTATCCGTTGGTGTTCACCTATAAGGAAAAGCCCTCCCTTCTCCCCTATCCACCTGCCCACCTCTCTGTCCACTCACTCAGCCAGCCAGCCAGCTGGCTCTCATCTGTGTAGATTCATGAATTCCTGTTTTATTATCAGATTATAATCCATTACTGTCCTTTCTAGTTCAGTGATCAAATTGTCCCAGATTGGTCCAGAGAGAGCCTTCCAATCTGCCTCCAGTAACAATATGTAGTTGGTTTTATTCATTTTGAGAGAGAGAGAGAGAGAGAGAGAATGAGCATGAGTGGAGGAGGGGCAGAGAAAGAGAGAGAGAATCCGAAGCAGACTCCATACGCACTGCTAGCACAGAGCCCAACACCCATCTGGAACCCATGGACCATGAGATCATGACCTGACCCGAAACCAAGAGTCAGATGCTCAACCAGCTGACCCCCCAAGCGCCCCATAACAATATGTAGGTTTAAATTTGTTTTTTAAACTTTTTATTTTAAATAGGTAATTCTAAATAATAAGGCAAATTAGTTTGCAGGTAGCCATAACTCAGGTTTTGGGGAGGGAGGTCAGGGTCCCCGGAGTTGCAGAAGAGGCTGAGAAGTGGTTTCTTGCTCCCTGATTGGCTTAGCCTCACCTCTGCTCTGCAGGTCTGACATGGGCCTCATGGGCTGACCCTGAAGTTTCTCTTCTGCCTTTGGAAGAACTCCAGCTAGGGGAGTTCTAGTGTTAATTTTTTGAGGACCCTCCACACTGTTTTCCAGAGCAATAGCACTGCTGGGAATTTACCCAAGGGACACAGGAGTGCTGATGCACAGGGGCACAAGTACCCCAATGTTCATAGCAGCTCTCTCATCAATCGCCAAATCACGGAAAGAGCCTAAGTGCCCATCACCTGAGGAATGGATCAAGAAGATGTGGTTTATCTATACCATGGAATACTGCATGGCAATGAGAAAGAATGAAATCTGGCCATGTGTAGCAACACGGATGGACCTTGAGGGTGTTATGCTGAGCGAAATAAGTCAGGCAGAGAAGGACACATACCATATGTTTGCACGTATAGGAGGATTAGGAGGAACTTAATGGAGGACCATGGGGGAGAAGAAGGGGGGAAATAGTGGGGGAGAGGGAGGGAGGCAAACCATGAGAGACTCCTGAATGCTGGGCAGATGGGGGTGGGGGGAGAACATGGGGGGTGATGGGCATGGAGGAGGGCACTTGTGGGGATGAGCACTAGGTTAATATGGAAACCAACTTGACAATAAACTGTTAAAAAAGAACTCCAACCGGCGCGGTCCATGCTGCATTAGGACCAGGCTGCAGCATGTACAGCCGGGCTTGGGCTTTGAGACCTGAGTTCGGGGCCGGCCTTCCTGATCTGTGAATAGGTCACGGAGGGGGCGAGAGGCTGCCACGTGCAGCCTGGCTGGCCGGGAGGGGCCGTGGGAGGACCATCATTCCCTGGGTTCGTGGAAGAGGAGGAACCGCTAGTATTATTTCTCTTTGTTTTAGGTTGGCTCTCATCATCTGAGACTCAACAGAGGCCTGGAAGCCAACGCCCCTGCTTTCGACAGGTAGGATTGTCTGGGACCATCCTTGGGAGTCTTGCCTCCCATCAGACAGCGGCCCGAGGGACAGCGTGCAGGGGGAGGGGCCTGCCCCAAACCCCGGCCTGCATCTGCCTTTCACTTTGGTTCTTTGTACAAGAAGGGGGTTTTCAAAATGCGATATTTAGTGGCTCTCAGGTTTCCCTGAAAGTTCATTACTACTGAGGTTACACTTGGCAGTTATTTTATCTTACCAGTTCCTTCTTAATGAAGCTTTATTCCTTTGTCCTAGTTAACAAGGGATAATCTATAGGATATTTGTAGCTGCTTGGTTTTCTTTTAAAAGTGATATATTTCAAGACTTAAACAAACGGTAGTATAGAAAGGTATAAAGTGAGAAGTTAAAAAGTATTCTAACTTCCAATTCCCACTACTAAAGATTTCACTATTAGTTTTTACATAGCATTCTAGAAGAACATTGGGCAGATGAGATTTCATTTTCTTCTTCTTTTTTTTTTTAATGTTTATTTTTGAGAGAGAGAGAAAGCACAAGCAGGGGAGGGGCAGAGAGAGGGAGACAGAGTGCCAACCTCGAACTCACAAACCACAAGATCACGACCTGAGCTGAAATCAAGAGTCAGATGCTTAACCAGCTGAGCCATCCAGGCGCCCCTAGAGTTCGTTTTCTAAACCACAGGCTGGACCCTTACACATTCACTGTCACACAACTTGCTTAAGAACAGCCGTCGCTAACCTAAACAGTAACTTGTATTTGACGTGGTCCATCGCTTCTAAAAATATTGGTGATTTTGATCTAAATACTAATTTAAAAAATTAGTGAATGTCATAAAAATGCCAGGAGTGATTTTTTTAAAACGTTTCAGTCGTTCTGCCTGAATCTCGATCTGGACCTTCAGTCCACGTGCACACTTGCTGCTTTCCACAGATGGGTAACAGCAGCTCGGCCGTGACCCCCGGTGCACACGTTAACAACCAGTGACCTTTCCCTCTGAGGACACGTGAAGTCTGCTGATGCGGATGCTGTTGCCTGCGTTCAGACCACTCTTAACGTGTCCTGTGCACTGTGTGCATGGAGACCCTGATCTGCATTCCATTTTCTCAGGAAACAGAAAACATAGTGGAAAATGTCCTTGCCCCCGAGCTGACCATAAGTAAGTAGAAAGGAAGACACCTGCTCGCTGGGCTTGTTTCAAAAGCCTTGTGTTTATGGGCTTTTAAAAACTATGTATATATTTTAGAACATTTACACCCACTTCAGCATTGTTAATTCTTGCTAGCATGTGGTGTGTGCACCCAGGGGGATAAGCACCCTTTTTTCTCAAGGAGCCCCTTCAAGACTGTAAGCCCTTTGGGGCGCCTGGGTGGCTCAGTCGGTTGTGTCAGACTTCGGCTCAGGTTGTGATCTCGTGGTTCTTGAGTTCGAGCCCCGCGTTAGGTTCTGTGCTGACAGCTCGGAGCCTGGAGCCTGCTTCGGGTTCTGTGTCTCCCTCTCTCTCTGCCCCTCCCCTGCTCACGCTCTGCCTCTCTCTGTCTCTGTCAAAAATAAACATTTAAAAAAAAAAAAAAAAGGACTGTAGGCCCTTTGACCACTGAAAATGTGGCTCACTGCGCTTTGTTCCTAAAGCTTTCTGGCCGGAGGCAGCCGAGACCACGTGCACTCACGGGGCAGGAGCTGCCTGGCCTCTCACTGGGTGCTGCCACGATGCACTCATTTCAGTCACGCGTGGGAGCGCAGGCACCCGATTCTCTAGCAGATCCACCGTGGTGGGTGCCGGGGGTCCCCCTGAGGAGCTGAGCTGGGGGTCCCTGGAGGTGCCCCCTGACACATCTGGGAGCTCTTAAGAGTTTCTCTGTTCTTCGATGTGCTTGGTCCAGAGTAAGTCCCTTACGCGCCCACCTGCCCCCACACAAACCCCGTTCCCTGGGTGGTTTCAGCCCCCAGAACACCTGTGGCCAGTGCCGTGCATCCGGTAGGTTCTTCACGGTTGCCTCTTGCCCACCTGCCGTCTGTGGGAGGGAAGGGGCCCCTCTGGCTGTGCGGGCCTGAGGAGGGTCTTGTCTGCTGGTAGAGTTTGGATGGAAGCATTAGCCCCTTCACCGGGGCGGTGCCTGGGTCTCCCCGGTGGGGACGCTGGACCCCTGCTCCTTCCTCCCCCTCTGTGCTCCGAGCCGCCCACATCTGCAGTCGCAGGGTGGACACCAGGCTGTGTTTCCCTGCTGGCCCCTCACCTCTGCCCTCGGTGTGAGAAAGACGCTGTCAAACAGAACCCAACGTGACTTCTAATTTCCCAACCCCCAACCCCAGGTTTTCCGCGGAGCTCCGCGCAACAGTGAGATGGGCATGCAGGGGTAGGGCCCTGGGTGTGCAGAGCAGGGAGGCCAGGCGGAGTCTCTTACTGGCCTCAGTGTGGGCTCCCACCCCCCCACCCCCAGCCCTGAGGTGAGTCTTAGCTTATCACCGATCGGCGTATTACCACCTTCAACATGAAAAGGAAGGAAAGAAAACCCAACTCCTGTGTACCAGGCGCTGTGCTTGTCACTTTTCTTTGTCCTTTTAGTGCTTAAAACATTTTTTTTGTGACGGAGGCTTAGCTTTCTGGTACAGAGGACTCGCTCAGAGGGGACGAGTGAATTAATCGGTGGTGCTTGGGCTGCGGACATGAGTGATGACCCACCCTGTTGCTCTCCCAGCTCTGGGTTTGGAGTCCGTTGTGACGCAGGTGCAGGAGCTGGCAGGGGGGGCGGGGGGTGTCACACGGCACCTGGCGTCTGACGGGCCGCGCTGTGGGAGGCAGCTTGCACACGTGGCCACGGCGGGCTTCCTCGCACTTCAGCCTTGAATCACGGTGCCCACTCGGTGGCCGGCAGAGCTGGGCAGCTCAGATTTGCCCCCCAGCGCGGAGCCTCCTCCCCTTTGGCTCCGCGTGGCTGACCTCTGGCCAGGACGCGGCTTCCCCAGGCCCGCGGACCCAGGAGAGCCCGGAGGGGCTGAGCCACGTGCCTTCCGTTTCTTCTGGGACCTTCACCGGGGCTGCTCCTGGGGACAGAGCATGGGCTTGTGCAGCGGCCCTGACTGCGCCGATCCAATGAGCTGCACCTCTTCCTGGGACAGGGGATGGGGGGCCGCAGGGAGGGCAGGCTGCCAGGGGCATCACTAGAGAATTCCTCCACGTGGAGCCAGGAGCTCATCCTCAGCTAGTCAGCAGACGACCTGCATTCACAGTGCCCCGTTCAGGATCCATATCCACCTATACTCTGCTAATCCCTCAAAGTTGGCAAGGGAGAATTTTCTTTTCCTTTATTGGGCTAAACTTGGCTCTTTCGTGCTAATTAACTTAAAATGGGTTTATAAAACCCATTTTTTTTATAAACCCATATAAGATGGGTTTATAAAAGAAACCTGTCACCCTAGAAATTTGGAAAACTCAAGAGTGTATAAAGAAGAAAAAGAATTTTAAGTCACGTAAAATTCCACCGTTTTTACCAGTGTGTGGTGTGCCATCTTCTAGCCTTTTTTCCATATTTAGGCGTAAAGATGGCATGAAGAAAATACAGTTTACATCTGCTTGTTGCATTGTCTTCCCCGTGTTTTTTAAATTATACTTAAGCATTCCTACCATGATTAAGATTATAGAGTTAACTTTTCAAAAGCTAGTAATAAAAGATAAATATTCATCTCTCCTGAATATTTCAACATTTGTATTTTTAAAAGTCCCTGATCTATGAATATTTTCCTAAAGCTTAAAATTTTACTGTGCCTTCTTGTTTGGGTTAAACGTGATGAAATATAGCACTTAGTTAAACGTTAGACACTGAGGTTAATAGCCCCCCACACCAGCTTTTCTAGATTAGGTACCAAGTGACATTAGGAAGGTACCAAGTGACATTAGAGATTCATTTCACAGACGCGCATGTTGCCTGTATGAAGCTCTCTTAGCTGTTCTAGATCTAATGATGGAACTTTACAGAAAGTCCGGCATCTCCTTTGTCTCGTGTTCTGCTTGTTGAGAAGTCTGATATGCTGTGAGTTCTTCTCGGCCTGAGCCTTTCATGCACATAGAGAACAGCTCAGCCTGGACCACTGGTGCCACACAGGTCGCTCCTGTCCCCTCTCCCCTCGAGGGCAGAGCTGTCGGTTTGTGTCCTGGTGCCGCAACTCATGGTGCCGCCCTGTTCCATTGCAGGCACATGGTGCTTCTGAAGGAGCAGTATGGGAAGCAAGTGGTCGTGAACCTGCTGGGGAGCAGAGGCGGAGAGGAGGTGCTCAACCGAGCCTTCAAGGTAAACGCCCCGGGGGTGTGGGGTGAGGGAGATGAGGGGCCCCTGCCCAGAGGCAAGGCTCCTCACCGTGTCTGGGGAGTTTTCTCCCACCAGCTCCGCATCCTTCGGCGATTTGGGCTCCTGATGTATGAAATTTAACGTTTGTGAACTGATGGTTAGAGAATTTGCTCAAAGTCAAAACACAGCCTCTCCCTCCTCCAGCTGCATTTCCCCCAGACTCGCCCTGGGGCTCGGAGGGTTCTGCATAGCTGAGCCAGCCCTTTGCTTGGCTTTCTTGGACACACATACACCCGCGCTCGTTTGGGCTTCGCCCGCAATCCCCGACTGCTCAGGGCGCCTGAGCTCCCCCTTCAGTGCTTGCTGCTGGCCAGCGCCCCCTGGCGAGCTCACCCAGATGCCCGCGGAGCTCGGGGTGTAATGCTGTGCAGGGCTCCTGCTCACTTTAAAGTGGAGAATCATACATGATTTCCTGCTGCTAACTTCAGCCTTCAAGTCTTCCATCCCTGTCTGGGCCGCACCTGAAAGCGGCTTCCTTTGCCTGGCTCCCCACGGGCTCCCTGAGGCTGTCTGGGCACTTTTGGGACTGGTGGCGGGGGAGGGGCCTACGCAGGGAAGGAAAGAGAGGCCTCCTTGTTCCCAGAGTCTAATACGTGAAAAGTTCCAGAATGAGCTCCACGCCCCTGTCCCAGGGCCCATGTCCCCCATTTAACAGAGAGAAGCCCTCTGGTTGTTCCAAGGTCAAGGAAGCTGCATGCGGGGAGAGTGAAATCGGACCTCTCCTCCTGGGAAACCTCACGGAAGGAAGGCGGTGTTTGCTGCCTTCCTGACCCCTGACCTCTGGCCCTTAGTTGCTGAACCCAGTGGGTGCTTGGAAAAGCCATATGCTCAGAGCAGACTTTCTGATGGCCAGTTCCACTTGGCCAGACCTGCTTTTCCTGTTTGGTGTGTTGCCGTTGGCAACACGCTCCCCGAGTAGCCTCCCCCCCACCCCCCACCATCCTGGCAGCAACGGTGACAGCTTACTTTAAGGGATCAGTAGAAAACCCAAGGATCTCTTTTCTCTTTATGTAATGAGCTGTGGGGAGAGGACATCCTTAGCAGTCCCCAGCAGCTGGTGGCACTGTCCCCTCCCCTGCTGACAGGCTCCTCTGTCACTAGTGGGGCGGGAGGCAGCCGTGGTCCAGTGGCCCGGGAGGAGGTGGATGCCACCTGGAGGTGACCGGCACCGGCTGGTGTCACATAGAGCTGTGGCTCCCGAGGCCCCGAGGCCCTTGCACCGGCTGCCAGCTTGTAACCTGCCGTCCTCAGGCCACAGCGGGACAAGGTGCTCGCCCCAAGATGTAAAGTCGCTAGAGGTACGCTAGTCAGCTCCGCGGACTTCTTTTCCGCAGTGAGACGTTCCTGATGCCCAGAGCCAGGCGCTGATCGGCCTCTGGCTCACAGTGGGTGGGCACTTTGAGTTGGAGGGACCGCAAGCCTCGAAGTCCGTCTAGTCTTTCAGGGTCATTAGACTCTCTGGACAAGTCTGACCTGAAGCGACGCAGGAGGGCCCGGGGTGGGACAGGCCAGGGACCAGGAGCCCTGACGAGGCCCCCGTTCATCTTCCACCAGCGGGCTCTTGAGAGAGCTAGGGAGTTGCGGGGAAGGTTCCTCGTGTGGAAGGGAGGCCTCTGTCGGGAGCGCGGAGCTGCCGGAGCCCACCTGCTGTGGGTCTCTGGCCCCGCGTCCCCTCCAGGCCGTGTGCCAGCCTGGGCCCGCTGGCCCTGACCGCCCATCACCCCCACCCTGCAGTTTCGCTGGGCTGTGTCCTGGCACCTCCCCTCACAGGGACCCAGAGGCCCTTGATGGGAGAATCAGACACCTCTGAGCCCACCCACCTGAGGCTTGCGCTTGTCAGGATGGGACTGGTTACCATGGCAACAGGGAGCTGGATTATGAGCTCCACAGCCTGCTGGGCCAGCCCTTCCCTGACGGCCCGGGGGCTTGGGTGCCCGCAGAGCAGACTGGTCCTTCCATCATCAGCGGGAGGGTGATGTCCGTACGGGGCTGTGAGCTGCCCCGGGAAGCCCGACCGCCTCTGGCTGCGCTTTGCCCGGGGTGGGCCTTCTGCCCCTCTGCAGGCAAGATGCTCTCTGCCGTATGGTCCTCCGGGTCTTTGCTCTTCCCTCGGGATCTGGGCCAGTAGACGGCTTGGGCCGCCATATGCCTTAAGGCTGACCCGCGTGCCCGAGTGAGTGCCTTGGGCGGCCCCACGGGCTCCACGCTGCGCCCTTCCCCTCTTTGCGCTGACACCCTCCCCCTTTCCTCTTTCAGAAGTTGCTCTGGGCTTCTTGCCACGCCGGCGACACGCCTATGATAAACTTTGACTTCCATCAACTTGCCAAAGGCGGGAAGCTAGAGAAGTTGGAGAACCTGCTGAGGCCCCAGCTGAAGCTCCACTGGGATGACTTTGATGTGTTCACCAAGGGCGAGAATGTAAGTCCACGGTGAGTCTCCACCTGCGTCTTCATGCTCCTGCCTGGTGACTAGCGGGGGGTGGAGGGGGGGGCTCCGGGGCTGGGCGCCCCCCTTGCCACTCTGCTGCCCTTGCAGTTTCCTGGAGCACAGACTCAGGGATGTGTGGGGTCCTAGGTTCCAGCCTCCTCCTTCCCACCATCAGAACATGGTCTTGAAGTTTGTAAGATGGTAAAGCACGGTTTTCTGGCAAAATAAATTATTCATAAAAGGACTAGGTTAAAACGTGGAGTTATGGTGACCATAGAACTTACTGTCCAGGGGCGCCTGGGTGGTTCAGTCGGTTGAGCATCCCATTCTTGATTTCAGCTCAGCTCATGATCTCCTGGTTCGTGAGTTTGAGTCCCATATTGGGCTCTATGCTGATAGCACAGAGACTGCTTGGGATTCTCTCGTTCCCCCTCTCTCTACCCCTCCCGAATAAACATTAAAAAGAAAAAGAACTTATCATCCAAACTGATGAAAGCCCATGTGAGTGAGAGGGACAGCTGGTGTGCGCCCCATTGGCTGAGGACACTGGGGTGTGGGCTGAGCAGGAAAAGGAAGCCTGCTTTCCTCAAGTCACAATGCGGTCCGTCCTCGTTATTCAAAGACCTTGTATTTGCAGATTTGTCCACGCACTAAAATTTTAAACATTTTTTAAAACATTTATTCATTTTTTGAGAGACAGAGCACAAGCAGGGGAGGGGCAGAGAGAGAGGGAGACACAGAATCCGAAGGAGGCTCCAGGCTCTGAGCTGTCAGCAGAGAGCACGACGTGGGGCTTGAACTCACGAACTGCGAGATCATGACCTGACCAGAAGTCGGACGCTTAACCACTGAGCCACCCAGGCCCCTCTACTCACGAAAACTTATTTGTAACCCCCAAAATCCATCCTCTGGCCCTGTCCTGGTCGTCACAGACCTGCTCAGAACCGCGAAGAATTGGAGTCACTTGGGGAGCAAGTCTCCCTTCTGTTTCAGTGCTTCTACTAGCAAGTGTCTTTTTGTGATCCACTTGGTGCCACGTGGTCACGTTTTTACTCATTTTATTGGTGATTTCACTGTTTTAAATGGCCCCAGACATGGTGCTGAGGGCCATCCGGAGTTTCCAGGCATAGGAAGGCTGTGTGACGTGCCGAATGGGGAAAAAGCGTGTCATGGAGAAGCTTTGTTTGGGTCGGTTACAGTGCTGGTGGCTGCGAGCTCAGTGTTAATGAATCGACAGTCTATACTAAGGTGCCTTTATACAGAAATACACATAAAACAAGGTTACATCTCAATTGCTGATGAAAATGTGTGAGCAGAGACTCGCGGGAACCTCACCCCTGGGAGGTTCCTCTTGCTAATCTGCTAATGGTTCAGTTCACAAATTGTTCATGGCTACTTTCTGGAATGTAACTATGGCAAATAACAAGACCTGGTGTATTTTATAACGACCAGGTGTGCAGGCTGCCGAGAGGATGCGTGCCACTCCAGCCGTGCTGGGGTCCCTTGGTGTCTGCTGGGGATTCTGGGGGGCTACTCTGTTAGGTGACTCTGGGTACCATTCCGTTTGGGAGTCTACAGTCAACCTAGGCCATTGTTGTATGACCATCGTTCCTCCGACCTCAACTTGTAACCATTTGCCTTTCTTGTTTTCCTAAGTCTTCAGAAAGGCACTTTGCGGATGAACTGTCTTGATTGTCTGGACCGAACAAACACCGTGCAGAGCTTTATTGCACTCGAGGTCTGTCCCTGCATCGCGAAGCCCCTTGGGCCACTCGGGTCACGTCCCCTGCCTTCCATCGGCAAGATGAGGGCAACAGCACTGGGCTAACTTTCTAACTGAGGAGGTGGGCGGAGACGTGGCAGGCACCCGAGAGAGCTGTTCCTGTGTGGCTGGCTTGCCTGTACCACACTATGCCCTTGCCCCACGTAGAGGCACACTTTTTGGAACGCATCCCAGAGGCGGTGGCGCAGAGGTGCCGGGTGCCACCTTGAGAAACAGTAGTTCTGAGTCATGATTAGTGTGAATATACGGTTTGGCAAGGGCAGCGTGAGGCTGGCTGAGGCTGGATCTGAAGCCTAGGAGGGAGACCGGAGTCTGCCTCGTGGCCCACTGGCCCAGTGCCTAGGTGACGTCTCCTGGCTCACTGCTGGGAGGAGGGGTGGAGTCACTTGCTTGCTCTCCACCCCTCTGCCGGTCAGGGGTGGGGTTTGGGGAGGAGGTCAGGAGTCAGGGGGCCAGAGGAGGGCTGGTGGAATGCTGAAGACAAAGTTGGATAAAGTTGGGGTGAGTTGTGCTGGGAAGTTGTTCTTTGCCACAAGCATTCCTCATTCTCTGGAGGGGCATAGGGTGATCCACAATCTGCCACATGAGGAACTCATGGGGACGATGCCTGGTGACATTCACACGAGGCAGCGGTGGGGCTGGGAGCTTCCAGGTGAGCAGACGGCGACATCTGTCTCTTACTTCTTATCCAGGTCCTTCATCTGCAGCTCGAGAGCCTAGGGCTGAATTCAAAGCCCATTGCTGACCGCTTCGTGGAGTCCTTCAAAGCCATGTGGTCTCTGAATGGGCACAGCCTGAGCAAGATGTTCACGGGCAGCCGGGCCCTGGAAGGGAAAGCCAAGGTAGGGGCAGACCACAGTGGGCGAGGGAGGGCCGGCGCGGCTCCCTCTCACAGCCTGTGGCTTGGCTCACGGCAGGTGGGGAAGCTGAAGGATGGGGCCCGGTCCGTATCTCGCACTATCCAGTCCAACTTCTTCGAAGGGGTGAAGCAGGAGGCCATCAAGCTGCTGCTGGTGGGGGATGTCTACACGGAGGAGTCTGCAGACAAAGGAAGGGTGCTCCTGGACAACACGGCCCTGCTGGGTAAGGGGCTCCCATTTTGCCATATGGAGGTGTCCAGCTACCCTGCCGCACAGAGGGAGTATGTGTGTGTTGGTGGTGGGGGGCCAGGGTGGTGCTGGCCAGCCCTTCCCACTCCTCCCTGTGCGATCCCAAGCGGCAGGTAGCAGGTGCTCCGCTGAGCTGAGCTTCCTTGGCCTGCACTTCTGGCCCATGGCTTCAGCCTGAGCAGCTTACAGCTGTGATTTATATCTTCTGAGATGGTCAGTCGTGTGCAGCCACAAGAGGAGGCTCGGGAAAAAACAAAGTTTATTCTTCAGAAGAAACAACTGATAGACCGAGAATGAAATGATGGAGAAAGATGTTTTATGCAAATGAGAACAAAAAGAAAGCTGGTGTAGCTATACTCCTAGCAGAAAAGAGAGACTCTTTCAAAAAAAGACTAATAATAGACAAAGAAAGGTATTAACTAATGATAAAGAGGTCTGTTAAACAAGATACAACAGGTATAAATATATATACTCCAAACAAAAGCACTAAGATATGTAAATATAACAGACCTAAAGGGAGACGTTGACAACAATACAAAAATAACAAGGGACTTTAATACCCCATTTACATCAGTGGGTAAATCATCCAGACAGAAAATGAATAACAAGATAATGGCCTTAACACGTTAGACAGATGGACTTAACAGGCATAAACAGAATATTCCACCCCAAGGCAACAGAAAACACATTCTTCTCAAGTACAGATGGAACATTCTTCAGGATGCATCATATGTTAGGCCAGAAAACAAGTCTTAATAAATTCAAGAAGATAGGAATCATATCAAGCATTTTCTCTGACCACAATGGTATGAAACTAGAACTCAATTACAAGAAAACTGGGGGAAAAAAACACAAAAATGTGAAGATTAAACAACATGCTACTGAAAAACCAATGATGGGTCAGCAAAGAAATCAAAAGATACCTAGAGACCAAAACAAAACAAAAAACAACATATCAAAATCTTTGAGATGCAGCAAAAGCACTTCTATGAGGAAAGATCATAGCAACACAGGCCTACCTCAGGAAACAAGAGAAATCTCAAACTATCTTTATAACTGAAGGAACTAGAAAAGGAAGAAGAAATGAAGCCCAAAGTCAGTAGGAGGAAGGAAATAATTAAAGAGTGGAAATAAGTGAAATAAGAGATTTAAAAACAGTAGAAAAGATTTATAAAACTAAGAGTTCATTCTTTGAAAAGATAAAACAAAATTGATGCATTTTTAGCTTAGACCAACAAAGAAAAAAGTTGCTAATTGGAAACAAAAGAGGAAGAATTACAGCGGACACCACAGAAATACAAAGGATCATAGGAGACTATTGCAAAAGATTCTGTGCCGTCAGACAGCCTAGAAGATATGGATAAATGCCCTTCTTCCAAGACTGAATCATGAGGAAATACAAAATCCAAATAGACTGATTGCTAGTAAGGAGATTGGATCAATAATCAAAAGCCTCCCAGCAGCAGCTCCTGGCTGGCTCAGTTGGTAGAACATGCAAATCTTGATCTCTGGGTTGTGAGTTTGGGCCCCATGTTGGGCATAGAGATTTTCAAAAACAAAATAGAGTGGCTGAAAATTAAAAACAAACAAACAAAAAACCCTTCCAACAAACATAAGTCCGTGACCCGAAGGCATCACTGGTGAATTCTACGGAACATTCAAGATAAGATTTAATACCTGTCCTTTTCCACTCTTCCAAAAAATTGAAAAGGGGGGAATTCTTCCAAACTGCTTTTATGAGGCCATCATTACCCTGATACCAAAACCAGACAAGGATGCCATGTGCGTGTGTACACACACGCACGCGCGCACACACAAACAATTGCAGGCCAGTATCACTGATGAACACTGATGTAAAAATTTGCAATAAAATATCAACAAAGTGAATTCAACAACACATCAAAAGGGCAATTTACCATGATCAAAAGAGATTTATTCCAGTAATGCAGGGATGGTTCAACAGCCACAAATTGGTCAACTGAAATACCACATTAACAAAATGAAGGATATAAATCCTGTTGATCATCTCAATAGATAGAGAAAACGCATTTGACAAAATTCAGCATCCATTTCTGATAAGAACTCTCAACCATGTGGGTATGGAGGGAATTTACCGAAACGGACTGAAAGTTGTGTAGAACAAACCCACAGCTAACCACAGACTCGATGGTGAAAAGCTGAAAGCTTTCCTTCTGAGAACAGGAATATAACAAGGATGCCCGCTCTTGCCACTTTTATTCAGTATGTATTAGAAGGCTAACCCACAGCAATTAGACAAGAAGAAAAGGCACCCAAATTAGAAAGTCTCTATTTACAGATGACATATTATATATACAAAACCCAGAAGACTCCACCAGAAAACTGTTAGAACTAATAAATGAATTTAGTGAAGTACCAGGATATAAAATCAACATACAGAAATCTGTGGTGTTTTTATACGTTAATAACAAATTACCAGACAGAACAATTAAGAAAACAATTCCATTTATAATTGCATCAAAAAGAATAAAATATCTAGGGATAAATTTAACCAAGGAGGTAAAAGACCTATACTCTGTAAGATACTAATAAACAAAACTGAAAAAGAGGCAAATAAATGCAAAGATATTCTATGTTCATAGATTGGAGGAATTCATATTGTTAAAATGTCCATACTACCCAAAGCAATCTACAGGTGCAGTGCAATCCCTATCAAAATTCCAGCAGCATTTTTCACAGAGCTAGAACAAATAATTCTAAAGAATCTTCTTGAGAAAGAAGAACAGAGCTGGAGATATCAAGCTTCCTGATTTCAAACTAAAGTCTAAAATTATAGTAAAACAGCATAGTTTGGGCACAAAAAAAGGACACACAGAACAGTGGAACAGAATTGAAAGCCCAGACTGAAACCCACATATATACAGATAGGAAATTTATGACAAAGGAGCCAAGAGCATGCAATGGAGAAAGAGTCCCTTCAATAAATGGTGTTGGGAAAACTGGACAGCCACATGCAAAAGAATGAAACTAGACCACTGTCTTACACTGTACACAAAAGTCAACTCAAAATGTAAGACCTGTACTTGTAAAATTCCTAGAAGAAAACACAGGTGGTAATATACGTGTTCATAACACACACACACACACACACACACACACACACACACACACACATATGGATCTAACTCTAAAACAAAAGCACAAATAAACAGATGGGATTACATCAAACTGAAAAGCTTCTGCACAGGGAAAAGAATTGTCATCAAAATGAAAAGGCAGCCCTACTGAATAGAAGATTTTTGTAAATCCTGTGTTGGATTAGGGGTTAATATCTAAAATATGTAAAGAAATTCTACAACTCAACGACAAAACCAGACAACCTGATGAAATAAAATGGGCAGAGGATCTGAATAGACAGAGTATTTCTAAAGAGGACATAGATATGACCAACCAGATGTTCAGCGGCACTCATTACTAGGGGATGCAAGTCAAAACCAAAATAAGGTATAACCTGGCACTGGCTATATTGTCTATTATCAAAAAGACAACAAGTATTGGAGGAATTGTAAAGATAAGGAAATCCTTGTATGCTGTTCATGTTAGTTAGTTAGTTCAAATTAGTACAGCCACTATGGAAAGTCTTCAGAAAACTAAGAATAAAACTACCATGTGATCTAGATGTTCCACTTCTGGGGTTTATCTGAAGAATGTAAAAACATTGATTCAAAAAGATATATGCACCCCTGTGTTTATTGCAGCATTATTTACAATAACCAAGATAATGGAACAAGCCAAAAGCCAGTGCCTGTTAGTAGATGGATAAAGTAGATGTAGTGTGCATGCGTGCGAGTGCACGCATGAACACACACACACACACACACACACACACACACACACACACACTCTGGAATACTGTTCGGCCACAGAAAGGAATGAAATCTTGACGTTTGAAACAACATGGATGGACCTTGAAGGTATTATGCTAAGTAAGATAAGTCAGATGGGGAAGGACAGATACTGTGTAATTTCACTCACGTGAAATCTAAAATAAAACAAAAAACCAAACTTACAGATACAAAGAGCAGACTGATGGTTACCAGAGGGGGTGGGGATAGGCAAATGGGTGAAGGAGGTCAAATGTATGGTGATGGCCGGTAACCTGACTTCTGGTGGTGGTCATTTTGTAGTGTGTTCAGATGTAGAATTGTAATGTTTTACACTTGAGACTGATGTTTATATACCAATTTTACCTCGGCTTCAAAAAGTTATAATACTCTCAGGTCCTAGATATGGAGAGCATATCATACAGAGGTTTATTGGGGGTTTCTTTATTGAGATTTCTGCAGGAAACGCAGGACAGAGTCAACAGCTTAGAATTGGCCAATTTGAATAATTCTGGTGGGCTTTGGGTTATAGGCGTGGGCCCTAGTTGAATGGCACCTGGTTCTGGCATGACTGAGGCAGAGGGATATACAAAATGTGAATACAGTGAGCCCACTCCTGTACTTTCTTAGTTTGGACTATATATCTGAGCCAAGAGGAAAGGAAAAGTCGAGAAGATGCTGGACGAGTCTGTGTACTATAGGTCTCAGTTTCTTTGAGTGCTAATTCCTACCAGAAACCCATCCTCTGCTCCGGTGGGTTCTTGGTCCCGTTGCCAGGTATCATTTGTCCCAGGGAGTCTCTGGTGAGGGTGAGGGTGGCCTCCTGTTCATTATGGCCCCAGGACCTGGTAGAAGTGATAGAGGGAGAAGTTGTGTCCAGGGAGGTGGGCACCTGCTCTCAGGGGCAACTCTGTCATGCTTCTATCAACAGCTAGAGGTTTCTATTTGTTGAGCTACAGTTGACATACAGCATCATAGTACTTTCACGTGTACGGCAGCAGGATTCGCTATTTGTATACGTGGTGGAATGATCGCAGTGATCTAGTTAATATCCATCACCACACGTAGTTACAAAAAAAAAGTTTTTTTCTTATGATGAGACCCTTTAAGATCTATTCTCTCAGCAACTGTGAAACGCACAGCACAGTATCATTAACTATGGTGGCCGAGCTGTGCGTTACGTCCCAGGGCTTGCTGATTTCATAACTGTGACTTGAGATCCCCTTCACCTTTCTCTCCTGCACCCCCCCTCCCAGCCCCCAGTCTGTTTGTTTCTATCAGTTCATGGTTTTTAGGGGTTTGTTGCTGTTGTTGGTTTTTAGCTTTACCTATGAATGAACTAGAGGCTTCTTAGGAATTTTTTTTTTATAATTTTAAAATTTTATTAGAGAGAGAGAGTGCAAGCAGGGGGGGACAGAGAGAGAGGATCTGACTAGTGAGAGAATCCCAAGCAGGCTTAGCACTGTTATCCATCACAGAGCCTAATGTGGGGCTTGAACCCACAAATCATGAGATCATGACCTCAGCTGAAATTAAGAGTTGGATGCTTAACTGACTGAGCCACTCCAGAAACTGCCCCCCCCCGAAGGAAATCTTAATGGCGTCTTATTCCCTGGACCCTGTAAATGCTATAGAGATAGTAGAGAAGAATGGGAGAACCTAGCAATTTTCCTTAGAAAAATGTCTATGTTTTGTTTTAGAAATTTCCGAAAAATTACTTTGCCCATGTTTAAAATGGTTTCTCAGCCCTTTGCTGCATTCATGCTTCTGTGGGGACGCCCACTGGGCTTCAAATAGCCAAGGTGATATTCGTGTCAACCTAGAAATGAGGTGAGCTCAGTCAACGCTGAGAGAAGGTCTGAGTAGCGCAGAGTCTTATTAAGTAGATGGGTTGGTATGACTTAAATTTGCAGTAAGTCACCTGTTTCAAAAATGAAATCTGTTATGGGTGTCCAGGGGATGGGCATGGTTCAGAGTCATGATTTTTTAAGGGCTTGAGTCCAAGGTAAAGCAAAACATCTCAGGCTTGAGGGATGGAACGTGAAAAAAGCAAAAATGGGGCAAGACATTCCAGGTTTAATATACATGCATTTACAGTGTGGTAGGCTGGGGTATGTGGGTGGCTCATGATCTCACAGTTCATGGGTTCAAGCCCCGCACTGGGCTGTCTGCTCTCAGCCCAGAGCCCACTTCAGATCCTCTGTCCTTTTCTCTCTCTGTCCTTCCTCTGTGCTCAATCTCTCTCTCTCTCTCAAAAAATAAACACTAAAAAGAGAATAAAGTGTGATAGGTTGGAGTGTCCCCTTGCCTCCGTCCTCACTGGCTCGTGGAGGGAATGCTGAGGCTGACATTTCCTGTGGTCTGATGCCCCAGCCTGTGGGGCTCTGGTTGCGTAAAGGGTGTGGAGAAGGAATGTCTGGTCCTGTGTTTTCAGGACTTTGTGGTGAAAATGCCATAGGGAAGGGGGGCCTGGGTGGCTTAGTCGGTTAAGCGTCCGACTTTCGCTTAGGTCATGATCTCGCGGTTCGTGGGTTCGAGCCCCGCATCGGGCTCTGTGCTGACTGCCAGCTCAGGGCCCGGAGCCTGTTTCGGTCTGTGACTCCCTCTCTCTCTGACCCTCCCCTGCTCACGCTGTCTCTCTCTCTCTCTCCTAGAAATAAATAAAACATTAAAAAAAAAAAAAAAAGAAAGAAAATGCCATAGGGAAGGGGCACCCGGGCAGCTCAGTCGGTTAAGCTTCTGACTCTTGGTTTCAGCTCAAGTCATGATCTCACGGTTCGTGAGATCAAGCCCCATGTCAGGCTCCACAATGAGCGTGGAGCCTGCTTGGGATTCTCTCTCTCTCTCCTCCCCTCTCCCTCTGCCCCACCCTTTCTCTCTCAAAATGCATGAATAAACTTGCAAAAGATGCTGTAGGGAAGCGTCCTGGTTAGGTGGCCTTAGCCCCTCACCGTCTTCTCAAGGAACACACTTGGCCCGTATCTGCGGCCGTGTCTCCAGCAAGGGGCTGACAAGGGTATCTGGAGAACACGTGCGGTTGTGCGGTATGCACACACGTGCCCTTTCGTGCCTCCTCACAGTGACCCCCAGGATCCTGAGAGCCATGGCAGAGCGCCAGTCGGAATTCACACATTTCAAACGGATCCGTGTCGCCATGGGGACCTGGAATGTGAACGGGGGAAAGCAGTTCCGGAGCAACCTCCTCGGGGCGGCCGAGCTGGCCGACTGGCTGCTGGACTCCCCCAAGTGCTCGGGCCTGGCGGGCTCCCACGGTGAGTGCACGCAGCTGCCGCGGCCACAGGGACTTCGGTTTGAACTTTTCCACCTCCGGCGCCTCCTCAGAGTTGGTATTTGGTGTTCTGGCTCCTCAGAAAGTTTAGAAAGTTCTGTGGTCTAACTTTCCAGCACACACCTGGCAAATTATTTGAAGCCTTCTCTCTTCCACGGCGAGAGAAGGGCTGTCAAGGTGGGGAGTCTCTCTCTTCACATACAGAGATTCCTGGGCTTTGCTCGTTAGAACCTTTCTGTCGTGAGGAGGGGGATGTGGCTCCAGGCACTCGCATCTTGTTGCTGGTGACCAAGCACGTGTGTCCCAGCCTTCTCCCCGCCACCTGTGGACGCGTGTCCACTTTAAGTTACAAAAGAATTTGTGTGCCTTTTAGGAACAAAATGACTCCAAATTTGGCCCCCCACCTTGTGTCTTGAATCACACAAGGTACCACTGGGTGGCCTCAGAATGCAGGGGAAGGAGAAGAAATGATTCTCTGCCATCAGCAAGGACGCAGGGGCCTGGCGTCTCCGAGCTTTCTTGGATTCCGCAAGAGATCCACGATCCGGTTCTCTGTGGACGTGTAGGAGCCTCTCATTCTCCACAGCGGCCCCGAGAGTTTCCTGGAGCCCACCCCCCACCGTCCCGTGCACAGTTGGGTACCCCCACCCCTTGCTTGCTGCCTTTAGCAGGATAGCTGGAGTGCCCCGTCCGGCATTCTGGTGTCAGCGGGGACCGTCCAGAACGCCCACCGGAGCAGGCCCCTACTGCCGTGAGCCTTAGAGGGAACGTCCCTCCCCCTTTTCAAAGAAAGGCTCTTTGGCTCTTCTCGTTTGCAGGGTGGGTGGGGACAGCAAGCTGTTGTCACTTTGCAGGGCATTTTATTGGGACGCTGGGCTCAGCGCCCCCTAACTAGGAAGATTCATCAGGTTCAGGAGGGAGGAGGGGCTGTGGTGCCTGTCGCCAGCAGATCAGAGGAACTGCGTAGTTTTTCTTTAAACAAAGAAGAGAAGCTCTAAGCCAGTTAAGCTTGAAGTTTCCAAGCCTCACTGTTCCGACGGCGTCAGGGA
This sequence comes from Hyaena hyaena, assembly GCF_003009895.1. NCBI lineage: Eukaryota > Metazoa > Chordata > Mammalia > Carnivora > Hyaenidae > Hyaena > Hyaena hyaena. The sequence continues at coordinate 582,273 of NW_024081039.1, forward strand.
GTGCAGAGTGTCCCTTTCTGCAGCGCTTGGACCCATAGTCCCAACTGATGGCTCAGGAGCTGAGTGGCAGGAGGTGGGGGGTGCTGGAGAGATGCGGCGGGGGGTTTTAAAGACGGGCCGCAGAGAGAACGGAGGAGCAGCACCTTGGTTTGCCATGCACCTTGTAAGATGCATTTCCGTAGCAGACCTCAGCGTCCCCAGGCCACAGGGTAACCACCTCAAGCTGGACAGGGTTTCTGTGCCCTAACCACCAGGACGACAGTCCCCTGGATGGACCATCATCAGTGAGTCATAACCAGCTCTGTGAAAAGTACTGAGGGACACAGACAAGCATGAGGCAGGGATACCCCACGTGCCTCTGGGCCTGATGCACATGTTGGTCACCAGGAAGGAAGAGGGACAGACAGGATGGTGCCCTCACTACCTGCCGGTGGGGGCGGGGGGAGGTTCGCACGTGCCATCTGATAGATGCATCACAACCTCCTTGTGAGATGGTAGTTACTGTCTCTTCCGCAGAGAAAGGAGCAGACGTTTGGAGGCGTCAGTGACGTGGCCCAGGATGTAGACAGGGCAAGGCTGTGTGCACAGTGGGACGTGAGGGAAGGTGGGGCTCTGCCCGGACCTTCACTGAGTCCTCTGGGCGCGTGCACCCCGGCAGTGGCACACCTGGCCTAGAAGAGACAGCCGTGGTGCCCTGCGAGTTTGTTAACATGAGCCTTGTCGAGTCTGATTTCCTTCACCTCCGCCTTTCCCCCCAGAGGATGACAGCCCAGCTGACATATTTGCCGTGGGGTTTGAAGAGATGGTGGAACTGAGCGCAGGGAATATCGTCAATGCCAGGTGAGCGTCCGGCACAAGGGGTACGGGGTGGCACCCTGAAACTCACACGAAGCTTTCCTGAGCTGGGTGCCTGGCTAGGAGCGGGGTGCTGAGGCCATCCTGCTTCGGCACCCACTAACCCGGGACCCTGACGTATAGGTACTTGGGATTGCATTCCTTACCTGCACACAGATGTGGACCTCCAGTTCCTCCTTGCAAATTAAGGAAATAGAAGGATGGGCGTGGTGTTGCTGTGTATTCTCAGCCGTGTGTGGAGGCTGAGTCATGCTGTGAGCTGGCATTGGGCGCCTGGAAGGTGTGGGCTGAGGGCCAGGCGGGAAGGGTGCTGACTCACCTTTCCTGGGGAAGGTGAGAAGCATAAGTGCGGGGAGACGGTACTTCTGTTCCCTCCACCAGGTGTGAAGGAAAGAAAACCACTCTATTCACGTTTTCTGTAAGGCCAACTGGACTTTTTCTTTCCTGGTTTTATTTCAAGGACTTTTCTGAACAAATAAAACCTGATCTGTGAGGCTCTATGAGTGAGGTGCCATGTAGGTTTTAGGTAGAGGGGGTGGGGTGAGACGTGTGCTGTGATGTCTATGGCACAACCAGAAATACACAGACAGTCCACTGCAGGCGTTAAGGCGGGGAACTGGTACGGCAGTGGGGACAGCATGACACCAGTTCTGTAAAAGGAATGAACTAAGGGCTGGAGGAGTCTGTGGGCAGGAGAGCCCATCTCTAGCAGACGGGAGAGCATCGTTTCTTTCTCTTCTTTTCCAGTACCACCAACAGGAAGATGTGGGGTGAGCAGCTCCAGAAAGCCATCTCACGCTCTCATAGGTACATTCTCTTGACTTCGGCACAGCTGGTGGGCGTCTGTCTGTATATCTTTGTACGTCCATACCATGTCCCATTCATCAGGTAAGAACATTGAGTTTATGAACGTCTGGGGGACAGGGGGTTGTTGGTCTCGGTGTTTTGTTCTGACTTCCTCCCTCGCCTCCCCTCCTGCACCAGGAATCGGGACTTGCCATTATTCTAGATCAATGTAGCAACCCGCCCCCCCACCCCCGGAAAAACCGGGCTGAATAGAATATTGTCTGGCGATTAAAAAGCCACAGTGGGAACCTTCCAGGTCAGGAAGCTGAGCTCTTTCAGAAAGTATGATTGTTGTCTCCCAAACTCAGCTTTGTGCAGAGAGAGGGATTTTTTTGTTGAAGTTTTAGACAGGAAACCTCTGACCAAGAGCCAAGTAACCCATCAGGAAATGCCAGCTCTTTTGTCTCTTTTTAAAAGAGTTTTAATAAGACGTGTGGGCAGAAAACCTCTCCCACTGTTACCCCACTGCAATGTCCCTAAAGTGACAGCTTTGTGAATGTCGGGAAGGGAACATTAGGAAATGGGATTCTTCTTAGGAAAGAGTGTGTGTGTGAGTGTGTGCGTGTGTGTGCATGCATGTGTATGCATGTGTGTGAACATGTGTGCGCACATGCATGTGTGCATGTGTATTTTAAGGTTTGGGAGGAACTCACCTTTTCCCTCAGTGACTGCTCACCTCCCACTGCCCCCTGGTCTCGCTCGTGTCCATGGCATTCCCTCGCATCTTTCTCACCGCCCCTGCCCGGCCGAACCTTCCCTGTTGCCGAGTTGAACACCTCTGAGTATTTAGAGGCAAGGAGGCTGCCCGCGGCAGAGCTTGGAGAGCAAGACTGTGTTCTGTGCTCGTAATCCCCTTCTGTGACACTCAGAAAATCTTTAAGTCTGTGTCCCCGGCTGCTGATCATGGCAGAGTGAGCAGGTAAGAGTCAGTAAAGGCAAGGTCAGGGCAAAGCTTAGAGGTGAACCCCGAGAGAGGCCGGTGCCGGGGAACTCCAGATTTCCCAGGCGCCGCCCAGTGTCCCCGGCCCCTCCTTCAGCCTTAGCTTGTTTAGCTCGTGTGCTCCTTGGCCGCCCTGTGTGCTGAGTGCTGGTCCCAGGGAGCGGGGGTAGACCTCCATGTGCCTCAGTCTACCGTCCCATGGACCCGCACACTCGCTGCTGTGCCTCGTAAGCGGGCACTCGAATGTGAGCGGGTGTCTGTGTGCAAACCGCCTACCCAGCCTGGCACAAACAACTGGATGTTTCCTGTTTCTTAACACGCGTGGATTACCCGGTGGCAGCACCCGTGCTTTGCGGGAAGGCTGCAGGGGTGGGGCAGGGGTAGGGCGGGGTGGGGCAGCCATAGAAGCAGAAAGCGGGGATGGAAGCGACAGCATCATGAGTGCTTCTGTGGGCACAGGGCCATGGAGACGGCCCTCCGGGCCTCCCAGGAGGCAGGCGTCGGCAGGGAGAGGAGAGCCGTCAGGAGCGATGGCCACGCCGGGCACCACGTGGCCTGGCCACTTAAGATGGGATTAGACGGATTCCGAGCCACAAGCCTCATGCTGCCGCCCAGCTCTTCTCTGTAGCGAAGCAAGTTTATGCTTGTCCTTCGTAGCCTCTAAGGGGCCGCCGCCCGTGTGCATTCTGTGTTGCAGGGACGTGGCGATCGACACAGTGAAGACGGGCATGGGAGGGAAGGCGGGGAACAAGGGCGCCGTGGGCATCCGCTTTCAGTTCCACAGCACCAGCCTCTGCTTCGTGTGCAGCCACCTGACGGCTGGGCAGTCCCAGGTGAAGGAGAGGAACGAAGACTACAGGGAGATCACCCAGAAGCTCAGTTTCCCGATGGTGAGCAACGCACTGTGGGTGGCTGGTGGCCCGGGAGGTGACATGGGAGCTAGCTCCCTGTGCAGAGCAGCCCCACGCCTGCTTTTCTGAGCTGCCAGGGTAGGCCGGGCATCGGGAGTGCACCCGCTGAGGGCTTGGCTCTGGGGGCGGGGGGATGACCCAGCAGGGGTGAGCCCAGGGCGCCCAGCCCTGGACTGTTCTGTGCCCCACATCAAGTCCTTATGCACTTATGCATTTTCGTTGAGTCTTTGTGTGTTTTCTGATTTTCTCGTTGGCAGTCCATGCTTTGTCCAAGTTGGTGAGGAACATCTGAATCCAGTGTGAGGCTTGGTTTTCTTGAGATCCGTGGTCTTCACACATGCATTCTGTTGCAGCTCCAATAAGAGCGCCCGTTTTTTACTTTTACTTTTTAAAAAATGTTTGTTTATTTATTTTGAGAGCAAGACAGTATGTGAAAACAGGAAAGGGACAGAGAGATGGAGAGAATCCCAAGGAGGGTCTGTGCAGTGAGCGCGGAACTGTGACATCATGACCTGAGCTGAAGTCAAGTCGGATGCCCAACTGACTGAGCCACTCAGGCTCCCCAAACGCCCATTTTTTCAATCTGTGAATTCCTCACCAAGGAGCCCTGGATCCTTCCCCCTGGTCTCCACGTTGTGGCTAACATGCACCATGCTGCCCTCTAGTGGTGGCAGGGGTTTGCATCCCAAAGCCCGCGGATCTTCTATTCAAATTCAGATTGGAATGTTCTCCTCCCCGTGCAAAGATGATTGCCTGCACACCTTCAGCCTGCTGCAAACCACCTGTTACCCAGCAGTGAGGGGAGGCCAGTTCTTCACCACATGCTCTGCCGACGTCTGTGACACGGTTGGCTGGGTCACAGAGCTGCTGCATGTGAGGCCAGATAGATCCCCTAAAACTGACACCCTGTTTACTGGGCTGCACAGGCACTCAAAGCAAAAACTCTTTCATTTTCATTAATGAGCGTTATAATCTTTGCTGTAGTTTTGTTTCTTGAATTAAAAAAGGAGAGTGGGCGCCTGGATGGCTCAGTTGGTTAAGTGTCCGACTTCGGCTCAGGTCATGATCTCTTGGCGCATGAGTTCGAGCCCCACGTCAGGCTCTATGCTGGCAGTTCAGAGCCTGTGTCTGCTTCCGATTCTGCATCTCCCTCTCTCCCTGCCCCTCCCCTGTTCATGCTCTGTCTCTCAAAAATGAATAAAGTTTAAAAAAAAATTAAATAAAAAAGAAACAGAGTTGGGAGATTTACAATGTGTAGTCTTCTAATTTATGTAGGACATTATGCATGTTTTTTCTGTGTGTCTCTTTAGTTTTTTTAAAAAAATTGTCCAAACCTTCTCACTTAAAATGCTATTTCAAAACATTAAACTTGGGACATATTCAAAATATTCAAAGGGCTTATAACAACCGCCTTTTTTTCAACAACAGAAATACTGCGGGTTCCTATAAGTTAATGCCCTACACCTGCAGGTATTTAGTAAATTAATTAAAACTAAATAAAACAAAAATTCCTTGTTACACTGGCCACATTTGATGGCCACCCGGTGGCTGCTTGTGCCTGCTGTTCCCGGTTTGGATGGTGCAGATGGAGAACGTTTCCATCACTGCAGAAAGTTCGTTTGGACAGCCGGGCTCTACATGCTTATTTGATCGTGATCACTTTAGTCCTCTGCCTGGATTCCTGTCGTGGTTTGCAGGGAGTGGGGACATAGCAGAAACGGATTTTGGAGTTAGGCAGATCTGAGGTCAAGTGCTGCATTTATTATGCACTAGGTGGTGTAACTTCAATTTTTTTTTAATCTTAAAGAGAGCCGATAGTGCCTGCTTTCCAGGATTGCTATGAGGGCAGTGTGCCCCAGAACACAGCTCAGTTCTTGTAGATGGGAGGTAGGGTTGATGCATAATGGCCGCTGTCATTGCCTTTGGTGATTCATGGCAGGAGACAGGACAAGGGTCAGTGCTCTCCAGAGCTGTGCTAGTGGACCTCGGGCTCAGGATGGGCTAGACCGGGAGTTGGGACAGAGAATGGGTTGCAGGATGAAAATGGATGAAATCCATGACGTTTTACAAAGTTGCACGTTCTGAGCATTTTTACATATTTCCTTACGCCTGATTGTCATAACTCTTAATGTTTGGGGCGATTCTTCTTTGGGTGCGTAGACATAACAAACGCAGGAGCACAGCCAATCACAGAGCTGGGGCAGGCGCAGCGAAGGATGCAGTCATGCTCCCCCAGTTAGAGTTGAGCTTTCTCCAAACCACTGAAAAACACTGTCATTTGAAACAAAGTAAGCCATGTAGGGGCACCTGGGTGGCTCGATCTCTTGATTTCAGCTCAGGTCATGATCTTACAGTTCATGAGATTGAGCCCCGAGTTGGGCTCTCAGCTGACAGCAAGGAGCCTGCTTGGGATTCTCTCTCTCCCTCGCTCTCTGCCCTCCCCTGTGCATTCTCTCCCTCCCCCACCTCAAAAAATAAACTTTAAAAAAATAAAATAAGCTGTGTAAAAGCCCCTCAGTAGATGTACAGGATTAATGAAAGAGGAGTTGCTCTATTAGGAGACTTTTTAAAGTAACATTTTAAGAAAAACTGCATCTGCGTATTATCTTCATGGTGAATTTTTCCCTCATCTCCCACCGTCTTTGCAAGATGGGCCAGGATGACCGTGGTTTTCTTTATGGCAGGGAAGAAACATTTTCTCTCACGATTATGTGTTCTGGTGCGGCGATTTCAACTACCGCATCGATCTCACCTACGAAGAAGTCTTCTATTTTGTCAAACGCCAAGATTGGAAGAAACTTCTGGAGTTTGATCAGCTACAGCTGCAGAAGTCAAGTGGAAAAGTAAGTTGTGCCCTTAAAATCTGTCTTAGCTTATTTTACCCTGGAGTAACCTCAAAGTGTCTACACCAGCGTTCTGCAAGTTTAGCTCCATGAGTGGAGTGAACAGCGATTCTGATGGTAAACCGTGTGGCGTGTGACGTTGGAGAAACGAGAGCGCCCATTCACACCCACTGCCTGGTCCTCCTCCAACGGGCTGCACGCAGGGTCTGTGTGTCTGCTCGTGTGGCAGCGGCCGTCACACTGTGGAAGGGGGGCGGGCACGCAGGCCAGCCCCGGGAGCAGTGGCAGCAGGAGCCTGCCCAGCAGCGCCAGGGCCTGGGCTCTGTCCCTTCCTCCTCCACACAAACTGAGCCCTCAGTCCTCTGGGTCCCAGCAGGGAGTAAGTACCCGCGCTCAGCGGGAATCAGAGCTGCTTCGGAGGTCCCAGGTCAGCAGTGAGCACTGCGCTGGGAGAGGATGGAGAGTGTGTGCAAGCCCACGCCACCTCCTACCCGCACACCAGCCTTCGCATACACTCAGCCACCCAGGGACACTCAAAGTGCTTTATTTTGATGATATTTCTGTTTCTCATTGGCGAATGCACTGACAGATTATGACCATATTTAATATGCTTTATATACCAATTTGCGTGGATAATCCTCAAGACCGACCCACAAATTAGATATTATACCCGTTTTATAGACCAGAAAACTGAGGCCAAGGTCAAATGAGTCCAAGGCCACACAGTCAGTACACAGAGCCATGATGCGGTCCACGATTGTCAAACTACGGAGCTCATGTTCTTCCTCCCAAATGACCCATCTGCAGTTTTTAGTGACTCCGCGGGCTGTGGCATGATAGGAAGGATTCAGGTGTATCTGTCCTCTGTTCCTCCATGTCCCACTGGCCAGCTTCCAGATGACCCAAAATTATCTTCTCCAGTGAATCCTGTTTGCTCGTGTCAGTGTCTGTTAGCTTTGTGGCAGGCTGGGCCCAGATGGCGGGCGCACAGCCATAGTCCCTTTACATTTTGAAAACGCAGCTGGTAACCTGTGTGGTGAGAGGGACGTTAAGGTGTCCCCTGCAGCAAGAGGCAGGCGGTCCTCGGCGCTGTCCATGCACGCCCCACCCGACCCGCCACGGACGTGGATTGCTGAGGGAGGTCAGATGGAAAAGTGACCACGCCATACGTCCCTACCCCAGGTTTTTCTCTCCGCCTCCTACCAGTGCTGTGCACAGCCTTCCACAGGAGCACTGAGAGGATTCATCCCGGCTGTTCTAGGGTCTTCTCACGGCACCGCGGCTGGATCCAGAGTGAAACAGAGAGTTCGGTCTCAACCCTGTGCTTCTATTGACCCAGTTTATTTAGTTAGCAAATATCGACAAAGACCTTGATAGCAATGGCGGGCATCGTGCTGGCTGTGGGACGGCCTGGATGGGCGCCATCCCCGCGTGCCTTCTGTGGTCTCCCGGGCCCTGGAATGAGTGATCGTCACTCTGTTGCTGGTTAAACAGCATACATTCAGTTTTAAACATAGTTGCAAATGTAGATTCTGTGTCTTCTAAAGAACAGAGCCCTTTGGAATGCGCTTTTTAAATTTTTTGTTTTTATATACGACGCACAGAATCTAGGAGAATGAAGGTGGTCTTGGTCTTTTCTCCCAATAGATTTTTAAAGACTTCCACGAAGGCACCATTGATTTTGGACCTACTTACAAGTACGACGTTGGCTCGGCCGCCTATGACACGAGCGACAAGTGCCGCACCCCTGCCTGGACGGACAGGGTCCTGTGGTGGAGGAAGAGGCACCCTTTTGACAGAACAGGTGCGTGGGACGCGTGCACCTTCAGAGCTGGTAGAGGGGACGGTGATACCACGGAGGGCAAGTCGGTCTGGGCAACCCAGAACGACAGGAGAGTTAGGCCGCTTGTTGGCCCCTCAGCTTTGGAAGTTGTGCTCTGGGGGGCTCCCCTCTGGCTCTCCCTGTCCCTGCATCACAGCTCTCCCCCCACCCCCACCCCGTCTGCCTTCTGTCCTGCTTGGGCCACAAGGAGAGAAGCCACAGCTCTAACGTCCAGTGTCTGTGCCCTTACCCACGACACGCGCTACCCTTTTTGCTCAACCAAACTCTTACCTGCTTAAAGCTCCAATTCCAAATCGACATGAGCCTGACGCAGGAAGGGAGCGTTTTCTCAATTAGCTGTCCAGTATGTTTTGAAGCATTGGCGCTGGCCAGCAGGGAAAGGCGGCTGATTTAGAACACCTCTACGTAAAACAGCTCGGCTTTCCTGACGAGATGGGTGTAGAGATTTCGAAGCCAGGGAACCACATCGTTCAGATCAGTCTGTGGACATCTGTGACAACACCCCCGGTGCATCGAGGGGCAGGGACATCATCGTGGTCTTAGTCTCTGCTTCTCCTCCTGTAGGAAGGGCTGCAGACACCCTGTGGCCTCAGGGATGGAGACCCCGCTGCCTGCATCCCCACTCAGTGCGTCCCCTGGGGATGGAGGCTGCACTGGACACCCGACCTAGGTTGTCTGCCCCTGACCCCAGGGCCACCTTGGCGTGGCTTCCAGCCGAGCGGGTTAGAGGGAACAAGTCTGAGACAGGGTGGTCCGTGATGTAGACCCCTGTGGCCCAGGCTCCACAGTCGACCTTTCTGTATGTTGATACGATGTTGTGTTGTGTGTGGGTCTCTTGATCGTAATCCCATGAGTAGCTGGAGATCTCAACCTGCTAGACAACGACGTGGATGCCGACAGCATGGTCAGACATTCCTGGTCTCCAGGCGCCCTCAAGTACTACGGCCGAGCGGAACTGCAGGCATCCGACCACAGGTACGGCCGTGGCCGCCGCGGCACATTCTCCCAACGGGAGTGGCGTCTGTTGCTCCCCACGGAGGACGGGCACGTTGTCCCCTTCGGAATGCGTGTGTGCATGTGTGTGAAATTCAGCAAACAATAAGGAGGAGTGTGACAAATAGCTATGTACCCACCACCGAGAATTAATCGGTTAGTATTTTGCAGTTGCTCATATCAATGACGTCATTGATGAGCATTTCAGAGATGCAGCTGTGCTGCTGTGTCGTTTAAATTCCCATAAGTGACGTCATTGTGCAACTTGCGTTGTTGTCTCTCAATGTCTTTGAGATACAGTCAGGTCGGTGTTACGGAACTGGCTCATTCACTTGTACTTGCTATCCAGGGTTCCACTAAATATGTCTGTGGAATTTCCCCATTCACCTACTGGTGGTGTGTTTCATTACAAATGCCATTCGTTTTGTTTTCTTAATTTTTTAAAAATGTTGGTTTATTAGAGAGAGAGCACAAGCTTGGGTGGCGGGGGGGGGGGGCCGGCGGCGGTGGGCAAAGAGGAGGGAGACAGAGGATCCGAAGCAGGCTTAGCGCTGAGAGCGCAGAACCTGATGCGGGACTCAAACCCACGAATTGTGAGATCACACCCTGAGCCGAAGTTGGATGCTCAACAGACTAAGCCAGCTGGGTGCCCCATGCCATAGGGTTTTTAAGTGTTGGATTCTGAGAATGCTCTGAGCTGTTGGTTTGCACTTGCGTGTCTTGTGTTAAGGATGGAACACAGCAGCAGGGTCGGCAGCTCAGTGTGCACCCGGGCCCGTCTCCTAGAGCACCTGTGAAGAGACAGGATGGCGTTTGAGGGTATAAATAGGAAAGATTTGATCTTCCCACAGCTGCTGCCGAACTTGCCTGTCAGTTTCAACTTCCACAAGGCAGATTAGGAGAGAGAGTTGGTGGTGAACAGTTGGTCAGCCATAAATCTACATCTTTGGTGGTTCTAAATTCTCGAGAAACCTATTGTTGCAAATCCGTGCCCGGAAATGAACCTTTGGAAATCTCCAGATACAGGACTTTCAGGTTTACGAGTTCAATGAGTGTCTTTAGAAGCGGTTCATTTAACCATATTCGGGGAGCAGGGCCTTGAATGCACGACCCATTTCCTGGCACTGAGGACGGGCAGGAAACAAAACAGACAAGAACACGTTCTCATGGAATTGTCCAGTGAGGACAGACGGACAAGTGCTGTGAAACAGAAAACAGTAACGGCAAGAGTCAGACAAGGGGTTGGTGCTCTTTAAACCCAGTGTTCAAGGCAGGCCTTTCAGATATGGTGGCCATGGAGCCAAGGCCCGAAAGATGTGAGAGTGTGAGCCCTGGGAGTCTCGGGGGAGAGCAAGGCAGTGAGCATTCAGGGATCCCGGCTAGAGGCGGACTGGGAAGAGGAGAGGGAGTCACAGGAGACGGGCAAGAAATGCAGAGCACGTGGAACCCGGCCGGCCACCCAGAGACGTTGGGATTTACTGAGCTTGAATGACAAGGCGTTGACGCAGTCAGCTGAAGAGCGTCCAGTGGGGCCAGGGAAGAAGCGAGTGGTGGAGCCTGTGGGATTGGATGGCGTGTGTGTGTGTGTGTGTGTGTGTGTGTGTGTGTGTGTGTGTGAGAGAGAGAGGGAGAGAGAGAGGGGAAGAGAGAGAGAGAGAGAGAGAGAGAGGATTTGGGGAGGACCCCAGGGTTCGGCCTAAGCAACCGCGAGGATGGAGTGGCCTTCGCTCAGCTGGATGCGGGGAGCTACAGTTCTGGCCGTGGTGGTTAGAGATGCGTCTTAGACATTTATCGATCTTTCTAATTACAGAATCAGGGCATCTCACTTACAGTTAGGGGACCTACATAAATAATCAAATCCTCCTTGGTTCTGTGTCTGCAGTGGTTTGTCGTGTGGTGTCTGTGTTTTCTGGGCATGTTAGACTTTACACCAAAATGTTAACCTGTGTGTGGTGCATGCTCATGCATAGACATGCTTTTTGGCATGTAAATGCATGTAAGAAAATCGGGATTATGTTATGCAGACTTGCCATTTTGCCTTCTAACTTACTACATTAATCATTTTTAATTAAACTTTTTATTTTGAGGGTGCCTGGGTGGCTCAGCTGATTAAGCGTCTAGCCTTGATTTTGGCTCGGATCGTGATCGCGCCCTTGTGAGGTCCAGCCCCGGAGTCAGGCTCTGCATGGACAGTGTGGAGCCTGCTTGGGATTCTCTCTCTCCCTCCTCTCTCTGCCCCTCCCCTGCTCATGTTCTCTCTCTCTTTCTCTCTCTCTCTCTCTCTCAAAATTAAACATTAAAAATAAATAAATAAAAACTAACCTTTCAAAAAAAAAACAATAACAATTGCATTATTTCCTGCCAATCTGTTTTCTTGTGTCAACTAGACTTCTCCAATATTATCTTATTAGTTGTATAAAATATCATACAGCTGCACCATAACCTGTTTCACTCTTGTGGAACAGTTAGATTATTTCCCCTTTTCCCTCCCATCAGCAGTAATAACCAAGCTTGTATGTAAATCTTTGTCTGAATCTCTGGTCATTTTCTTAGAACAGAGTCCTAGAATTGAAATTACTAGATCAAAAGAGGTGAACATTTTTGAGATTCTTGTTTTTTTTTTTTAATTTTTAGGTTTCTTTATTTTTGAGGGAGAGACACACATTACAAGCAGGAGAGGGGCAGAGAAAGAGGGAGACACAAAATCGGAAGCAGGATCCAGGCTCTGAGCTGTCAGCACAGAGCCCGACGTGGGGCTCGAACCCACGAACCATGAGATCATGACCTGAACCGAAGTCAGATGCTTATCCAACTGAGCCACCCAGGCGCCCCAGCATTTTTGAGATTCTTAATACCAGTTGCCAAGTCGCCCTCCAAAGAGCTCGAATCCCTAGCAAGGGGAGAATTCGCACCTGCCGCCATCCTTGTCAGTACTGGTGAAAGCCATGTAAAAAATCTTTGCTAGTGGCTGGCACTGTTTCCTCTAAATCATTCGTAGGTAAAAATGCCAAGACAACGCTAAGATTGGGCAAAGATAGAGTCTGAAACCCCAGGACAGGAGAGCCGGGCCGCAGGCATTCTGCTGGGGCCACACTCCTGGGTTGTTGATGTCCCTGTTGACGGTGGGGCTGTGGGGGCAGGAGCTGCTCGGCCTGTTAACTGGTACCTATCTCCCTTCGTGTCTAACGCAGACCCGTGCTGGCGATCGTGGAGGTGGAAGTGCAAGAAGTCGACGTGGGTGCTCGGGAGAAGGTGTTCCAGGAAGTGTCCTCTATCCAGGGCCCCCTGGATGCCACCGTCATAGTCAACCTTCAGTCACCAACCTTAGAAGAGAAAAACGAGTTTCCTGAGGATGTGCGCACAGAGCTGATGCAGACTTTGGGCAATTACGGGACCATTGTTCTGGTCAGGTAAGTGCTGCCCTGGCTGGCGCAGGGTCCCACGTGCATGTCACGTACACGCCGGCCAGAACCCGGCTGAGCTGTCGCATTGCACTTGGCATTGACTTAGCACATCTCATTTATTCCAGGATCAACCAAGGGCAGATGCTGGTGACTTTTGCGGACAGTCACTCGGCTCTCAGCGTCCTGGATGTGGACGGTATGAAGGTGAGTCATGCTTGGTCGCCTGTGGAGCAGGGGCTGCTCACTCCCAAGGGTTTTCTTGTGCTTTCACGTGGTCCTGGGATCTCCTCACCTATGTTTCCAGATGTGGGCACCACAGGAGCTAGTAGTCTTCCTTCCGGTATCTATTTGTGGTATCCTCAGTGAGGGACCTAATGTGCGTCCCTGGCCACTTGCAGAATCCGGGAGAAAGAGCAAGTCCTCGAGCCTAGATCCTGCTGAGTCCCCGGGTCTGTCTCGGCTCGCACCTGCACGAGGGAGAGCTTTGCAGTCCTCTCCGTGTATTTCGGAACATGCCACATACAGGTGGTTTCCATTTTGGTAATTTCCCAGTTTGACATTCACACAGAACGAAAAGCCAAAGATGATAATTCAACTTTTATTTGGACCGTATATGAGCCGTGCTGATCGTGCCTGAGGTCTGGACCCTCAATTTTTCTTGGTAAAACTGGAAGACTGGCCTGCTCCTGATGCAGGAGTTTGAGCGAGAGAACGTTTGAAGGGAAAGAGAGTGGTTCTGACGTCTCTGCTCTCGGCTGGTCGCCCTGTCCTCACAGGTGAAGGGCAGAGCGGTGAAGATCAGACCAAAGACCAAGGACTGGCTGAAAGGTTGGCAGGAGGAGATCATCCGGAAGCGGGACAGCATGGCGTCCGTGTCTCCAACCGCCAATTCCTGCTTGCTGGAGGAAAACTTTGACTTCACCAGTCTGGACTATGAGTCAGAGGGTGAGTAGTCCCTGCAAGACTTCTTGGCAGCTGTGGTGAGGTGGGCGGGCCAGACATTCCGGCAGCCAGCGTGAGGTTTTCAGGACCCGCTTCTAACACCCCGCCCATAAAGGTTCCCGAGGGTCCTTGAGGTGCAAGCGTGTTATTCCACATTGCCTCGGGGTGATGGTGTGAACCGGTAAGTGGGACGTGCGGTCGTCCCGAACGACCTTGAAAACCGTGGTTCTGAGGCTGCCTGGGCCGTGGGCTTGGTCCCCTGTCTCCCGTGTGGATGGGGTAGGGGTCCCGCACCTGCTGACGTGGGCTGCAGGCAGCCTGATGCGGAGCCACAAGCCCGGATGTTGAAACAGACCCACTTCTGAGAGGCTGTGCCAGTCACCCTAATTGTGTGCTGTGACGTTTCCTTCCCCAAGGGGACATTCTTGAAGATGACGAAGACTATCTGGTGGATGAGCTATGTCAGCCCGTGGTCTCAGACGGTGAGATGTCAGGAGACAGCCCTTCCGAAGTCCCCGGCTACGCAGCTGCAGTGTCTGCCAGCAGGTCACCGGGACTCAATAAAAAGAAGCAGCACCCGACCTACAAAGGTAGCTTGGCCCTGGCATTGAGTTCGCTCTTTCCCTCACAGCAGGGCATTGAATGATGCCACCAATCAAGTGCCCACACCCACGAAAGGGCTGAAACGACAAATCCTAGCAGTGGTGGAACGGGGCTCAGGGCCAGTATCCAGCCACCACTGCACTGATTTTCTCTAGTGCTTCTTATTTTTTATTTATTTTTCTATATATTTTTTACACCTGGTATCCTTATAACACGCCAGATTTATGTTCATTCCTGTTTCCTCTATATATTTAAATGGCCACAGGCATTTTTTTTTTACATTTGTAATTTTGCTTCTCCTCTCCAAAACTTTTCTGTTTCAATCCCATAGGAGACATAGCCATTTTTTTTATTGAAGTATAACTGACTGCAAAAAAAGTATAGTTGCTAGACAATATTACGTTCATTTCAGGCGCACAACATGGTGACTCAAGCAGTTCCGTACATTACACAATACTCACCATAGTGAGTCTAGTTACCATCTGTCGCGTGTAATGTTAAAACAATGTTACTATATTCCCCATGCTATACTTTTCATCTCTGTGCCTGACTTATTTTCTAAGTGGAGGGTTGTACCTCTTCATCCCCTTCACCTATTTTGCCCGTCCCCCCTCACCCACCCCAATCAACCGCCAGTTTTCCATACGTATTAGTCAGTTTCTGGGGTGTTTTTCTCTTGCTGTCGCTTGTTTTGTCTTTTAGATTCCCCATATAAGTGAAATCATATGGTATTTGTCTTTCTATGTCTGATTTATTTCCCTTAGCAAGATGCTCTCTAGGTCCGTACAGTATCTAGGTCCTGAGTGCGGTGTGTGGTTACATTCACATAATACTTTATTGCACAGCCACATGATAATTAGCATCATTCTGTCATTTTAGCCTTCAGCTGAGAGAGACTGAAAGTCCCACAGATTGAACTGCAAGGCCGTAGGTTATCTAGTCTGATGGCGCTTATAAGTTGAAAAACCCTCCGGTGTTACGTGGGCTGGGAGGCAGGGTACTCCGTGCTCCAGCCTCACTGTCAGTAGGATCACCCGCAGCCACAGGTACCTTCTAGCTGTCGGTCGCTGTCCCCCCCCCCCCCACACTGGAGGACAGCTGTGCCCGATGGGTCCAGGACCCTGTGAGCTGGGACTGAGAATACAGAACAGGGTCAAAGTGATTGGGATGCCTCGCAGGGGAGGTAATTTGCCAAGAGAGGTGCAGACACCCCAAAGCCCCTTTGCACAGTAGCCCCAAAGTTGGCTGGTAGTCTCTCTGCCCTGAACCGTTGGGAGCTGGTAAACTTCCAGGTTGCTGAGCCCGCCAGGGAGCTGTGGGTTTGGCAGGGGTGGGCGGGCTGGGACCCTGGAAATCTGGCATCTCTCAAAGCTCCCAGGTGACTGAGGCACACGGCTGGGTTTGAGGACTACTGCCTGATACGCAAGCAGCAGACTTTGTGCATCGAGGTGGTTCTATGCATTGCACATCCGGAGGGCTCCTGCCCCGGAGCAGAAGTGGCTGAAGGGGCATGCTCTTCAGACAGGAAGTGGTCCCTTTCTCCAGGAGTGGCCATCATTGAGGAAGCCTCCAAAGGGGAGGGCGTGTATGAGCATAAAGGCCTCCTTGAATGAAAAGTTAGCAGATCAGGGGCATCTTGGGGGGCTCAGTCAGTTAAATGTCTGACTTCAGCTCACGTCATGATCTTGCAGTTTGTGAGTTCGAGCCCCACGTTGGGCTCTGTGCCGACAGCCCCGAGCCTGGAACCTGCTTCAGATTCTGTGTCTCCTTCTCTCTCTGCCCCTCCCCTGCTTGTGTTCTGTCTCTTATCTCTCAAAAATAAATAAACGTTTAAAAATTTTTTGAAAAACTTATCAGAGCTGCGTGGGACCGTGTGGGCATCAAGAGGGCACATCCTCAACACTGTGGGTGGTCAGGCATTCCCAGTAGGAGAAATCTGCTTCTCCCCAGCTCCAACCTCAAGCATCCATGGGTTTGAGCTGTTGGAAATGTGAGGGGTGGAGTGTCTGAGCCAAAATGAAATTAACTGGACTGCGTTGTAGTGTGGGAAACAAGATCTGAAAGTGTCCGGAACTTATGTGTAATACGTGTATAGGTACTAAAACCGAAGCAGTCACCTCCTCACGCCCCTCTTAGCCTTTGAAGGCATTTGCAGGGCAAGGAGGAGTGTGAACACCTGTGAAGTAGCTGGCGGTGGGGCTGCGGTACTTGGAGCTTGATGGGTGAGCAGGGATTCTCCACATGAGGAGCTTGTCCCAGGATGGCCGAGGCGGAGAGCAATCCCGGCTCCCCAGACAGCTGTCCTGTGCTAGAGTGAGGAGCTCAAACCAACGGGCTCTGGTCTTCTGTTGTCTCCTCTATTCTGTGTGAGAGCCTCCTTCATTATTTCAGAAGGAAAGGCACCTACACTTGGAAATATTTCCATGTCTCTTGCGTCTGGACAAGATGTCTTGTCTATTGCTCATATCTCACGTTCCAAGCAGGCACTGGGTGACCCTCCCCCACCCCAGGCCCTCACGCCAGCAGAGAAGGGTCCCCGGTCCTCAGGAAGCCCTCCTGCACGATCAGCCCGGCACAGACCCGAGTCTGAGCCCCAACTCCCCTCACCCACGTTCCACCATGTCCTCCAGATGATGCCGACCTGGCGGAGCTCACGCAGGAGCTGGAAGCAGTCGGGGACTTGCGCCACCGTTCTCCAAGCAGGTCTCTGTCGGTCCCCACGAGGCCTCGGCCTCCTCACCCGCCGCAGAGACCCCCCCCTCCAAGTAAGACTTTGCTGCTTTGGGCTTACGCCGTGCCTGCTGGGAATAACTGCCTGTGGCCTGCTCCTCAGCACCTCCCTCTGAGTCCGCTGCTGCCTCACCCCGGTCCCCAGCGCCTTCCCCTCCTCAGGCTCCTTTTTGTCTTGGTGTCAGAGGTGGTCGTGTTTCTCAGGGCAAACTGTGAATCCTTTACAAAGCTGTTCACCCCCCTGTGGCTGTGGTTTGCTTTAAGGTGCTTTCTGTTTGAGACGGTAGAGAATGGAAAGTTGAGGCAACCCCCGAGCAAGGACCTTCCGGTACCTTCTTCCCCATGCCTGCAGAGGCGGCCTTCTGTCCGCACCCGCCCTCTCCTTGCTTCCCAGGGTTGCAGTAAGCGCAGATGCCCCACACTCCAGGCGACCTCAGGGCCACCTCACACCGGGCGTCCTGGCTTCTGCGGGCCCAGGCCACGCGCCGAGGAAAGCACACCTCTTCCTCTCCTCCAGAACCGGTGCTTGGCCCTCCAGCTTTTTCCTCAACAACCTGAGAAGAGATTTGTGACGTGCTTTTGAGCACTTTCTGTTTTACCTCTGCTGTTTACTTCTGTCCCCACCCCAAAACGTGTGACAGTCAGACACAGAGATTTTCCTCAGGCTTTATTTTCCATTTGCGTTCATCTTGGCTTATGTCACCATAGTAATGGATGGTGAGCCAGAAGCATGTGACTTTTTATGTGTATTCTTTACTTTTCTAACACTCATAGAATAAAATACTAAATAAGTAAAATAAAATTTGTGTCATTTTGCAGAAATTTTACTGAAATAGATAAATACAAAACTTTTTAAAATTCACTCGACTGTCTATAGATAACGATGGTTAATCACAAGATTTCCAGCCTTTCTCTAATTATGTATGTCTATACCTACTTGCAGTTATTCTTTATTTTTTCACAAACTTGGCATCCATTTTGTTTGGTCATTGGTCTTTCGTCCTGACGTCTATGTCATTAAACGTCCTAAGACATGATTTCTGAGTGACCGTAAGTGTAATTTAATATCATGTATTCCCCTGCTTTGGGATTTGTTTTTTTAGATTTTTGTCCAAACCATTTTTTAAATTGGGTCCTAATAACTGCAGTGTGTTTTAAACCACTCAAAAATGAATTGGCTTTTCTATCAGATTTGAACCTCCCCCCCCAGGATGTTAGATTAAAATCTGTGTTCAAATAATACTTCGCCAGAGAATTAGTCACAAACTGCTTGAGAATCAAAGGAGAGAGTGAGTGAGTTACCGACTCTGTGAATGCCCAGCGCGGGCCCGCACCCTGCGAGCCTCTGTGGTTGGTCTTGCCCCCGACTGGCTGGGAGATGCCCGCAAAGCAGCCGGCGGCCTCACTGAGATGGGGACTCTGCCTCGTTGGTTTTCACAGCTGGTTTAATGGTGAAAAAGTCAGCTTCGGACGTGTCCATCTCCTCCGGCACCCACGGGCAGTACTCGATTTTGCAGACGGCAAAACTGCTACCCGGAGCGCCCCAGCACGCGGTGAGTTATTTCCTGTCCTGCCCAAAGCGAAGTGGGCCAGCGCTTCCAACCCAAGGGGTCTGCCCCGTGGCTCGTCAGCCCCTGAGGTCATGCGGGATCACCTCCTCCGTGAATACATAGACTGGCACCTCTTTACCCTCTGCCAGCTCTCTCCCAAACCCGTAACTCAGTAGCATGCCTTTGGTAGGGCTTTAAATGGTCATCAGAGGGTCAGAGAGAAAATCACCTTTGATGAAAAACATCCCATGTGTCCCACATGGTGAGACTGTTTCCAGACTCACCTGCTTCTCTCCCTTTCGAGGCTCGACGTGGACCTTGGTGTATATAGAGCAGTGCTTGGTAGAGGGCAGAATAGGAGAAATTCTGATCAGTTGTCTTGCGAGAAGAGGTAACGGGGCCTAAATAGCACAGCAGGGGAATGCCAGTGATAACAGCAGGGAGGATTGTACAGGTGGAAAGTTCCAGAAGATGGCAGTGAGCTGCTCAGGAAGACAGTAGGTGGAGGTCAGTGGAATAGAGCAAGGGAGGTGAAGCCGGGGTGCTGGGCGGAGGCAGACTGTCCCGGAGGGTGCAGGGCTGGGCCAGGTGTCACGTGTGACAGCCGGGGGAAGGGTGGCCAGGCCTCAGTAGTTGATGGTAGTGAACGTAGGTGTCAGTGGCCACCCAGAGGTTTGGGTGAAGAGGCGGAAAGAGTACTTTGGAGAAAACATGTATCTGGAAGGTGTGTCAAAAATCGTGCTGAGCTGTAAGAAAAGTGGCTTCTGTTGACTCTTTCTGGCTTTTACCCAGTTAATGAAGTAGATGGTGGCTTATCCACATTGTGAAGACCTATAACCACCAGGCTTGGGAAAGGAGGCTTTGTCAGCTCTGAGTACTACTGCATTCCTGTCAGTCTGAGAGTATCCGGGGGGGACAGGGGCTTGAGGGAAGGGGTCTGGATTGGAGTCTGTGTTTTAACCGCCATCGGATGGAGCCCTGCACGCCTCATGCTTGTGAACAGATCAGCGGGCAGGGAGCGTACCGGGTGAGTCTGTTTGCCTGCCTGTGTTCACGTTGCTTTTCTTCCTGATTCTGTCCTGAAGCCCAAAGCCAGGACGGGGATAAGTAAACCCTACAATGTCAAGCAGATCAAAACCACCAATGCCCAGGAGGCAGAAGCAGCTATCCGATGTCTGCTGGAAGCCAGAGGGGGTGAGTGGTCCCCTGGGGTTCTGCTGCTGGTCTTTTCTCTGCCTCTTCCTACTAAAAGGGACCTAGAAGAGAAGGTAACTTCTTTCTTTCTGGATGCAGTATCAAGTGGAAGCACCCTTCATCAATATTTGATAAAATTCCACCACTAAATTTTATTGTCCATTTAAAATTATGTATTTATTTTATTTATTTTGGGAAAGAGCACACGTGCGTGGAGGGGCAGAGAGAGAGAGAGGGAGAAAGAGAATCCCAAGCAGGCTCCACACTGTCAGCATGGAGTCTGATGCAGGGCTTGAACCCACGAACCGTGAGAGCATGACCTGAGCTGAAATCAAGAGTTAGACACTTAACCAACTGAGCCACCCAGGTGCCCCTAGAATATATATATTTAAAGTTCAGTAAGTATATGGAAATAACCCCAAGATTATTAAGAAGTACTTTAAGGGAGAGACTGAAATTAACAAAGAATTTTAGAAAAGGGTAATGGCCCCAGGCACTGACTCATTGGGCTGGCTCCGTAAAAAGAGATAGGTAGGGGATGCATCCCTATTTCAGGCATAAAACCTACTTTTTAAATCACTAGCAAGGATAGGTTCTTTACTGTCTGGCAGGGACCTTTTCTCCACCAAACTGCCTATTAATTTTTTGGCGTTGCTATTTCCCTTGAAACTCATGTTAATCATATTTTAACTTGGGATCTCCACCATGCATTCGAAATTGCTGATACTAATATTTTTTGTTTCTTGTTTTTTGGAGAGGGGGGACCGTGACCTCTGGGGGGTGGTGCCCAGGCCTAGCTGTCTGCTTACTTTTAGTCAGGGTATGTACCTTCCTTGCAATCCCAAGTAACAGTTAAGGAGGGCATGAATTCTTTGGGGATGAGCACTGAGTGTTATGTAGAAACTAATTTGACAATAAACTATTTGTAAAAAAAAAATAAATAAATAAATAAATAAAAAAAAAGGAGGGCATGAATTAAGAGGTCAAGAAACATTGCTGTAGGATAACTATCACGAGTGGTTTCTTTTTTATTAAAAAGAGTAATAAAATTAGGAAGCACCGGGTAGTTCAGTCAGTTGAATGTCCCTCTTGGTTTCGGCTCAGGTCGTGATCCCAGGGTCATGGAATGAGGCCCATGTCAGGGTCTGTGCTGAGCATGGAGCCTGCTTGGAATTCTCCCTGTCTCTCCTTCTGCCCTCTCCCCTGCTGGTGTGCGCACGCTCTCTGTCTCTCTCAAATCATAATCATAATAATAATTGTACGGATGTAACCACCCACATGATCATCAGCTGATGAGTGGGTAGATGTAGTGTAACCATATAGCAGAATGTTATTCAGCCATAGAAAAGCACTCATATATGTGCTTTATCATGAGTACATCTTACCAATATTATGCTGAATGAAAGAAGCTAAACACAAAAGGCTTTATATTGTGTGATTCCATTTATACAAAGTGTCCAGAATAGGCAAATCTACACAGACAGAAAGTTATTAGTAATTCCCAAGAGTTGGGGAGGGCGTGGGTGGGGGTGACTGCTAGTGGGGACAGGGTTCCTTTTTGCAGTAATGAGAATGTTCTGGAATTAGATGGTGGTGATATTTGTACAACTCTAGGAATATACTTGAGAAACAGAATACTAAATTATATTCTGAAAAGGATGAATTTCATGGCATGTGAATTATATCTCAATAAAACGACTTTTTTTAATAAATGTTTTTTTGTTTTTGAGAGAGAGAGAGGAAGGGGTAGGGAGAGATGGAGACAGAGAATCCGAAGCAGGCTCTGTGCTGAGAGCAGAGCACAATGCAGGGCTCGAACCCACAAACTGTGAGATCATGACCTGAGCTGAAGTTGGATGCTTAACTGACTGAGCCACCCAGGCGCCCCAAAAAGCTTTTTAAAAAAGTTCTATGAATATGGCGGTTAGGAGAGGTTTGAGGTTCAAAATCTTAACGTTTCCTTGGTCGTGGGCCCTGTGGAGATTTTGAGAAGTTTCGGATTACCTCCCTTGAGGGAAACACACGTACCATAAAACTTTGCATGTGATGTCTGGGCCTCACTGATCCCCCCATGAAGACCCTCTCTGGCGAGAAGGTGAACAGGAGAGACTGGGGGGTAGACCTCGCTGGTCGGTCCTGACACCCCCCCCCAAGATTTTTTTGTTTTTAGAAAAAAAAGGAAATACATCGCCTGAGTAAATTAGGGTTAGAAGGTAGCAGACCATCTACCTACTAATCGTGCAGTGAAGTGCCCTGTCCTGCCCACATCACTGTCCCTACGACTGTGTGTTTCAGGCGTCCCCGGAGAAGCCCTAAATGCCACAGCCCTGAGGGACCAAGGGGCTTCCAAACCAGAGCCCCCCGTGGCGGTGGCCCCGCTCTTGCCCCGTCGGCCCGCACCCAGGGCTCCTGCCATCAAGAAGCCAACCTTGCGGAGGACAGGAAAGGTAAGAGCCTGGAGCGAAGTCCCTTCCTCCCGAGTGGCTCCAGCGTCTGCTTAGAGGATTCCCAGACACGGCCCCGTCCGCGAGGAACCTGCTTGGCCGTCGCTTCCTCCTTCACGTCCCCACCGCGCCTTTGGCTCTAGCTGAGCAGAAAAGGCCCGGGTTTGTCCCTGCAGCGGAGCAGCTTGGAGGTGCCAGGCTCCCTAAATGTTCCGTTTCAGCCCCCAGATGGAGCCGCCATGGGATGCGCCCCTCCAAGGGCTCCCGTGTTTCCTGCTCGTGTACATCTGTGTCGTGTGCACGGGGTTGCACACGTCCAGATTTGGTTTGCGCCAGAAAACTGACAACGGGTCCCTGCACCAGCGGTGTTGACGAGCTCGTGGGCGGCTCGGACACTGGGGCTTCGACCGCTTCTCTTGCCACTTTTCTTGCAGATTGTGTTCTGCTCTCACTCTCAAGCTTCTCAGCCTCGCTTGCTGCTTCAGAGACATGAGTTTGTCAGGACAGTCGCAGCCCAAAGACTGGCACCCGTAGACACATCTGGATCTGCCGTTTGATCTCGGTGTTCTAGTAATGAGACCCGGGTAATCCCTCGGCTGGTCATTCCGGGGCGGCCGCTGCTTTTCCACCCGTGGAAAGTGTGCCTTGTGAGCTTGGCGCTTGCTCTGTGCTTTCGGCATCCATCTGCCTCTCTGCTTGCGGGTCACATCTGACCATCTGCCGGGCCTCCTTCCGGAGCAGACCCCTTTCCTCTTCATTTCCCTGTCCCTGCTCTGTCTTGTCTCTGGAAAGCCAGGGCAGAAATGGGTTCCTTTTCTCAGGCCACTGCACAGGGGTTACAGTAAAAGGCTGGTGGAGAAGGGGTGGATTTTGCAGTTTGTTTTCTAAAGAGCCAGAGACCGGGCTGATACAGACAGTGCCAACAGCCCCTGCGGTATGGAAGCTTCCTTTGGCTCCGTGCAGTTGTTCTGTGATCGTTTTGAATCAGAGCAAGGAAGTGATGCCCCCGTGTGAAATTCTCCATCTTCTGTGTTTAAATATCCAAGATTTAAGGAGCAAGCTGATCCGTTAGCCCTTCAGGTAGCTGAATGCCGTGACGATGTTCCTTCAGCCTGAATTTTCAAAGCCGTGGCCTCAGAAAAGATCGTGTGTATTTTTGGAGATTTGCTTTTAATCAAGGAAGAGCATAACCCCATTTCCTAAGGTACCAGGAAAAAATAAAATAAAACCCTTGTGTGGCCCTGGTGCTGAAGCTTCCCGTATTTCATCGGACCTGCTGGCGCTTGGTTAATGTTTCTCCTGTGCCGTGTTGTATCTGGTTACCTTTCCGCATCCCAGACATTCTCAGATCTTGAGTTTGCTGGAATGTCCGCTCAACCCCATCCCCATTCCCCTGCGGACCGACCGCGTCTGGGTGTGGATTCCTGCCCCCCCCCACCCCCCACCCCTGGCGCTGTCCTCTTACTGACGTTCGCTCTCTGTCCTGCCTTTTCTCAGCCCGAGTCGCCAGAAGAACAGTGTGGGCAACAAACTGTCCATTTTACCATCGGGCCCCCGGAGACCAGCCTGGAAACCCCTCCTCTAGCAGCCGTCCCTCCTGTCCCCAAACCCAGAACACTTCAGCCCGGGAAGGAGACCGAGAGGAGGCCCAGCAGGGGGAAGCCGGCGCCCGATGCCGCCCCTCCTGCGGCTGGAGCCGCCCCGCCGCCCCCTCTGGAGGCTCTACCCCCTGTGCCCCAGGCCCCCCCGAGGAGGAAGAAGTCGGCCCCCGCGGCCTTCCACCTGCAGGTGCTCCAGAGCAACAGCCAGCTTCTCCAGGGCCTCACGTGCAGCAGCAGTGACAGTCCCCAGGCACCCCCGCCTGACCAGGGCATGTGTTTTCCCCAGCCGGCTTGTCCTGGCCCTTCGCCTGCTGCAGGCAGCCAGGCGGATGGCACCAAGGAGACGCAGCCAGAGGCCACCTCCCTTCTTGGTGATTACCAGGATCCCTTCTGGAGCCTTCTCCACGACTCTCACCTGTTGAAGAGTGCCTGGCTTTCCAAGAGCTCTGACCCAGTGGACGCCGGGACCGGGAGCCTTGGGAGAGCGCACACAGCCCCGCTGCAAATCAGGGCCTCGGCCGCCGCCGACCCGCCGCTGGAGCACCGGCCGAACGACGTGGGTCACTGGGCGTCCGTCAGTGACCAGGACAAGCGGACAGTGCTGCAGGTGTTTGACCCGCTGGCGGAAACGTGAGCAGGACGCGTGGACGGCAGCTCTCCCGGAGGACGAGTGCCTTCCTCCCCGCGGCATCTCTCCAGGGCGCAGCCCCGAGCCTTGGCCTCACCACTGCCCCCCACCCCCAGCGGCTCAAAAGAGACCTCTATTTAAAGGCACACTGAAAACACAGTTGTCCTTCTGTCGCTCTTGTGTAGGTCACAGAAATTGTGTCTATTATTCAACAAGATGATCGTTCAGCCACCAACACGTTTTATTGCAGACGTGTGCATTTTAGTTTCCTAGAATCTGGTTAGAGTCAGCGTGTGGACTTGAGGAAAGGGAATCTAGCTGATCATGTCCAAGATGCGCGCTCTCGGTGGATTTTAAGTGGTTTTTCAATTTATGTATGTGGGGTTTTTAAAATTCTTGTTTGTATCTTACAGATATTGGGAATAACTTCACGGTGAAACACCTGAAGGTTGAGCTATAAAACTGAAAGGTGGCTGGGACCACTGAGAGCTGTATACCTGGCCTGCTGATACCAGGTTATAAAAAATAATAATAGTAAGAGTTGGACGCCCCCAATAGATCAACCAAATAGCTAGACTATACATTCCTGTGAGCCCTTGTGTTTATTTATATACATGTAAACTGACCTTGATCACGTGGGAGATGGTGTCCTACACTGTCTGGGGTCAGAAGCACATCCCATTTGCTTACTCTGATCTGAAACTGGCTGCAGACTCCTTCCTGCATCGTGTCTGGATAGTGCCTGCCGCGTACAGCACTACAGTCTTGAGCCCCCGTGTACAAGTTAAGCTGGTTTTTATGTACTGGCTCTTCCCTAAGAGAGGAAGCCTGGTGGCTTCTTTCTCCCCTTACATTCCATACCAAGTAAAAGCACACACCGTGAAACCCCATACTGGCACAGGATACTGGTCCTCGTTACATTATGAATATGTATTTTAGCCCGTCTGTCTGCCTGTGGCTTCAGGAAGGAGAATGCCCCTGTCCGATAAGAAACCCCAGGGCAGCATTTTTGGGTTTGCTTATCTATCTATTAGGTTTATTGTTTTTGCCTATACATTTTTCTATACATTTGCAACACCACTTCTTGCCCTAGTCCGTCATTTAGAACAGTATCACCGTATTAATTTACATTTTAAGAATAAGGTTATAAGGCATAGAATCCATTTAGAGCAGATACCATATTTTTGGTAACAAGAAATTCACTGGTGAAATCTTAGTGTGCCGCATACCATATTTAGGAGTTTTTAATGCCCTAGACTCCTACAGCAGTGATTCTGTATTATCCCTAATGTGACCGGAGAATTCCTGCACTAAATGCTCATGGTTAGGATGGCGATATTCATCCTGTCTGGGGGATACCACTCTCTTTTTACCTCTGGGCTTTCAGAATTATTTCTCATTACCACTATCAGGATACACTGCAGATTACTTAAATTTGGTGCTCAAAACAAAAGCAAAACCACAATTTCATCTGAAAACTAGTAAGAGAGAGAGGTATTAGTGACCCCCGGAGATAAACAGAGCATACATGTAGCTTACCAGCGGTAAGAGGTGGTGTTTCTGGCCTTCGCTGATGAGAACACTTTCTGTAGTCAGTACTTTATGTCCTGTTACCTCTCATACACACAAGTAAACAATATCATTCTTGAAGAGTTAGGGGAAGAAAGAACACAAGATGGGTCAGCGGCCCAGAGAAGTTAAATGATTTGCCAGGAATCACTTTGCAACTAAGGATAAAATTGGGAATGGAATCAAAGACTTCTTAACTCAAATGTTCTTTCCTCTGTCACCTCTTTTTCCCACCAAAAAGGAGGTAAATTTGAAAATAGGTGTATATATCACAGCAGTGACTTGCAGTGCTGGAAATTGACCTAATTTTCAGGTTTCCTTTTTATTCTAGATGCAAGTAGTCATAAGTGCAACAGAGAACAGAAGTTTAATTCAGAAAGGTGCTCATCACATAGGTAGCTCTTAAGAGTCTGACAGGAAGTATCAACACAGAATTCTTTTGCCCTCAGGAGGCAGATCACAAGAAAAATTGTCAGTAGTTTAACATAAAGAATTGAACAAATATTATGTGATGAGATGTTCAAATTTAGTGAATACCGTAGACTGAATTTTGAGGCGATCATAGGTAAGGTTCACACACCAATGTTCTCTTTAAAAAAAAAAAAGGACAATTGGAGTTGCCTTATTTATTTTTTAGATCAGTGCTTTGAGTTTGTAGGTTTCCCAGGTTCACGGCAGAGTTGGTTGAATAATCTGGACAATGAGCAGCCACCACCCTGGGGATTTCTTCCTGTGGGTTTTTTATTTTCGGTCCTTCTCTGCTCCCATAAAGGCCGTGCAGTTTCTTCGTTACTGCTCTGTAAGACGGTACAGGCCACTGCAGAGGATTTGAGGCACAGACTTTACAATGCAGCAGTGTCTCTGTGACCCCAGTTATATAATAACTTTTCCAGCATAATCTTCTCTGATTTCTTGCCTATTTTTAAAGTTTGTTCCAGTAAATGACTGAAATTAGGACATCTGCCCAAGCAATTCCTGTGAAAGTTTAAAGTTGTTGAACTCAAGATACAATAAAATTCTCCTGATACACAGAAGTACAAGCAAAGTAATGTGCTAAAATATTCACTTTAGAATGAAGCAATTTCTCAGAAAGCTGCAAAAATTATTGGGTGACTAGTGATTAATAAAAACCCTGTAATGTTTGAAGTGATAATTTGTACTGCAATTGTAAAAAATGCCTATTAAATATTTTGTTTTTTAATTTGGCTTGTTTCTTTGCAGGTATGGCGAGAAATAAGGGATATTTTTTTTGGCTAGCCTTCTCTTTTGGATGAAATGTGATTACTAGTTACTCCTCTGAGTTTGGGTCTTGGTTCCTTTTTCAACCATCTCATTACATTAAAAAAGCCTCAAACTCATAATATGGTTAAGAATTTATGACTTGAATGTTGCCAACAGGGATCACTGCCAATACTATATGTAATAACTTCATACTGCATTATCTAGAAGACTTGAGAGATGCAAGAATTCTCTTCCTATAGGATCTCATAGCAACTTCCCAAACCTTAGACTGCTAGGTTGATTTGAGTACATTGTTGTGTAGATGCAAGAAAAAGGGAGCAAACTAAGTTCTGTCCGGGTTTGTTCTTAGCTAATTACCACACTAAATATAAATGTTTTCAGATGATTTTCATGACAGGAATATACTGACCATCTCAAAATAGTAAAGCTGGCCAGTCCCTCCTGACCAGCAAGTACGATATTGAATTCATTTCATCTGAACACACAGCTCTGTGACTCGGGTAGGGAGGAAGGAAACAGCTGGTTACAGTGCCTGCCTTTTCCAAGGTAGTGGCAGAGAGATTTGAAACTCACTCTCATACAGGACAAACTGTATAAAAACCTCTATCTCAGTGAGGTAGGAGAATACAAATGATAGAAGTGATTAATTGTGAACAGAGGTCAAGGAAGATTTGAGAGGAGAGAATTAAGAATTTGACAAATAGCAAAGTGGGTCTGTATACATGGAAAAGATGTTAGCTGATGGGAAAACATTTCAGTGGACCATAAATGACTGTTTAGGATTTTATACCTACATAAATCTGTGTGTTAGATTGTTAGGATTGCAGGGTTTGTCCAGGCTAATAGCAAGTGTTCAAAGCATCTTGGAATATAGTTTATAAATGGAGTGAGGTAGGGGGCCAGCATCACCTTGCTGAAGGATAGTTATACAGTATGTACCATTTATTAAGTAACCATTTCCCTTGTTTCCTCTAATTAGGTTTCTCAGGGTTATTAAATTTTATTGACATTTTCAAATAACATTGGGATTTATATAGGCAATTTCATTTTTTCTGTTGATTTTTTTAAACATTTTTCATTCACTTCAAGTTATCTGTAATTTGACTCTTTAATTTTGTATTTTTCTATTACCCCCCCCCTTTTTTTTTTTACATTTTTTAATGTTTTTTTATTTCTGAGAGAGAGACAGCATGAGCAGGGAAGGGTCAGAGAGAGAGGGAGACACAGAATCTGAAGCAGGCTCTAGGCTCTGAGCTGTCAGCAGAGCCTGATGCGGGGTTCGAACCCACAAACCGTGGGATCGTGACCTGAGCTGAAGTCGGACATTTAACCGACTGAGCCACCCAGGCTCCCCTAGTTCTTAAAATTTATCAAGGCTTGCTCTGTGGTCAAGTGCAGTATTCGTTTTTGAAGTGTGTTCATCAATGCAGAGTAAACATTTTTTTAGTAGTAGGATACAAAATTTCTGTGTGTGAGAGAGAAGGAGGGGAGAGGGAGGGAGGGAGGGAGGGAGAGAGAGAGAGAGAGAGAGAGAGAGAGAGAGAGAGAGTGAGAGATTTGCGATGCCAATTCCTCTGTATCCCAAATGGAACAGGTCTTTCTGCAAGGCAGACCCAGGAAGGGTGATTAAGGGGATGGGTGCAGGCTCTAGTTCTCCAATGCAGCGTCCCATTATTCTTACCAAGATCCCTTAGTTTTATTGAATTAATGCTTCTTAATTTTTTTTATATAATGTTTATTCATTTTTGAGAGAGAGAACATGAGCAGGATGGGTAATGAGATGGAGAGAGAGGATCTGAAGCAGGCTTTCCACTGACAGCAGAGAGCCTGATGCAGGACTCAAACTCACAAACCACAAGACCTGAGCCAAAGTCAAACACTTATTAAGCAACTGAGCTGAGCCGCTCAGGTGGCCACCCTCAATCTGCTGTCTTTTGGTCATTCTCTACACATGTTGAATGATTGCCTTTGGTAATTGTGACTAGTTGAACAGATGCCTCTCTAAGGGGGAGGTTACCCTGTGCTCCTCATTCTCCCATTTCTTCTTCTCCTTGGGCCGTCTGTTCTGTGCCCACCAGCCTACTTGTTGATCTCTGTGCCAATACTATGTTAATTTTATTTAACTTTGATAACTGGCAAAACAAGCCCTCCTACCTCATTGTTTTTCTTGAGGCTGTCTTGGCTTTTCTTGACTCTTTGCAAGTCCATGTAAATTTTAGAAGCAATTTATCAAGTCCCATTAAAATAAAAACTATTGGAATTTTTTACTGAAAACGCATGGACTAGAATAGACATTTTTACAATACTGATTCTTCAACCTAGGAGCATAATGTATTCTTTTAAGGATTTCAGTGTTTCACAAAGTTTTAAACTTGTTAAACAAGTTTATATATTTAGTTATGTTTAGTTATTTCTATTTTTTAATTTTTTTAATTTTAATTTTTACAAATAGTTTATTGTCAAGTTCGTTTCCATATAACACCCAGTGCTCATCCCCACAAGTGTCCTCCTCCATGCCCATCTCCCCCCTGCCCCCCACACCCATCAGTCCTCAGTCTGTTCTCAGCATTCAAGAGTCTCTCATGGTTTGCCTCTCTCCCTCTCCCCCATATATATGAAAATAGAGGGAATAGTTTGAACCTTCATATGTCTGTCACCAAGATTTCATAGTAAACACTTTGCTATATTTGCTTTATATTTTTCTTTTGAAATATATTTTTAAAAATTTTTAATGTTTAGTTTTGAGTGGGGAGAGGGACAGAGAGAGAGGGAGACACAAAATCCAAAGCAGGATCCAGGCTCTGAACTGTCAGCACAGAGCCCAACGCAGGGCTCGAACTCACAAACCACAAGATCATAACCCAAGCCAAAGTTAGAGACTTAACCAACTGAGCCACCCAGGTGTGCCCCCCTTTTTTAAATTTTTAATGTTTACTTTTGAGAGGGGGAGGGGCAGAGAGAGATGGGGTCTTTTGAAATATTTTAAAGCAGGGGCGCCTGGGTGGCTTAGTCGGTTAAGTGTCCAACTTTCGCTTAGGTCATGATCTCGCGGTTCGTGGGTTCGAGCCCCGCGTCGGGCTCTGTGCTGCCAGCTCAGAGCCTGGAGCCTGTTTCAGTCTGTGACTCCCTCTCTCTCTGACCCTCCCCTGCTCGCGCTGTCTCTCTCTCTGTCTCTCTCCTAGAAATAAATAAAACATTAAAAAAAAAATTAAAAAAAAATTGAAATATTTTAAAGCAACTGTGCTATCATGACATTTGACTCCTAAATACTTCCAATATGTATCTCTAAATAACATTTTTATAACCTTAATACCATGATTATATCTAACAATCCTTACTTTAAAATCCATTTGCTATTTTTGGCTGGTGTACTTAATAAACTCTCATAAAATTCTAACAATTTACTGTATTTCAGTATACCTAACACACCACCCATATACCATGCAGTACCATACCATTATAAGATATACCATATATATACACTATTATTCTTAAGAAGGTGTTATGGCCTGAATGTTTGTGTCTCCCCAAAATTCATATGTTGAGATAAATCTTAACCCCTAAAGATGATGGCATTAGGAGGTGGGGATCTTTGGAGAGGTGCCTTAGGTCATGAGGGTGGAGCCTTCCCGAATGAGATTAGAGGTTTTTTTTTTTAAGTTTATTTATTTTGTGAGAGAGAGAATTCTACCTCCTGGGTACACATGGGGCTTAATCTCCAGAACCATGAGATTATGACCTGAGCTGAAATCAAGAGTCAGATGCTTAACTGACTGAGCTGCCCAGGCGCTCTTGGATTAGAATTTTTATAAAAGAGACCTCTCACCCTCTCCACATGTGAGGACACAGCAAGAAAGTGCCAGCTATGAGCTACAAAAAGGTGTTTTACTAGAACATGCCCATGTTGATGCCATGATCGTGGACATCCAGCCTCCGGAACTGTGAGAATAGAAGTTTGTTGTTTATAAGCCACCCAGTCTCTGATGTTTTGGGGTAGCCGCTGGAACGGATAAGACAGGCTTCCAACTTAATTACGACTGTTCATCCATTGTGAGATGCAGCCCAATTACAGATGTTAAAACAATTTTTAATGTGTCTTAAAACTGATAAAATATGGTCTCTCTAGATTCTTATGGACTTTCTATGTAGACAAGCATATCATCTACAAACACGTTTTGTTTCTTGCTTTCCCATCCCTGTACCTTTTTATGCCATTTTCTTGCCTTCTAGAGCTGGCTAGAAGATTTAGCACAATGTTACATAAAATTGTTGGCAACAGGCATTCTCCTCAAAAGGAAATGTTAATATTTTTGTTTTTTTTCTAGTTACTTAAGATATAAAGGTGGTGGTTTGAAATCTTTTTTCTTACTGTAGTGATTTGTTGCTATAAATTTCCCTCTTAGAACTGCTTTTGCTACATCCCTTAAGTTTTGGTATGTTGTATTTCCATTTCATCTCAAGGTATTTTTTCATTGATTTCTTCTTTGACCCACTGCTTATTCAGTTGCATGTTGTTTAATCTCTACATATTTGTGAATTTTCCAGTTTTATTCTTTTCATTGATTTCTAGTTTCACACCACTGTGGTCAGTAAAGGTGCTTGATAAGATTTCAGTCTTAAATTTATTGACTTGTTTTGTGGCCTAATGTATGACCTAATCTGGAGAATGTTCTGTGTGCACTTGAGAACAATGTGTATTCTGCTACCGTTGGATGGAATGTTCTGTAAGTATCTGTTAAGTCCATCTGGTCTAACATGTCATTTAAGTCCAATGTTTATTGATTTTCTGTATGATGTATATCCTATTGCAAAGCAGGGTACTGAAGTCCCAGCTATTATGATATTGCTATGCATTTCACTCTTCAACGTGTTGATATTTGTTCATATATTTAGGTGCTACGTTGGGTATGCAAATATTTACAAATGTTATATTCTCTGTTGGATACACCCTTTTACCTTCGTCCCTTATTACAGTCTTTAGCTTTAAGTCTATTTTGTCTGATATAAATACAGCTACCCCTGCTTTCTGGTTTCCATTTGCATGGGATATCTCTTTCCATCTCCTCACTTTCAGTCTGTGTGTGTGTCCTTAAAGCTGAAGTGAGTGTCTTATTAAGCAGCATATAGTTTTGGCTTTTTCCAATCCATTCAATGACTCTTTTGATTGGAGAATTCAGTCCATTTATATTTAAAGTAATTGTTAAGATAGCAATAAGTCCATGTCTAAACTAATTGTTTTCTTTTTGCTTTCTCTTTTGTGTATTTACTGTAACTTTTTGCATTGAGGTTACCATGATGCTTACATAAAATATATTTATAAGTTTATTTAAACAAGTTCAAATGCCTACTAAAGCTGTTTTTACTCCTCCCATTTTATTTTTTTGATGTAAAAAATTACATATTTTTACCTTGTCCATCGATTAACAAATTATTGTACTTATAGTTTAGTACATTTGTCTTTTAACCTTCATACTAGATTTATAATTGATTTATCCACCACTATTACCACATTAGGGTGTTCTGAAGTTAATTACATATTTACCCTTACCAGTGAGATTTATATGTTCATATGTCTTCCTGTTTCTAATTAGCATCCTTTCAATTCAGCTTAAAGGATTCCCTTATTTCATGTAAGGCTGGTCTAGTGATGAACTCCTTCAGTTTTTGCTTGTCTGGAAAATTCTTTAGCTCTTCTTCAATTCCAAAGAACTTTGCCAGGTAGAGTATTCTTTGTTGCCAATTTTTTTCTTTCAGTACTTTGAATATATTATGCCACCCCCTTCTGCCCTGCAAAGTTTCTGCTGAAAAAGTTGCTAACAGTATTCTAGGGTTCTCTTGTGCATAACCGTTTTTCTCTTGCTATTCTTAAGATTCTATGATCTTTAATTTAACCGTAATGTGACTTGGTGTGGATGTATTTGGATTCATCTTTTGGTACTCTCTGGGCTTCCTGGTTGGGGAAAAATTCAGCCATTATTTCTTTGAATAAGCTATTATCCCTTTCTCTTTTCCTTCAAAGAGCCCTATAATCCAAATATTGTTGGGCTTGATGGTATCCCATAAGCCCCTTCAGCTATTAGCACTCTTTTTCATTTTGTTCCTCTGACTGGATGAATTCCACTGCCATCTTTGTGTTTGTTCATTCTTTCTTCCAACACTATCTAATCTTGTCATTGAAACACTCTATTGAAATTTTCAGTTTCTTACTGCATTTTCCAGCTCTATGATTTGTTTGGTACTTGCTTACATTTTCTGTCTTTGTTGAAATTCTCACTTTGCTCATGCATTATACTTCTGACTTTGGTGAAAATCTTCATTAATTTGAACTCTTTATCAGGTCAGTCACTTATCTTCATCTTATTAAGGTCTGTTTCTCAAGTTTTATCTTCTATATTCCTGTTTATTCATTTTCCTCAACACGCTCTTCTGGTTTCTGTACATTAGATGAAATAGCCACTTCTCCCAGTCTTGACAGAGTGGTCTTGTTTAGGAGATGAAACTTGTCATTCAGTCTGCTGAGCTCTTGATTCTCTCTCAAACCTTTATGACTGTCCAAACCACCTTCTTTATTCTTAGGATCTGCCACCAGTTGAGGATCTGCCAAAACTTGTCAATGTTACAAAGGGGAGGACCTGTCAGTACCTAGATGTAGGCTGATTGGAAGCTGGACTTTTAAAGTATAAAAGTAGACTTTTTCTAGGGGAAGACTGCGAGATGGGGGTTCTGCCTGTGCTGAGCCCTGACTGGTTTCTGTGTTTGTTACAGTCCTGAGGGACCTGCAAACACAAGCCCTGCTGGCCACCAGAGCCAAGCAATTGAGGGGAGCATTCCCTGGATAGCAGCCACAAAAGCCAGGGCACAAGACTTGCACAAGGTTCTCCCAGGGAGACCCCAGGGATTCAGAATGGGCCAGAGGGAGAATGCAGATATGGCTCCATTTGCCTCCCCAGTCTCCATGGAGGCTCTAGATGTGTGCTACATGAGAAGTCTGAGCCTCAGGCTGCAGCTTTTAAGATCTGCAAACAGATCTCCCTTAGCTTCCTATTGTTAGCTAATACTTATAGTCACTGTACCTACAAAATAAAACATGGTTAAGTCACTTGTGAGGTTGGTGCATAATTAAATGTTAAGAGGGTTTACTGATGACCTCAGTTTACCTCAGATGCTATACTCTATAGTCTTAGCTTTGATTATCCCATTCCACAAATGTCTATCATCTTCAAAATGCTAAAGATAGCTTTAAAAGGACCCAGCAATTCCACTTCTTATATCTAAGAGAATGGAAAACATGTCCACATAAATGTTTCCAGAATTATTCATAATAGCCAAAAAATGAAAAGAACCTAAATATTCATCAGCCAATGAATACATAAACAAATGTATATCTCCACACAATTGAAGATTATTTTACCATAAAGAGGAATGAAGTACTGATACATGATACATCATAAATGAACCTTGAATACATTATGCTAAGAAGCCAGACACAGAGGCCACACATTGTATGATTCCATTTATATGAAATGTCCATGATATGCAAATCCATAGAGAGAAGAAGTAGATTAGTGTTTGGCAGGAGCTGAAGGGAAAAGGAGGTGAGCAGTGATTGCTAATGGGTATAGAGTTCATTTGGGGGACGAGCAAATGTTCTGAAATTAGTGAGGAGGGTCGTATAACTCTGCATATACACTAAAAATCAATGAACTCTATATTTCAAGAGGTGACTATTATGGTATGTGATTTCTATCTTCATGCTGTTATTAAGTCATCAGTATGATTTCATTTTTCTTACATGCTCAAGGTCAATCGATGCAACTTTCAAATGAGCATTAAAGAAAGGTATCAGCTAAAGAGAATCAGAGAATGTTTGTACCAAGTACTGCTGATATATATAATGCCTTAGAATAGTTTTATTTCATACTCTGATCAAGAATAGATTATCAACTTTATCCTTACCTGGGAAAAATTACACGTGTAGGTAGCTGCAATCTGGAAAGAATTATTAGAGGCTACAAGTCTTTTAAAAAGAGAATTAGTTATTCCTGGCATTATGAAACTAAAAACTTTTAAGGAACTGCCCATGGATGACAACAGGTCTGACAGCGTTAGACAAAGGTTTACACGGATATATTTTTTAGCAATTTACAGCACATGGAAACCCAGAACAAAAAGTCTTTATATTCTATATGTTATATTCCATAGTTCAGTCTCATCTCTAGCTAGGTACTCTCTAAATGGCATTTTCATGGAAGGTACTGATTGCTCTCCCTTCAGAAACCATCAGTGCTGCTCCTAGCATGAAGCATGAACTGGGGACAGTCACAGACGACACAAGGCATTTTCTGTCCATAGCAGCTTGCTCCCTGCACCAGGGCCAACACCGCAAAAACTAAGCTAGCACACACAGAATCTCCTTTAAATCAAAAGAATCCAGTTTAGCCCTTCATTCTTTGATTGCCACTTTAGGTTTGTGCTTTTCAGTGCATGAACTGAGAACAATATTCTGTTGCCTGCAACGTGCCTCAAACCACAGGGATGCCATAGGGACTATATTTGCATGATTGCTTACAGCTTAAAAAGAGAAAGAGAACACCCAAGTTTCTTGCAAAATGGGAAGGTAAAGGTCAGTCTTCAAGATCTTTGGCTAACGTTTCACAGATGAATTGTAAGGTACGCTGGTATAAAAAAGCATCCTTTTTCTTTGGCTTACAAATGTTCAAATGGTCAACGTCCACAGGAATTAGATCTCCAATGCCTAAATCTGAAGAAAACGAAAATGTCAAAATCTAAGCAAAAATACAGGCTTCCCCTGTCAATGCCAAATGAGGACAAATCGGGTAGTTCCAAATGGTGATCTGGTGGTGATAACGGACTCTAAAAAAGATGGAGGAACTGGAAGTTTGACCGTTGCCAAACTACATGTGACTAATCACACGAAAATGGATTCTCAGTAGGTATAATTTTATGCTTTTCATAGACTCTTCGTATGTGTTCCGGCCTAGTTGCTGGCCATGAACAGAAACTGAACAGGATCATCCTCAAAACCTTTATATATTTGCATGTTATTACTAAATTATTCCACGGGTCTTTTAACTACATCTTTTTCTAGAGTTTATGTTGTTCCACTTCATAACGAGCTCCCTTATCCTGATGACAAGACTGGGAACGTCTCACACAGGATCCATCTTTCACTCTGCCAGGGGGAAGGTGATTTAGTGTTTGAGAGACCTGAGTTTCTGAGGTTTCAGCCGAACAAAGTCCACCTTAGCTGGAAGTGACAAGAGGTCCTAGTTCCAAAGTCCTTTTTTTAAGTTTTCCAGCCCATGAACTCCTCACCCTATGGCATATTACTTTGTAGTAAAGCCTCTGTAGGCTCCATTACAGAGTATTAAAAGCCTTTCATTTTACTTAGGTAATATGTAAAGGAGTTAGGACAAAACTTGGTATATAGGCTAAAGAACCATCTGGCAGGTCCTCCAGCTCCACACTGTCCTTGAGAGCTCTCAGTATGGCCGAGTGCCACCGGGTGGCGCCCAACCCTGGATCAGAGGTGACCCAGTTGGCCAGGTGAGGGAAAAGCGGTTCAAGAAGGGAAATGTGGGGTCATATACTACATATCGAGTAATATCAGAGGCTATAAAGAGAATTAAGGTTTGGGCCCTACCCTCAAAGAGCCTGTGATACCTTATAATACACCATAGTAACAGGTATTGGTTATTTCCAGTATTATAAAAAAAAAATTATCTGGATATTCCCCATCTAAGATTCCAATGGAAAAAACTAATTAAAAAAAAGTACAATCCTCCATTTACTAAAGCTTCTGCAACTTTTAGCTACGTGTAGAAACCTTTAACAAATCAACCACCAGTCTGTTAAATGAAACGTCCCTTTCATTCTAGCTGACAGCAGGGCCCGGTGTTCTTACTACCATGTGACAGAACTCACTGGTTATGGCTAAGTTAGAAGCAGCCACTGAACCTTGGCCAGCTAGTGAGTTAAATGAAGGGATGGGGAGGACTATGGCCAAGGCTGTATGTTGGCAAAGAAATTTTAATCTATAGCTGAAGAGAATCAAAGAATCTAGATCTTCATAAAACTTCTCCTAAGCTGAGAAGCTGAATATAAAAACGGGTTGCTTATGATTCAATACAGGTACCACCAACTAGGCATCTAATAGGGAACAAATTCCAAGAGCGAATACCTGCTGATTCCACGGGTACCACGTGCAGCATAATCATGCTACCAATGTAAGTTGGCAGTGTTTCCACGAAATTCAGCACCCGGAAGTTTTTGTCTTTAGCAAACTCCAGAAAGTCATCCTGTAGTGTTTTAAGTGACGGAGAATCTGCAAAATTACAGAAAACAAGACTGTGACAAATTCTGTTTACCCAATTCATAATAAAATCTACTAAAGAGAAAATTAGGGTTCTCATTCAAGTTCGTGGCTTATCTTCTCTCCTTGATAAGAAGCCATTAAGATGAGAGCACAGAGCTAAAGCCACCCCAGAACTGACAGAGACTGGCAGGCATAGGGGAGAGGTTTCACATGTTACTGGCTGACCGGATGTATGTAGGACAATGCAGCATGTGGGACTGGGGGCCCTCAGTGCGCTGGGTGGCACCTTCACCGTAAAGCCCAGCCTCCCATCAACAGATCCTGTCTCTAATCACAGAGTGCCTGTCCACCATCCTCAACTAGGAAAAGGCAGCCAAGACCGACCGTATCCTAGAGGATACCCTACGACCTAAAAGAGAGAGATCGGTGAACAAAAACCTGGGCACAAAAGACACAACTCAGTGAAGAAAACAGAAAAGAACTTTAAGAAAAATCTACAATTAGTATCGTTAGAATGATTTCAAAAGAACCCGAGAACAAGAGCGAGCCGGTGGAAAATGACACTGGACTGCCAAAAATAAAGTTCAATAGAAGGTTTAGAAGATATAGTCAAGCACCTCTCCATAAAGCAGGAGAGCAAATTTGAACAAGAAGATAACTGGCATATTAAGGCTCAGACAGGGGCTCCAAAGTGACTAAAAGGTGTTCCAGAAAAAGAGAAAATGCTTACTCCTTCTCCTGTATAACTAATATTATAATACAATCCCAATTCCCTTCATCACAGAAGGTAATATTACCCTTGCTGAGTTCTTTGACTTCCAAGGAGGGAAAGAGAAGATAGCGAATATTAACAGAGTATTCAGCCAGATGGGATCCATGATGAGGGACGCTATAAAAAATTATTCCTCTGGTATTGTTTATAACAGTACTCATTTCTGGCTTCTTAGAGGCTTCCAACAGCATCTTTTTGACAAGAAGACCTAGACGTGCAAAGAAAAACAATGCATGAGCTGTTTTTCTTCCCGCCATCATTTAAAAAAAAAAAAAAAGCAGGGGGGTGCGGTGGTAGGGAACATGTACACAAAAAGAGATGTTTCCTTTAGAAGTTTAAACAATTCTCTATAGTCTAATAGGGCCTTAAAATATTAGCACTTGATAATACTGCTGATGTAGAATACAGCTGTCCCTTGAACAGTATGGTTTGAACGGTATGGGTCCACTTATAATGGATTTTGTACAGTACTATTAATATATCTTATTTATTGTAAGAATACAGTATAGAATACGTATACAAAACATGTTAATTGATCATTATCAGTAAGGCGTCTGGTTAACAGTAGGCTATTAGAAGCTAAGTTTTGGGGGAGTCAGAAGTTATATGCAGATTTTTGACTACAAAGGGGTCAGTGCCCCTAATCCTCATTGCTGTTCCAGGGTCAACTGTATGGAACACAAGCCTACAAACAGCTAAGATTCTAGAAACTCTCCTGAAAGGCAGATCTTCTATCACAGGATGCACTGTCCCACAGAAGGGGTGCCAGGCACTGCTATTTGGGGTATCCATCAGTGAAGTAAACGTACAGCACCTGTCTCCCCATCCTGCCCCCAGTGGCCCACTAATGGCCACACCATGAGGACAGTACTAATATTATAATATTCAGAAAAGTACTAATACTGAAAAAAGTCCCCTAAAGCTTGTCACCCATGGAAAACAGACCTTCTGGAGGCAAATGTACCTAGGAAGGCACCCTCTCTTCTGTCCCCCTACCCTGGGCTTGAAGCTGATGATGCAACACAAAGGTCACTGAGACGGTGACAGTGGATCTCTGCGGACACAAAGGGCTACATCCATCTTTCTCTCAGAAAAAGCCCCAACTCCGAGTCTGCAATCCTGAGTGTTTTATCAGATAAACGAGGTCAGAGGCTGCAACAAGGGCCCGCTACAGGGCGGAGGGTGAAAACTGGTAGGAGAAAGGGGTGGGATGGCGGAGGGGGGGGGGGGGGGGGGGGGGGGGGGGGGGGGCGCTGGGAGGAGCAGGGGCTGCCATCACCTCTCTCCTCAGTAGGCTGGGGGCTGGGGCTGCGGGCTCCGCAGTGGCTGGGGGAGCAGGGAGGGGGCTGCAAGGACCAGCCAGGAATGCTGAGGGGGGTGTACAGGTCAGGCTTATATAAGCCACGGGCTGCTGCTGCTGCTGCTACTGATTCTCACTACGTGAAAGCATGATGTCATCAAATTCCTGTTCCTCGTGGTCCCCTTCTAGAAAAACAAATAGCAGGGCAGGAAAGTAGAGTAATTTAAAAACTCTTAGCCATAGCCAAAAACGTTAATTCAGGGGGAAAAGGGACCCGTGTTAAGTGAAGCAGAGAGCTGTGGTAAGTCAGCCCCAACAGCCGACAGTAACCTCACAGCAGCGCTTCACAACAATGAAACGCACTTACCTCCCATGCTATGTGACACCCAAATGACAGGCCTGTCCCCAACACCAGCAGCTCTGAGCTTCCTCAGAAGCTCGTCGCTCCTGAATGCAATGGACTTCCTGAACAAAAAGAAAACAGCAGGCATGACATGGGGCTACTGCTCCCCACCCCCCCAATTTTACTAATTTTTTAAGGCAAGAACTTTAATTGGGCCAATACCACATACTACATTTTAGGGTCAGTATGATGTCTACAACTGCTCATTCCCCACTTCTTAGTCACAGCGGCATAACTGGGAATATCTAGGCCCAGAACAAGCCATTCGTTTACTAAACAAGCAGGGTTTGAGCACCTAATATGCGTCTAGCAATTTTTACAAGTCGAGCTGGGGTCTCGCCCAACCGCCCCCACCACTTAGGAGGTGTGTCCTTTCTCATTATGTGGCCTGAAAATAATGCCACATTGTCTCCTGTGAGTCCCCTACATGGTCAGCTGCTTGCTGGTTGGTTCTATTTCTGTTTATGCTGCAAACATGAAGCTTTCATCATTTTGGTTATTTAGAAATACCAGAAAGCTATTAGAATCAAAAAATTCAAAGTAATTTTCAAGCTAACAGGGGACTTCAAAACTAGGTAGTCTGGTAGTTTTAAACTGTTTATGTATAGAATCCTCTCCTTGCAATGCAGGTTTGTCAGAGTTGCTCCAGGTGAAATGGGAAGGACCCCTGAGCTCCTGCCCACTGGCCCTCAGGACACCCCCTATCGCACAGGCGGGCCATGCACAGGCAACACTTAGTTTGGTAACAGTGATTCAGACCAACTCTCTCAATTTGCAGACCAAGCCTCCCAGACAAGTTAGATGACTTGTCGAAGATCACACAGTGGGTCAAAGGTAGAATCAGCTACAGTCTTGGTCTCGGAGCCCAGAGGTCCAGTGCTCCTCCGTGTATATACAATCAGCACATATGACATACAAGTGACACAGGGAGCCTACGCTACTCAGCATCTTTTTCCTTGCTTGCTTTAGCCAGTATACTTGTGAACACAAAAGGGAAAAAGCCTCACGTTTACTTCCGAGAGTAAAGGAGACTTCGCTATAGAATCCACTGTCCTTACTATGAGAATCGTTATAAATGAACTACTTTAGGAGCCCAACATGGACACTATGTCTAAGCTTTATACGGTTTCATTGCTTATATATTACAAACTCCTTTTTGAAGAAAAGAAAAAAGGCTAGGGTTCTCATAATAAAATTCTGTCTGTGGCATCAAAAGCTTAAGCCCCCTCCCCACCTCAGAGGGTCCACTTGTGGCCTGGACCCTGGCCCTTCCTCCCAGCTCCCAGCTCCTTCTGTTACCTTTCCATCGGGCACCTCGTTCTCCAGTCGCTCAGGCTGGTGTCATATTCCACAGATATAATTCGGAGAGCAGGACAGTCTCTTGCCAACCATGTCTACATAAAATAAAAGGTACAAAAGCACAGACAGGAACTTCCACTGCTTCACATGTTTCCTTGTAACTGACACCTGTTAACTAAAGGTCACCGTAATATGACTAATAAACATCACATTAGAATAAAGTTTAAAGGTGACTAGAAAACCGTTTCCAGCATTTTATCTTTTTATATCTCTGGTCACAAAGTGGCACCAATATTAATAAGCATAAGGCCAATGCAAGTTTCCAGAAAATATTTTAATATGTTACAGACAAAAACAAGGAATCCAGGTCAAACTAGAGTTTGGAGAGCACTTAACAGAAAGGTCTGATCTCAGCACAGGGAGTCTGACGGATGGAGATCTGACCCGGGGACTCAGAGGTACTGAGTCGCAGTTCTGTCTGTGGACCCAGGCTCTATCGTACTTCTGTGTTGCCAGAGACCAAGTGCAAACCATCCCTCCTGCAGGATGAGCCTCTGTGGAGGCGAGGAAGTCACAGGGGGACGAAGCCCTAGACACTGCCCATGTGCGCAGCCATCTTCCTTGGGCTCCAGGTATACCCCACTGGGCGCATCCATCCCAGAGCTACGGCTCTCAGAAGAAACATCAAGGGAATCCAAAGTAGAATTATTTCTTAAAGTCACAGAACTGGCCATTTTGAATATGTGGCATAGTTTTAATAGGAATGAACCAACGCTGGCCTTTGCCCACCCGTTTACTTAATGAAGTACTCTTTGAGAGTTACAGCCCACACCCTGATCAGAAATTACACAGCAGAAGGCAGGCTGACAAGCTGAGCTGTTCATGAACAGACTACGAGTGTCCCCAAGGGACAGAAAATCTACATGGAAGAAAAATCCCAGTAGAAAGAGAAAAATAAGCACATCACAGTGAGGGCTTCGACAGCCAGAGATGCTCGTGTGTCATGAAGGAGGTGGCCGACTGCAAAGTCGGCGCTTCCTTACCTTGGGCCAACACGTTGTATACCTGGCATCGTCCTCTAAAATCTTTTCAGTTAAAACCTGCTCATTGTCCTGCTGGCGCCACGTTTTGAATGCTGCTCCCATAAGGCCATGAATAAAAAGGACATCTGCTTTAATGGGCTGACTGATGGGGAAGAGAGTTTTAAAAAGAAGCAGAATAAATGCATTACTGCTGGGGTAAGAATCTACAGAGCACTCTGTGGATGGTGCTTAGCAAGCTTATACGAGAGCAAATAAGACCAGGAAGGCAGGCCGTGTAAGCACAGGTGTGTGGACGATCCCTGTAAGGAGTCCTGGCAGAGAGACACGGAGTGTGCTCACTGCTCTGTAAGAATGGACAGAGGGGCGCCTGGGGGGCGGGTTAAGCGACCCACTTCAACTCAGGTCATGATCTCATGGTTCATGGGTTCGAGCCCCGCATCAGGCTCTGTGCTGACAGCTCAAAGCCTGGAGCCTGCTTTGGATTCTGTGTCTTCCCCTCTCTCTCTCTCTCTGCCCCTCCCCTACTCGGACTCTGTCTCTGTCTCTCAAAAATAAAAATAAAACGTTTAAGAAAAAAGAATGGACAGAGACCCAGCTAGTAGACCAACTAGAATCAATTATAATGAGTTTAGTGACCAATGAAATGACATATGTCATAGACTGCCCTCCAAAGAATTTCATGAGAATATTCCACAAACCAACAAAAGTATTTAAGAAATTAAATAAGAATAAGCTAGTGTAGTTTCAAATTGAGTGTGTATGAGAGATTTTTAAAAACTTATCAAGGAAAATATCAGAAATGAGATTTTAGGGGCATGGCTCAGTCGGTTAAGCATTAGACTTCGGCTCAGGTCATGATCTCACAATTCGTGGGTTCAAGCCCCACGTCAGGCTCTGCTGACAGCTAGCTCAGAGCCTAGAGCCTGCTTCAGATTCTGTATCTCCTTCTCTCTCTGACCCTCCCCTGCTCACGCTGTCTCTCTCTCTCTAAGTAAATAAAAACATTAAAAAAATTTTTTTAAAAATGAGATTTTAAAGTAATTCATTGTCTTTAGATATGACATTTTTAAAAATTATACATAGCATATTACTTGCAAGCTATTTACAGTACACACACAATTATGCAATACATATTAAATACATTTCCACATTGTTTATAAACTGGAATTAGCCAGGCAATCCATTTTTCAATTAAATGTTTTTGCTATTTTCTGAGGCATTTTTTTTAATGTTTATTTATTTGAGGGGGGGGAAGGGGCAGAGAGAGAAGGAGAACACAGAATCCAAAGCAGGCTCCAGGCTCCAAGCTATCGGCACAGAGCCTGATGTAGGTCTTGAAACCACAAACCATAAGATTATGACCTGAGCCGAAATCAGTTGATACTTAACGACTGACTACTCAGGCACTTCTCTGAGGTATTAAAGTGCCTGACAAGGGGCACCTGGGTGGCTCAACTGGTTAAGCATCTGACTCTTGATTTTAGCTCAGGTTATGATCTCAGGGTTCTGTGAGATCGAGCCTTGTGTAGTGCTCTGTGCTGACAGCAGGGAGGCTGCCTGGGACTCTCTCCCTCTCTCAAAATAAATAAATAAAAACTAAAACCAAACAAAAAAAAAAAACAAAAAAAACCACACATTCTAAATTAAATAAAGTACCTGACAAAAATCCCAGAAATATTTAAGTTTTTCACTGTGGTCCTTTATATTTACTATCTTAGCAATGATAAACTGGAAATGGTGACCAGATATAACCTTAAGAAGGAGTATGAGTCAAAGTTATTATAACTTATTCCTTCCAGTGCATGATTTCATACCTTGCATAAACTTTCTCAGTGCTTTTGAGTTCCAGAACCAGGCT
The DNA here is from genome assembly GCF_003009895.1 of Hyaena hyaena. Lineage (NCBI taxonomy): Eukaryota > Metazoa > Chordata > Mammalia > Carnivora > Hyaenidae > Hyaena > Hyaena hyaena. The sequence continues at coordinate 626,422 of NW_024081039.1, forward strand.
AATATAATGTGGTTGCCTGCCTGCCTGCTGCCATGCAGACCAACCTCTACAATCCTAATCAGCTTCTAACTCAGATCTCCATGAAACCAGCAGCGAAACAAAGAACCCGCATTACAGAGCTCAAGCAGGCCGCACTCTAAGAAGTGAACGCTATCTTACTGAAGGTCGGCCCTTGGTGTAAAATCAAGCTAAGTTAGCCAGTTCCATACTTTCATGACAGCCTGCGATTCTTCTGAGGTTGTTATGGACAAACTGAGTCAGTATATAAGGTTATCAGAATTATCCGTAAGGTATTTAACATCTGAATTATGCATAAATAAAAAAAAAGGTAAGCCCTGTAGGCTTTACCCCCTCACAGGAGACAGCGACGCCGTTACCTTGTGCGGTACTGGGGGTGTAGCACGTACACGCCGTCCTGGTATTTCTCTCGCATGGTCTCTCGGTCCAAGTTGGCCAGCGTCCTGGCGGCATGGGAGGCCTCCATGATGCGGGGAGACTTCATTGCTTTTGCCAGTATGGAAACCCAACCTGGTGAGAAGAACAAGCCCCTAAATGCCAAAGCTCCTCCATCTCAGACCGTGAGCAAACCGGTTTCTGGCTGAAAGCAACAGGACGAAGGCAGACTCCAGCGTCTGTCTCATGGAAAAGAACCACCACTCCAACTCCATTCTGCCCTCAGGTCCTCCGGGTCCCACGGCACGTGATGTCCCAAGCCAGGTGCCCTGCATTAGGGGGTCTCAAAGAAGGTAGGAAGGTTCAAGAGCCAACAAAAGTTGCGATTACTAGAGATGTCATCAACAGTAAGAAAATATGGTATTTTGCTTTCAGCAAGAATTATTAAACTCAGTAGGTTTTAATACTAGTTATTTCATCCTGATTGTCAGTCATATTAGCAGCCTTTAATGCACATAAGAAATGATTTCTTCATAATGACCTTGCTTAGAAATAACAAGTATTGGCAAGGATGTGGAAAAAAGGGACCGTTGGTGGGAATGTAAGCTGGTACAGCCAATGTGGAAAACAGTATGAAGATTCATCAAAAACTTAAAAACAGAATTACCATATGATCTAGTCATTCCTCTACTGGGTATCCAAATAAAACAAAAACTCTAATTAAAAAAGATATAGGTACCCCCATGTTTACTGCATTAAATACAATATGGAAGAGCAAGATATGGAAACAACTCAAGTGTCCATCCAGAGATACATGGATAAAGAAGATGTGGTATATATGCAGTAAAATACTGCCCAGCCTTAAAAAAAAGGAATCTTGGGGCACCTGGGTGGCTTAGTCGGTTAAGCGTCCGACTTTCGCTTAGGTCATGATCTCGCGGTTCGTGGGTTCGAGCCCCGCGTCGGGCTCTGTGCTGACTGCCAGCTCAGAGCCTGGAGCCTGTTTCAGAGTCTGTGATTCCCTCTCTCTCTGACCCTCCCCTGCTCACGCTGTCTCTCTCTCTCCCAGAAATAAATAAAACATTAAAAAAAAAAAAGGAATCTTGCCATTTGCAACGACATGGCTGGAGCTGGAGGGTATACTGCTAAGTAAAGTAAGTCAGAGACAAATACCATATGATTTCACTCATATGTGAAATTTAAGAAACAAAGAAAAAAGAGACAAACTAAATAAACAGACTCTTACCTACAGAGAACAAACTGGGGGTTGCCAGAGAGGAGGGAGTGGGATGGGGGAACCAGGTGAAGGGGTTGAAGGGGACACTTATCATGATAAGCACAGAGTAATGTACAGAATGGATGAATCATATTGTACACCTGAAACTAACAGAATATGGTATGTTCATTAGACTTCAATTTTTAAAAAAAAAGAATATTAAAAAACTAATGAGTTTGCTTGATAGATGAAAGTCTGTAAAACATGGGGTTCAGAAAGGAAATACTTTTTTTCTCAGCTCAGAGATTCATAGTATTTGACTCAAAACCTGGAGGTCCAGAGTTGGCTCCACCAATTGGGCCAGCCAGGTGCCCCTCACATATACATGCTGTAGAGCTCATAAGCACCTTTTTCCTTCAACAACACAGGATTATACTGTATACCATGGGTTGTTGTTTATCTATGTAATCTCTACACTCAACGTGGGGCTTAAACTCACAACCCAGAGATCAAGAGTTGCATGCTGTAATGACTGAACCAGCCAGGTGCCCCCAAAAACAAAGCCACACTATGTGCAGTACAGCTTCATTTATTTTTCATGTTTTTGTTACTTAAAACATACTACTTTTTGCATATAAACATGTATGGAAGTGCTTGCGTGCACGCGCGCGCGCACACACACACACACACACACCTATAAAGAGGCAGCAAACTAATAAACAGTCATCACCTTGTAGGTGAGAGTCGGGTTGGGGAGGGCTCCATAAAAATGTGGGCTTAACTTTCTTCCTCTATCTATGCTCTCTGAAGTTACTTACCATGAGAATCTATCCACATGTTATTTATGTAATTTAAAATAATGCAACATGGACCTTGAGGGCAGAAAGATTTGGGCTCAAAATTTGTCACCTACTGTTGCTGTGGAACCTCAGTCAAGTTACATGGGCTGGAAGAAGGTTCTAGTGAATAAATCCAAATAAAAACTGCATTTACCAAGCCCAGCAGGCACTCAGTTGTCCCCAAGTCCTCCTCCCACGCTCTGTGGCAAAAGTGTCGGTGTGATGATAGGAGGCCAGTGTTTAATAATCCAAAAGAAGTCTCAGACCCAATCATCATTCTTTAACAATATTCAAATTTGTAGTATCAAAAAAATGTCCCTTCAAATGTTCTAAAGAATGATGTATAATAACAATATAAGAATGTTTTGAAATTCTACCTGTAGAGGTGTATTACTGGTATACACTCAAAAAGATGGCTTTATTTTTAATGGATCCCAAGAAAGGGAATGCAAGAGAAAGTATGGAGCAAGCCGTTTCCGTGGCTTTTTTGAGTTGACAAAGTATTTTCACAATGCCTGACATGCTTCACCTTTTATAAAACACCAAATGCCCCTTGGAAAACTTGTGTTTCCTTAAGATTTGATGCTTTTAAATCCTGTAACGTCTGAAGATATGTTAATTATAAAAACAATTTTTTAAAAAACAGCACTTAATAATCAAATTCCCACCCCAGCACTCCCATCACTGCCCAATTCCATGTATCCTCAGAAGTAACCAGAGTTAAAAGTTTGGTGGACACCTTTCCAAACCTTATTTCAAAAAGTCAGTCACATACCTATCACTATACATATACACTGTGGTTCTACATGCCTTTTTTTTTTTTTGGCCTAAGTGGAATCTCCCCATCCCTACTGTTCCGTGACTGAGCAGCTACTGCAGCAGGTGTGCCTTGGAATGCTCCCCACATACATCAGCTTCATTCTTTTTAACTCCAGCATTTAGCATAGATGGAGATACCAGTTTATTTAACCATTATTCCTACTGGCAGACATTTAGGTGGTTTCCATTTTTTCCATACTGCAAACAACAGTCTGATAAACATTTTTATACACAAATCTTCAAGAACACCCATGAGTATTCAGGTAGGAGAGTCCTTGTAGTATTACTGCTATTTCAAATGGTATATACATTCTTTTAACAGGTACTACTAAGTGCCTATCAAAAAACTGAATCAATTTACATCCCCTCCAACAATGTGTGAGAGGAGTTTTCACGCACCTTCACCAGCAGTGGATATTATCAATATCTTTTTAACTTTTGTAAATCTGAATGGTAAAAAGCTACAGATCTGTGGGGCACCTGGGTGGTGCAGTTGGTTAAGCGTCCAACTCTTGATTTTGACATCAGGCTCTTCGCTGATAGCGTGGACCTGCTTGGGATTCTCTCTCCCTCTCTCTCTGCCCATTCCTCACTCACAGGCACTCTCTCTCTCTGGAATAAATTAACTTAAAAAATGTTACAGACCTGATACTATTAACATTTATACACATACACACACACACACACACACACACACGCATGCACGCACGCAAACAGGTAAAGATACAGGATACCTAAAGAAAAAATAAAATAGGGTAAGGCAGCAGAATTCAAACTGAAATATTCAGAAATAATGGGAGCTGAACAAAAGGAAGTACAGATAACTCTTTAAAGGTTTAGACATAAAATGGAAGAGCAGAAGATAGGCTGACAAACCAGGAGAATGTGGTGCTGTGACTTCAGGCTGTCACACTGCCCCCTAAGGCATGTGGGTCAGAAGGGTCCTGTTGACAGGGAGCTGCTGACCACACAGATGAGAAAGGCTGGCAATTCCTGAGACGGCGAAAGGAGCCAGGAGCCAGGCATAGTTGGAGGTCTCATAAGAGATGTCCCTTCTATTTTCAAGAGCAGAAAAGGAGAAGGCGGGTTTGGTTTTGGTAGTGGGAAGCTGAGGGAAAATTCCCTTCAGGCTTTCAGCAGTCTCACTGAAGTGGAACAGGTCCTCTGCTGAAGGGACGGAGGAGATGAAAGGGCTGAGGAAGGTGGGGGAGGCTGAAATAGGTATCGCCGGGAACAGCGAGGCCTGCTGAGTGATACTGAAGGTGACAGCCCATCTGCCATGATTCCGTGCTTAGGAACAGAAGAAGCGGACAGTGGATTTCATCTGGTGTTGGGCTCTTGACCAAGGGTGTGCTAAAAGAAGGGGAGTGGAGCACCGGGGCGCTGAAGACCATGTACGGAAATGACAGACCGTGGAGCATGGATATGCTGGCTCAGAAGTGAGGGGAAGAATACTGACGGGCTGGGAGAAAATAAAGGGGTCAGTAGACAGACTCCTGGAAAAACAGAAAACCGGTCCCCGTGGCAGCAGGTGCAAACACAGGCTTGAACAAGAGGAGGTCGTACTCAGAGGTGAGTCACTGACTCGTTAGGTGCAGTGGTTTCTGTCAATGACCAGGACAAGGTGTGGCACAGGAGTGGAGCGCTAGACAGTCAGGAGCACAGAAGGAAGTCGATGCAGATGAGAAGGCAAGGGACTGAGAGACCAAGGTGTTTAGTGGACTGTCCGCTACATGCTGACACCAGAGGACTGAGGACTTGGGTAGAGTCGGTGTCAGGGACGAGTGTGGGTTTGCTTGTTTGTTTAAATAAAGTACTGACTTGATCAAGGCTCTATCTCATTAAAGAAACTGAAGGTAAGTCAATAGAAATTATCCAAAGTAAAACACGGAGAGAAAAAAGAATATTTGAAAAGAAACGAACAGAGTCCCAATGGCCTGGGGAACAGAACCAAGAGTTCTCATACACACAGTGAGGTCCCAAAGGAAGAAAAGGGCAAAAAGGGACGAGAACAAATATTTTAAGACGTACTGGCTGGAAATTTTCCAAATCTGATCAAAAACATCAACCCACAGATTCCATCAGCTCAGTGGACCCTGAAAAGCATAAATATAAAAAAGGAACCAAGCACTTCAGAGTCAAACTGCCGAAAACCAAGCATAAAAACTTAAAAGAAGCCAGAGAGAAAATGACAAGTTACATACAGGAGAAAGAAAATGGGAATGAGACTCCTCATCAGACACCGGTAGTCAGGAGAGAATGGAATGACATTTTTAACATAAATAACATAGTGCCAACACACAATTCTTTATCCATGCAAAATCTCTTTCCTGCGATAATAAAATAGAAGTGAAGTAAAAGACTTTGAGAAAATGCAAGGTGAGAAGATTTGTCCAGCAGACTCAGCTCTTGAGGCTGTAAGGAAATTATATCAGAAGTAAATGTAGATAAACAGAAAAGGAGGCAAAGCACTGGATATTATAAATGTGTAAATAAACAAAAATGACTTTCCTTTTTCCTTATAATCTTTAAATATGATGACTCTTAAAAATAACAACCATGTGGGGCACCTGGGTGGCTTAGTCGGTTGAGCACCTGGGTTCGGTTCATGGGTTCGAGCCCCGCGTCGGGCTCTGGGCTGCCAGCTCAGAGCCTGGAGCCTGCCTCGGATTCTGTGTCTCCCTCTCTCTCTGCACCTCCCCTGCTCATGCTCTGTCTCTCTCTGTCTCAAATATAAATAAACTAAAAAAAAAAAAATTAAAAAAATAACAACCATGTATCACAAAGCATGTAACACAATGTAGGAGTAAAATATATTATGACAATATGAGAAAGGATGGCGGGAGGTGGGAAGTGAACTATGCTGTTGTAAGAAACTCACTCTATAGATAAAGTGGTGTAATATTAATTCAGCATAGACTGTGATAAGGATACTACCAAAAAAAAACCCCATATAAATAACTATATAAAAAGCCAAAAGAGGAAAAAGAACAGAATGTAAAAGATACTCAAGTAACTCAAAAAAGTCAGTAAAGGAGAAAAAAAAGAAAACAATATTCATAATTACATTACAGGTAACAAGACAAAATACTCCTATTATAAAAAGATCAAACTGGATTTAAAAAATGATGTACCTATATGCTGTCTACAAAAGATGTACTTCCTTTTAAAGTCACAGATGGCTGGGTGGCTCAGCTGGCTGAGTGTCCGGCTCAGGTCATGATCTCACGGTTCGAGACTTCAAGCCCCACATCGGGCAATGTGCTGACAGTTCAAGGCCTGGAGCCTGCTTCTGATTCTGTACCTCCCTCTCTCTGTCTGCCCCTCCCGCGCTCTATCTCAAAAATAAACATTTAAAAAAATTTTTTTAAAAGTCACAGAAAACTGAAAGCAAAAGAAGGGGAAAAGATAAAAGATAGGTATTGCAAACAGCACGCATAAGAAAAAGCCAGGGTGATCATTCAGGAAATGAAAATCACAACCACAGTGAGATATCACCGAATATCATTCAGAATGGTTAGAAGCAAAAAGACAAGAAATAACAAGTGTTAGTGAGGACATGAGAAAAAAAGAATCTTCATGTACTGTTGGTGGAAACATAAATTGATATAGCTGCTGTTGAAAACAATATGAAGATTATTAAATTAACAATAGAAATACCATATAATCCTGTAATTCCACTACTGGGTATTTATCCAAAGAAAATGAAAAAACCTAATTCAAAAAAATATAAGCACCCATTTATTATAGCATTATTTACAACAGCCAAGATATGGAAACAACCAGAGTACCTCAGTGGGTAAATGGATAAAGAAGATGGTGTGTGTGTGTGTGTGTGTGTGTGTGTGTGTGTGTGTAATGGACTATCACTCAGCCATAAAAAAGAATGAGATCTTTCTCATTTGTGATATCACAAATGGACCTAAAGAGTATAATGTTAAGTGAAATAGGTCAGAACGCGAAACATAAATACCATGTTTCACTTATATGTGAAATTTAAAAAACAAAAACAAAACACTCTCATAGAAACAGACTCATAAATACAGAAAACAAACTAGCAGTTGCCAGGTGAGAGGAGGGTGGGGGGATGAGCAAAACATGTGAAGGAGATGAAGAGGTACAAACTTCCAGGTATAAAATAAATAAGTCACAGGGATGAAAAGAACAGCATAGGAAATATGGCCAATATTATAATAGTGTTGGGACTACACTTAACAATGGTGAGCATTGCATAACGTATAAAATTGTTGAATCACTATGCTGTACACCTGAAACTAAGATAACACTGTATGTCAACTATACTTCAATAACAAATTTTTTGTTTTTTATTTGAAGAGAGCGAACGAACACATGTGAGTGGGGGAGAGGGGCAGAGGGGGAGAGAATCTCTTGTAGGACTCAATCCCACAACCCTGGGATTATGACCTGAGCCAAAATCAAGAGTCAGATGCTCAACCAAATGAGCCACCCAGGCACCCCAATAACAAAAAATTTTTAAAAAGAAAGCTAGTGCGGCTATTTTGATACTAGATGAAGTGGACTTAAGGAAAAGGAGTGTCACCAGTGGTAGAAACATCACTTGATAATAAAAAATGAATAATCTGCCAGGAAGAGAAAGCTAAAGGGAAAACAGACAAATTCACAACTACAGTTGAACAATTCAACACGTCTCTCAGTAACTCACAGAAATAGACAAAGCTCAGTAAAGATCTGAGCAACACTCTGGCTTCATTGCTACATACAGAATCGTTCGCCAACCACTACGGAACACTCATTCTTTCCAAGTGCTCACAGAACATGCATCACAAGAGACCACATACAGGCTATCAAATAAGTCTCAATAAATTTCCAAAGATTAAACTCTTACAGGGTATGTTCTCTGAACACATGGAATATTAAATTAGAAATCACAGGCATATGATATCTAGAAAACCCTTAATATTTATAAACTATGCAGCACATTTTTGAGTAACCCATGAGACAAAGCAAAAAAAAACACAAGATTAGAAAATACATCAAACGGAATAATGATGAAAATACAATATATTCAAAGTTTGAGGGATGCATCTAAAACAGGTTAAATTTACAGCTTTAAATGCTTGTATTAGGAAATAATTACAGTGATTTGAAAACATGTCTTCAAATTCTTTGATGCTAATTCTCCATCAAGAGGTGACGAGTCTAAACCCCCTCCAAAGCCCTTCCCCTTGAATATGAGCTAGCCTTAGTGATTGTGTCAGAAATTACTTCCAAAGCTTGATTGTAAAAGGCCAAAAAGAGCTTATACCTGGCCCTCTTGAGACACTTGCCCTTGAAACCTAGCCATCAGGCTTTAAGGAGCCCCAGGCTGCATGGAGAGGCACAGACAGGAAGGAGCCAATGTCCCCAGTGCCAGCTGAGCTCCCAGCTGACAGCCAGTTCCAGTGTGCAGGCCATGTGAGGGACAATCATGAAAGTGTGCCTCCCGTCCCACAGCTGAGCTCCCTGAGTTAGTGCTGCATGAAGGCCCAGAGCCTTCAGCACTCAATCTTGCCCAACTTTCACATTCACGAGGAAAATACAGGGCACTATTTTAACCAATGAGTTTTGTGTCTGATATACAGCAATAGATAACTGAAACAAGAGGCTGAAATCAGTGACCTCAGTTTCTACCTTAAGAATCTAAAAAAAAAAAAGTGGAACAAATAAAGCCCGTAGTAAGTGGTCCTTTATAGAAAAAGTTTGCTGATCCCTAAATGAGATTCATCAAATTAAAAACTTCTGATAAAAAAACTCTTCAATGTAAACAAACAAACAAAAGCAGAGACAGACACAAGAAAAAATGTACACTCGCAGTCTCTAACAACTATGAGCGTATGCACGGATGTGTACACATATGAATGCATATTTGTGGGCGTCCTGGTATTTACCACCTTGCTTTTTCCACTGAGAGAGCCAAGAAGTGAAGACGCTCAGGAACAATAACCACACCAAGCACCCAGATCGGGTCTCTAAAAAATCAATCTGTACTTCTCCTCAGAGAAGGAGCCTGGAACGTCTTGTTACTCAGACGGTAAGAAGGAATGGCTCCCCAGCTGCGGTGAGCACACTGCCAGGGCATAGGAGTCGGTGTGTCAGGCTCCCACTGACCAAAACCAAGACAACCTGGCATCAAATGTTAAGTAGAATAATAAGTTATAAACCATGAAAAAAAAACCAACCCCAGGAATCCATGTGCCCGTACTGCTGCGGAAGGAGGGAGGGACAGGAGGGAAGAAAGGGAGACAGACGGAAGGAGAAGGAGGGCTCCTGCTTACAGGCAAATGCCAACTGCTGAGAAGTACATGGGGAGGGCGTTCTGCATTCAGAAAATCATCATTTTGCAACCATCACGATGCAGCCTGGATCAGGCAGGGATGTGGGGAAAACCACGATTACACTGAATACATGTCCTCTTGGTTAAGCGAATTCTGTCAAAGATGATGTAAACCATTAGATGGTCACCATGGCAAAAACTGCTCTCCTCTGACTATCCACACAGCGACGATCTCAAGTGTGGACTATCCATGTCTCAAGCAATTCCACGCCCCTACTAAAACATATGCCCTGAAGACCCATAACTAACCCTAAGCAAAGTGTTAAGTCTCTTAAAAGATTAACGTATTGTGGGGCGCTTAGGTGGCTCAGTCAGTTAAGCATGTGACTTTGGCTCAGGTCACGATATCACGGTTCATGAGTTCGAGCCCCGCGTCAGGCTCTGCCAGCTCAGAGCCTAGAGCCTGCTTGGGATTCTGCATCTCCCTCTCTCTCTGCCCCTCCGTAGCTCATACTCATGCTCTGTCTCTCAAAAATAAACATTAAAAACAAACAAATAAAAAGAAAGATTAACATACGGTGAGAGGTGGAGGTAGGAGAAGAACAAAGGATCAGATCCAAAATACTCAGCATATATAACACCGTTACCTGAGCGAACTATAGTAGAATGAAGATGTTCATTCAAAGCCATGTTTCCAATGATACGCATTATATTTCTCTGTACTTTGGGACAATCCTTGTGAAGTTGGTACAGCCTCTGAAGTAGTTGCAAGCCTCCATTTGCTTCAATTTCATCACAGTGTGTGGGTATCTGGCACGATAAATTAATGAAAGCTCACCGTATGTTGTACAAATCCACTAGCCAGGAGACACAGCATGCTGACGGCACAGCTAGGGGCTCCTGCGCAAGGACAGTGACCCAGAGAGGCCACCCAAAGCTCTCCTCTCAGCTCACTTAAATAAATAAGCAAATTCCCATCTATATGGGAGGTGCTTCAAAATCACTGAAAAAAATGAAGGCATATCTCCCCCGGGCTTCTGAAATTTTTACTCTTATTCTGCTTAGCTCTTGGTGGGATATAACTTGACAATGTCATTATTATAGAATTGTTTCAATTTTTGAAAATTTTTTAAATGTTTATCTTTGAGAGAGAAAGAGACAGAATGTGAGTGGGGGAGGGGCAGAGGGAGAGAGGGACACAGAATCCAAAGCAGGCTCTAGGCTCCAAGAACCATGAGATCATGACTTGAGCCTGTTGGACACTTAACTGACTGAGCCACCCCGGCACCCCAAGAATTGTTTCAATTTACAGTGATACTTTGACTGGCGTGAAACTACCTTAAAAAGGTTCTTTAACCAAGAAATCTGCCACCTGATAATGGGAAGAAAAACCCTATCCAGGTGGCAGCTTTTACTTCTGCAAACAAGAAGTCCCAGAGAATGGCACCATGTGCCACCCTGCACACCAGCCCACACCAGCCCACACAAGTCCACAGTTCTGGGGCTCTCCTGAAACTCAGGAGTCAGAAACATTTTTTAAAAAGAAAGATCAAATGATAAAAATAAAAAGGAAAGAAAAGGGATATGAATTTTTAATATAGAAAAGGGATAAAATACAGCCAAAGGAAATATGTAATATTATGGTAAGGTGACACTACTGACCAACAGGTCCTCAAGTGTGCCAAGGTCACCGGCATGGCCTTGGCCTCTTCCCATCACTTGTTGTACTCACTGACATGACACCATGTCATGTACATGCAACAATTTTCATACATTTTTATTGAATTTGATCATTTTAAGTGCATTTAAAAGTATGCCTTTTAGACATATGTCAGGGAGACAATGTAATAGCTTGAGAGGTTTCTGGAAAGGTATTCCACACAATGTACTGTGTACTGAAGATGCATCTAATGCTTCAGAAACTAGTCGTAAGCGGCAAAAACTCCAGCTTCATCATCCCATGTGCCCCTCTGAGCTACAACACGAATACCTCTGCTGTGTCCGCAATTCCTAACTCCACTGGTGAGAGCCAAAGATGGCCAGGCACCACTATGCTTCTGAACCGTGTCCAATGGGTCTCTAACTGGGGAGTTTAAAATCTTGAGGATGGAGTTTCTCACGATGTGGGATGAACCACTTCCAGCAGCCTCACCAGTGATGGCTGCTACATATGCAAACTCCTGGACACCAGCCCACAACTACCAAGTTAAAACGGCTAGAGGTGACCAGGAAATGTGCACTTTCAAACATGCTTCCGGAGTGGTTTTTATGCATTCATGTTTGAGCAGCACGAAGTTTGTTGCTTTTTTCTTTTTAAAATAAAACTATGATCATGACAGAAAAGTTGTCATAAATGCCAACAAATTTTAAAACTGCTAATATATGCTCTGGTTAAAATTCAAGAGTATGGCCATCCAAATATTTACCTTTTTTCTATATTGCTACATCTCTGGCAGATGTTTTACTGGAAATTAACTACCTGGTAGTATTATTTATAAAAAGATCTGAGAAAGGCAGGAGAAGAAAGCATAATTCAAGGGTCAACAACAGATTTAGACAATGGGTTGCTGTCTTTATGGACAAATAAGATTAAATCCATTTTCAGAAATACTTGGCAAAAATGAAATACATGTATTGGTGCCCAGTCATGATTATCAATTCTAACAACTAAATGGGATAGAAAGAAATTTTTAAAACAAGCAAAAAGCTTCCTTTCTTTTTCTAAAACATGAGAATTATTTCCCTTGAATAAGCTAACATATACATTCTTTTCACTGCGATCACAAAAAGTAAACCATGTTTTGAAAAAGTAAGTTACCTCAGAATGTTTTACCAAGGCTTCTAAACAGAACATTTCTACTGTAGCTGAAGGAACTTCTCCAAAACTGTCAGCATAAGGAAGTCCATTTCCTCCAAAACACCATAAGCCACCCTGAAAGATAATTCAAATATTTACTGAGAAGAGTGACTCATATTTTTGGTTTGACCAAAAAAAAAATCCCCGTATTATACACGACCTATTTTGGAAGCTGAAAGGGGACTAGTTATGTAAGTTGTTGCTTACTAGAACAGAAAACATAAGGGATCATTTCTAGAAGAGGCGATCTTTGCATCTTTCTTTCTTTCCTCTGTGTCCTCTTCTCTGAAAGTATGAAGACTAACACACAATTGTTTATCAAGTAAGAAAAACCTAGGATTGACTGTAATGTTCTACCATCAGATGATGGTAGTGGAGTCTACCTGAAGTCTACTAATCAAAACAATAAAAAAGAGAAAAGACATTACTGGAAAAATATAAAATGAAGACAAACAATGACAATGATCAGCTTTTAACTCTTCCTAAACTGAAATTCAAGTTCATATGGAAGAATAAACAGAAGGGCTAGGGAAACCAGAAGACAGAAGAGGAGTGTGTCCTAATAGGTAGCAAAATGTAAGAATAAACTGGGGGAAAAAATTTCAACTATTATCACAGGCCAAACGCTAATGTCACCAGTATGCAATAATCCCCTACAAATCAGTGGCAAAAATATCAACAATGCTATGGAGAAATGAGCAACAGTCATAAACAGAAAGTTCCTAGGAAAGGACATCCAGGAAACGATGCCCCACACTGCTCATAACGAGGCAGGCGTGGTAACACTCATGAGAAAGGGCAGTATCCATCTATCAGAGGGGTGGCGAAGCAGGCATCCCCATCACCCTGCTACTTTTATGGAGGACAACTTGGGGACAGCTGTCTAAACTACAAGCGCCCGTGCCCTTCAACAATCCATCCTAGAGACGTGCACACAGGCAAAGTACTACAGGTACAGGTTTGTTCACTGCGGCATTGTCTGTAAGCACTACCTCCAGCCAACAGCAGAGGGCTGGTTACATAATGTGGTACCACTGTACAATGGAATGCTCTAAGAATATAAAAACTGGGGGGTGTCTGAGTGGCTTAGTTGGTTAACCATCCAACTTCAGCTCAGGTCATGATCTCATGGCTCATGAGTTCAAGCCCTGTGTCAGGCTCTTTGCTGTCAGCTCAGAGCCTGCTTCAAATCCTTTGTCCCACCCCCACCCCCCGCCCCTCCCTCTGTCTGTCTCTCAAAAATAAAATAAACGTTAAAAAAATATATAAAAATTTTTGAATCTCCTTGTAGACTGACATATACCGATCTCCAAGATGAATCCTTAAGTAAGAAAAAGAAAGGGCAGAAGAATGTGTAAAGAATATGTATAGCTATGCGAATGGGTGTGTGTGTGTGTCTGTGTGTGTGTGTCTGTGTGTGTGTGTGTGCGCATGTGCGCTGGGATGAGAGAGACAGAAGGGATGAAAAGAAGACTTATTACTGCATCTCCTTTGAAGTGCTTTGTATTTGAACGAGAGGCCATAACTGTGTGCATACAGGCCACCTGCTGGCAAAAGAGCTCAACTACAAGGTAATGCTTTTCAAAAATGTATATAGAAAGCCCAGTGTTTCCTATAGGAAATATAATCCATAAGTTTCTCCATTTGAGTTAATTTATAGGGCCTGTGGCTCAGTAAACTAGTAAACATTCAAAGTGTTTGGCTATTGTATAATTCTTACTCATGCCTTCCTCTCTTTATGTAACATTCCTTTTTTCCAAGTTTAAACATGCTTAGATCTCAAACATTTACGCTACTTAAATAGAGGGCTGAGAAGGGACTAATTCATTGAGAGTCATTCTCTCCTCTAGCAAGGATAAGGGTAAATAGGGAACTGGTGGGCTTTGGGGGATGGGAAATTTTTCTTAAAGATCTACCACCACAACAAGCCTCCCCCAAATCCTTCTCCCTACTTCACACCCCCAAATCATCTGACCTTTAAGCTAAATGATCCAAGGGAATAAAGAGAAGAAGGAAAAAAAAAAAAAAAAAACTAGGGTTTGGCATTTTTCTTGATCATTTTCTAAGTGGGACATAAAAATACAGTTCCAACTCCAACCTCATTGGAGCAATGAGGCTTAGAAGCAAAGCTTCTAAGTTATTTATGAACTGGCAGATTGGGTGGCAGTTAAAAACACAAGAAAAAGGAATAAATAAGGTATAAACTCATGGTGTGAGCATATGGAATATATTCTAATTCTTAACAGGAAAATAAACATATATAGGTTACTGCTGCTATATCACTGGATTAAGACAGAGCAAGATGACATAAATTCGTAAACATTTAAGAAATGCCACAAATTCGAGGATGTGGAGAAACGGGCACCCTCCTACACTGTTGGTGGGAATGTAAACTGGTACAGCCCCTCTGGAAAACAGTGTGGAGGTTCCTCAGGAAACTAACAATAGAACTCCCCTATGACCCAGCAATAGCACTGCTAGGAATTTACCCAAGGGATACAGAAATGCTGAGGCATAGGAGCACGTGTACCCCAATGTTCATAGCAGCACTCTCCACAATAGCTAAAACATGGAAAGAGCCTAAGTGTC